>NW_027507785.1:66879033-67276533 GCF_037356315.1 Lithobates pipiens
TACATGCGTTGGCGCACTGCAATGCCATTCATTTTGAATATCACCCTCCGCATTACAGGCCTCATTCACACGTACGGTAGTTTTGTAAACGCCCCTGCATTGGATCGATTTTCAGAGGCAGCCAGGAGTCAGGTGACAGGAATACAGGAGTCCATACCCCGCCTTTTGACTACCCATGAAAAGCGCGGGGTTGCACCATGTTTTTAGCATGGCCCCAACTGCACCCCCTTCAGTTGCAATGTCTAAGAGCAAGGGTGTTCACATGCTTTACTCCTGTGGCAAAAATGATCCAACATATTGCCATAGGCATGCGCACAGGGTATGCCGGATGTGTCTGGGCACACCCTTATCACTCCATGAGCATTAGCATTATCGCTCTGTGTGTCAGCAGGAAGATGGGAAAGATCTCCCTCTTACCGACTCTGATAAGAAAAGTGTTTAAGCACTTCTCTTTCACTGTGCCAGTAGGGAGATCAATGTGCCGGGGTCATATATATGTAGACACACACACAGTGTTTGAGCTTTAGGGTGTACACCCTAATGCAATAGGCTGTGCACACCTATGCATATTTCAATCAGTGGGGTGGCAAGCCCACCTAACCCATTTATGATAAAATAAGTTTTGTTATCAGCACAATAATTGGGAAATACGTAGATAACAATATCCAGAACTTTGGAGCACAAAAACATTGGTGTACAACCATGACAATTTAGAATGGCATTGAGTGGTAATAATGTTCGCATGTAAGGAACTAGAATACTAGTAGCTCCAAAATAAAATTATGTTCAAGCGAGGTAAAGGTGTAGATAAGAAAGAGATAGACGGTAAGGAAAAAGGAAAAACACACAAAAAAGAAGAAGAGAAAATATGGAAGAGGTAGGGGGAGGGGAGACAGTAAGCCCTGTTCAAGGAGGGATTCAAATAGGGAAGGCAAGAGCAGGGACTCTAAATGTTGTTATGGGGGTGGCTCATGAAGAGTTCCTATCGAAGAGATTCTGTTTTAATTTCTCTGATGCAGAGTATAGCCTCCAGGTAGTAAAGAATGTGTGCCACTTATCAAGGGCTTTGGCTTGCATCCCCTCCATAAGCATGATATTGTTGATCACTTACCACTCTCTAAGCCCTTGTACACACGGTCGGAGATTCCGACAACCAAATCCGTCGGATTTTGTCTGTCGGATTTTGTCTGTCGGATTTTGTCTGTCGGATTTTGTCTGTCGGATTTTGTCCGAAACTGTTGTATACACATGGTCGGACGAAGTTGTCGGAATGTTCGATCGTTCAGAACGTGATGACGTTATTTCGTTACGATGGGACTATGTTCAGGCTAGTAGCCAATAGCTTTGATGTAGGAATTTGATCTGAGCATGCGTGGCACTTTGACGGATTGGAATTCTCTACACATGATCGGAGTATGTCCGATCGGAGCATTTTGTTGGAAAATATTTCCGGCAAGTTGGAAAATTTGGTCCGACGGATATTCCGACGGAAACAGCCCGATGCAGACCACACACAGTCGGAATATCCGACAAAACGCTCCGATTGGACACATTCCGTCGGAATCTCTAAGAGGGTTGGAGGGGAGGTGTTTTTCCAGTATCTAGAGATCAATTGCCTACCTGCACTGAGAAAGAATTTCAAAAGACTAGCCTTCTGGGATTTTATTGAGCCTGGGAGTAAAGCCGCGTACACACGGGCGGACTGTATGGCCTACTTAGTCCGTCATACAATCCGACGGACAGTCCATCATACTTTCGAATGAACGGACTTGACCACACACGGATGAACAAACAGTCCGTCGAAAGCTTGCGTGATGACGTGTACGGCACGTACGACGGGACTAGAAATAGGAAGTCCAATACACAGCAATGCACCCTTCCGCCGTGTAAATCCTTTCTGAGCATGCGCCATTCTTAGTCCGTCGAACTAGCCTACTCACGAGCGGATTGTCCGCTGAAACCAAAGTATGACGGACAGAATTACGGAAATTCCGAAATACTTAGTACGCCAGACTGCACGCTGAAAAAGTCAGCTGAAGCCCACACACGAGTGGACTGTCCGCTGAAATGTGTTTCGGCGGACTAAGTAGGCCATACAGTCCGCCCGTGTGTACGCGGCCTAAGGATAAAAGGGCAATGGAGGGGGGAAGGCGTTAGTGGTTCGTTATATATTTTGGTGAATATTTAGAAAATTTGTGACCGACCAAGTATGAAGGTAAGTTCTTCGAGTGACATCTCCAGAAGTCTGTGGCAGAGGGAAACATGAGCTTAATATTAGTTGGGACTCGATAGCACCTGGATACCAGCTTGTAGTTTTTTTTCCTGAGTATAGCCTTAGATAGATGACTTGTGAGTGAATAGAAAGGCTTTGTGCCAGTCCTCAACTGATATATCTATCCCCAGCTCCCCAGACCAGATCTTGGTAAACTTTGGTAAGGTACCATGTGTGTGGCGAAGGATCAGTTTATATATTGCTGATAGGGTGTTGCGAGGGACTTTGGCCAGTGAGCATAACTGTTCAAAGCCTGTTAGGGGTCTATGTATTTGTTTCGAGTCATATAGTAGTTTGCAGTAGGAGAATAGATGAAGTCTCGTCAACCAGGTTATGTTATGCCGCGTACACACGATCGAATTGTCTGGCGTACTTAGTCCGACATACAATCCGGCGTATAGTCTTGGCGGACTTTCTACCGAACGGACTTGGCCACACACGGACACACAGAAAGTCCGACGTTCGCTTGCACGATGACGTACAGCACGTACGACGGAACTAGAAAAAGGAAGTTCAATAGCCAGTAGCCAATAGCTTCCTTTTTTTCGTACTTGCTTCTGAGCATACGTCATTCTTAGTCCGCCGTACTAGCATACTGACGAACGTATTGTCCGCTGAAACCCAAGTCCGACGGGAAGATTGGAGTTCAAAAATACTTTCTTAGTCCACCGGACTTCACGCTGGAAAAGTCCACTGAAGCCCACACACGATCGAATTGTCAGCTGAAATGCGTTTCGGCGGACTAAGTACGCCGGACAATCTGATCGTGTGTACACGGCATTAGAAGTTGAGGTGGTCGGGACCGCCACGTATGATCCAAGATGGCTGTGGACAAATTGTTTTGCTGTGGGCCATGTGGATCTATTGTAAGTGTCTATGGTTGGGCATCTCTGCACTCTGGTAGGGCCGGGTTGTCAAATAGGGGGGTGAGCAATCTGGGTTCAGTGGACAACGAGTACCCATCTCGCCTACGGCACCAAATACAAAGCTCGTCAGTTGTTAGAGGGGATACTACTGCAGAGGTATGATAGAGCTCAAAGTCAGGTAAGCTTACCCCGCCATTAGCTTTTGAACAGTATAGGAGTTTATGTTTTAGTCTAGGATGATTTCCATGCCAGACAAAGCAAATGGCCATAGAGCGGAGGGTTGGGCAATAAATGTTGTTTGCAATCAGATGTTACAATTGTATTTCAACTATCCATCAAAATCCATGTGCCTGATATTAATCAAATTGGTTCTGGACGATAGATAATTATAGATAGATTATGTGATATAAACAGTAAAATATATTTATATTTATTTATTTATATATATTTATATTTATATTTATTTTTTATTTTTTTTTATTTTTATTTTTATTTATTTTTTCATTGTTCTATTGTATTATTTGAAATTTGTCTGTATTGATTTGTTTTGAGTATAAAAATACATCATGTATATGTCTATATGTTTACGATATTATTATGTTTTGTTATGTGCAGCTTTTAGAGAATTATTTTTTTGTTCTTCCCTTTTTAGGATTTCCCACCCGAATGGTCCACCTCTACGGCTTCCCCATCAGTGCTGTTCGCACGGACACCCGGGGGCACAGGCGCCTTGTGTGCCATTGCCCCTTTTCAGCGCTGCGACGCTCCCCCTACATTGGTCGGAAGGATTGGCTATTTCTTCTGCCATTCTGTTCCGACCCTCTTTTCCATCGTTTTTTGCCTCTACGCCTGACTGGGCGGTCAGATTGATGGCCGCGTTCGTTTATGCCTTCGCTTTCTACGATGGCATCGATCGTTCCCCTCTTTCCTCCGCCCACATGCCTGAGGCATTATGGGGTTTGTAGGCCTATTCAGTCTCGTCCCATTGGTGAGCATGCGCAATAGCGCTCCTTTTGTCCGCATCAGGCCGACTACGTCAGACGCCGGCTTGATGGCGGGGCATATAAAAAGCCTTCGTAATATCGTCATTCCGTTGCGGGTTGCAGCCAAGGGTGACGCTTGATCGTTCAGACTCTGTACTTTTCGGTAAGCTTATTGTTATATTCTTAAACATTTATTCGATCGGTCTTTTTTTCATTTGAAAACGTTCACGTATCTCTCTGCCGGTGTTTCCACCCTTTGGACCTAGGCTACTGTCTATGTCCCTTTTTATATGCTTGCATTAACTCCCTGGCTTTGAATTCTATGCCTTGGGATGCGAATGTTTAACTCTCTGGGTATATCTATATGCCTGAGGGTTGGTGTCTGTATAACATTCAGTTTATGATGTACATACCACCCTTTTGAGATACAATTTTTTTTTTTTTTTTTTTATTTTTTTTTTTTTTCTTATCTTCGTTTTGTTTTTTCCTTGATTGGCCACCCAGCTGGTATTTCTATGCAGGTGTGTCTCCCTGATTGCTCAAAAAGATTTCTTCTCAAAATGCGAGCGTCCCCACTGCTTACAATTATCCAACCTACGTAAGTAATACATTTGAAACTAAAATACATCCTTGTACTATTTTTTCTCAATTTTTATACTTTAGAGGGTCCTTCACCCCCAAAAGGTTGTTTTATTTTAGCAACCTTGAAATTAAGCTAGGTACTCAAAGATCTTTAAATCATCCCAAAATTTCAAATTTGGTCTTACTATATATTCCTTTTTTTATCAGTTTTCTTGGGTTGGCTTTTTAGCCCCCTGCGATTCAGCACTGCTGTGGCTAACCCCCGAGGTGGACAATCCCACTACTGTACCACCAACGTAGTGGTTAAAGGTGGGTTTGATGTGTGTGTGTCTGTTGTTTCCCCTCCCCCTTTCCCCTTCCCCTCTATTTCTGCATTTACGAATGTTGTGACATACTTCATTACTATTTTGTACTTTGTATTTTCGGTTTAGATCTTGTTCAAACTTTCACACATCCCCTGAAGAAGCAATCTAATGCGAAACATGTCGGGACTATGTGTGCTTGACGAGAACAACCACTGTATTGCATTATTCTGAATCTTTTAAGCATATATTGCTACTGATTTTAAGCTCAAACTTAATAAATTTTTGTACTACTAACTTTGTACTTCAATTAATTGTATTTTGTTAACTAGCACCGCAAAAATCCCTAATTTCCCTTCCTGTCCTTTGATTCATATTTAAAGAACATTATATATAGATTCCTATCAGAAGAGAGCCATAGAAAAATAAATCATTATAGACATGTGCAGAATGAAAACATTTGTTTCATTTAGATTTATTATTTACCTAAATTTGTTTAGTCAAATTTGTTTAATTTGTTTTCGGAATTCGTTTTGTTTATTCAAATTCAAATCAATTTGAATTGCATTCAAATCAAATTTATTCTATTTGAAATTCAAATTTTTCCATTCTATTCTATTGTTTTTTTCTATTCTATTCTGCTTTTTTCTTTTCTATTCTAGTCAATTCTATTATTTTATTTTCTATTCTATTCTTTTCTATGCTATTCAAATAAATTTAATTAAAATATTGGGAAATTGTTATTTTTTTTTTTTTTCTGTTCTTTTTATTTTCTATTTTCTATTCGTTTTTTATTCTTTTTTATTTTCTATTCTTTGAAATTCAAATTTCAGAAGATGGTTATATGCTTTCTATTTTATTCTATTCTTTTATTTTCTATTCTATTTTTTTCTATTCTTTTTATTTTCTATTCTGTTCTGTTTTACTTTATCATATTTTATTATTTTATTTTCTATTTTATTCATTTCTATTCTATTATATTCTTTTCTATTCTATTTTTTTATTTTCTATTCTATTAATTCAAATTAAATTTCGAAAACTTTTCGAATTCGATTCGAAAACTATTCAAACTCGATTTGAAAACTATTTGAATTAGAATTTCTTCTCAAATTTTGATTCGTTATTTGGAGTTTGTTTTAAATCTCTGAATACCGAAAAATTTGTCCAAATTTCAATTCGTAAAGTAAACAAACCGCACACGTGTAGAAATCAATAATTTATGGAAGTGTGTATGGGCACCATTAGACAAGGGTGTGGATCGGTCAAATTGACTTGAAGGGCACCATTGTCAAGTGGCACTACCTACCTACCAATAACGTCATGTGTCAAAGCAATAATGACAATATAATACAAACATGTTTTCAGTGCAATTGTAATAAATAGCTCCCACCCCCCCACACACACACACAAATACGTTAGACATGCTGTAGTATGGGTCTATATTCATATATAACTTTAGTTATTGAATTACAAGAATAGTTAAGAGTGATTACTTATATCTATATACAACATGTTTAATGCATGAGGGATCTGCTTCATTATGCTATGGGAAGTCCCTTAATACACATGCTGACCCCTCTAGATCATCAAACCAGCGGTTTATATAAAGTTCAACTGTTCTAGTAAAAATATGTGAGATCCCATCTCTAAAAAATGCTAGGTGCCTGGCACTGATCAGGGACAAGCATGCACCTACTGAAATCCTGATCTGCATAGTTGTTTATGGTCAGTGTCTCAGAAGAAGTCAGAGGGCTTGCATTGCAGTCGGGCAAACAGCATTTTTCATAAAGTGGTCGGCAATGGTGGCCAGGCGTTTCCTCAAACACACATACTGGGGGCAAGCTTATACAGGAGCCAATTAACCTACCAACATGGCTTTGGAGTGTGGGAGGAAACCCACACAAGCACAGGGAGAGCATGCAAACTCCATGCAGACAGTGACCTGGCTGGGATTTGAATGGAAGTTCACCAGTGCTGCAAGGCATGAGTGCTAACCATCTAACATAACTTATCACGTGCATCACCTGGGCTCCCCAGTTCAAATCTCAGCTAAGACACTGTCTACATGGGGTTTGCATGTTCTCCCTCTGTTTCCTTCGTGTGTTTCCCACAATCTGATTGCACACTCTCCTTTAACGCAGAACTGAAGATCCGCTGTAACAGAGAGCAAGTAGGCAGGATTTTTTATTGTAGAAAAGACGTATCTTCTCCTGCACTCTACATGCGCAGCTCAGCTTACAGCACCGGGCCAGTCTCTATGTGTTCGGAATGATGGCCTCTTACGTATTCCATATCATACCACATCAGCCAATAAAGACAGCTGAAGACCGGCACACAGGAGAAGATGCTGGCGGCAGCGAGGGACCATTGGAACACAGAGTCAGGGCCGCTAATAAAGCAGTACAGCTAGCACTCCTGTACTGGGCCCGGGCCCTATCAGTTCAAAAAGGGAGGCCCAGGCACCCGTTGAGCAGGAGGGCCGGCTGTGCTGTCTTATTGCAGACACTGATCCTCTTTTGTTCCCTCCTGCAACGCTGCCAGCTTCTCCTCCTCTCCCTCCCTCCGGTAACACTGCAAGGGCACATGCGCCCCTTCCATTTGCTGTCTGGGCCCCCCTGTGTACCCCTTTCACCCACAATGCTGTTGGCTTCCCTACTCTCCTGCCGGCACAATCATTCCTGTGTCCATTCATCACTGAAGCATAGTAAACTGTGTTCTATGCTTCAGTTTGTGAATGAGCAGGAAGCCTCAGAGCACTTCCTATTCATTCATCTGTGCAGCTGAGGCTGTATAGAAAGGGACTGATAAATCTATGTCCTATGTCACTCTTGGCCAGGGTAGGGGGGGGGGGCTGTCAGGTAGGCTGTATGGGGCCCCGCGATTTCTAACAGCAGCCCAGCACAGAGTATTAACCCCTTTAGTTCCGCTTTAAGCTAACCATACACATTACAATTTTACTTTACATTCTCCTTCAGATCTACCAACAACTTTGTAATAAAATCATTTGCCTCCCTGGATACAAAATCATATTACATAGATATGTTATATTACATTTTATATTCATTACATACATCTAAAGGGGAATGTACAAAGGTTGTAGTCATACTGTACTGTGTATGCTGATTATTACATCTACCAACATCCATGCAGTGCCAAGGCCAGTATCTGTGCGTAAATTAGAGATGTAGGCATGTAAATGCATGCTGGGATTGAAAACCAAGCAAGAGGTTCGGAAGTAGAATTTTACAGGTGTGGACGTTTTATGGAAGTCTCTGCGCCTAAAGGCTTACGATTTCATTTTACGGAAAAAATTTTTTTTTTTTTTTTTTTTTACGCAGGACCTTGCTGCCAGCTTTCTGCTAGCAAGATCCTGCATAGATATCAGTATTTTATCACACACGTGTGCATGAACCCCTGAGTCCAGGAGCAATGTTCATGGTGCATTATCTTACGCCCTACCACTAAGAACTCATTTTTCACTGATCTAATTGGAGAAAACTGACACGCATCTGGTTGCTATAGGTTACAGCAGCCTTTCTCCACCTTTTAACCCTAGAGGAAACCTTCAAATAATTCTCTCTCTAATTAAACCAATTTACTGGTGGTCAGTGGGAAAAAAAAACCTTAAATTGGTGGTATTAAAAGAATTCCCCCTTGCAGATAGGGAAAAAGATCATTGGTGTTATGGTGCTGGCTCTGCCAAGTGTTGTTGGCCCCAAAACTACGCAGGCATCATCACCTGAGAGGTCAATCAGCCACAGCTTTAGGAACCCCTAGCAATCTCTGGAGGAACCCTATGGTTCCACAGAACCCTGGTTGAGAATGGCTTAATGCAAGGAGACTTTATAAGGTGGCTAAGAGCGCAGTACTAGCATAGTAACCCACAGCCACCAATCAGCTCTCGCCTTTCAAGAGGTCAAAGCAGACAGCGCTGAGAGAGTTGATTGTTGAATGGTTGTCATTGGATGCTGTGCAGTGCTTTACACCACATCAGGACCAATTAGAAATAGTCTTTTAGCAGATGAAGCCAGGCTCGTGAAAGCATGATTGGTACAGTATATATCACGACACAATGCTTAGTTAATTAAGCAGAACATCTAGCGCCCGATGTTCTACATAAAGCATACACTTCTGGTTGTGGTAGAACTTCAAATCCCAGCATGCCCTAGAACAGTGATGGCAAACCTTGGCACCCCAGATGTTTTGGAACTACATTTCCCATGATGCTCAACTATACTGCAGAGTGCACGAGCATCATGGGAAATGTAGTTCCAAAACATCTGGGGTGCAAAGGTTCGCCATCACTGCCCTAGAACCTCAAGAGATACAGTTGCTATAACCTGCTTAGGGTCAGTGGTGTACAAACTTTCCATGCAAGGCTAAACACATCTCACTGTCATGTTTGGGAGCATACCATTGGGCAGCACAAGGGAATATCCCCAAATTTTGAAGATAGAGAACGGGGACACCTTTAAAGTAGGCAAAAGGAAACACCAAAAACTCTCCAATTGTAACAATATAAAGCTTGAGCAACAAGTTAAATGTGATATAATGATTTGGACATTAAAGAGGTCCATGCAGACCAAAAAGAGGGACAACTGAGGCAGAAAGAGAGGCCGTGAGATTTGGTTGGAAAAGAGTGACTGCCCCTCCAAGAGAAACAGGCGGGAGTTATTCAAGGGCAACCAAACCAGGTAGCAAGCAGGAACCCAAAGTAACTGGATATCAGTTGAGTTCTGATTGGCTGTTATAGGCTAATTTACTTTGTGTCTTGCTATTTTTATTGTTAAAACTTCTGAAAAAAAAGGAATGATTGTCATGGCTAAAGGAGGACAACAGAAATGGCTGTGAACATCTCTCTGTGGTCCATCTGCACCAGTCTTTCTCAGCATTTTTTAACACAGAGGAACTCTTGAAATAACTTTCCATTTATCAATCCCTGCTAATAATTACTATATCTATAGCTCTCAATACAATAAAGTGATGGGGAAACCCCCCTCCCCCCCTGCCCTTTACATAAAGCTAAAATTATCATTGGTGTCAGTATGAACTTATCTGAGAGTCAGAAATTGCTCTTTGCTCAATGAACCCTTGCAACCTCTGAAGGAAACCCAATGTTCTATAGATCCCTGGTTGAGAATGGCTGATCTACACTTTGAGTTTCTCATCCCACCACTTATCTGAGAGGCAAAAATTGCCTCTAATCCCCCAGGTTAAGGAACCCTTAACACCCTCCGGAGGAACCCCGGTTGAAAAAGGCTAATACATACTTCATCCCACCATAAAAACCCTAGCGAGGTTGAGAAACCCTGGTTGAGAAAGGTTGATCTACACCTTGAGTTCCTCACCCCACCACAAACCCAAGAGGCAAAAATTGCTCATAGCTCAAAGAACCCCTAACAACCTCTTGAGGAATCCCAGGGTTCCATGAAACCTTGATTAAGAAAGGCTAATCTAGACATTGAGTTCCCCATCGCACCATTAAAACTCTAGCAAGGCTAAGGAACCCTGGTTGAGAAAGGCTAATTTTCACCTTGAGCTCCATCACATATCTAAGAGGCAAAAATGACTCATAGCTCAAGGAACCCCTAACAATCTCGGGAGAAATTCCAAAGTTCAATGGAACCCTGGTTAAGAAAAGCTAATTTAGACCTTGAGTTCTCCATCCCACCATGAAAACCCTTGCAAGGCTTATTCTAACCATCCTCTTTTTACTCCGATCGCCTTCACCCCAGCACCTACCTGCATGATACGGTGATCTCAATCTTAGTGGCAGGGACACTGGTGTGCACAGGGTCAAAGTCTCCAATGGATGCCATCTTTCTGAAGTCTGCAGGTCCAGCTGTTGCTAGGAATCTTCTGCGGTCCTGCGGTGTCCCTTGGCTGCGCTTACGCTGGTCTCAAAGCTGCATCAGCCCCTCTGTCACACCGAGGAAAGTTCTGGGACACCAGTCCATCAAAACTACAAAAGCCAAATGAGGAAGACAAAAAAAAAAATGATAGCGGACACCTGGCAACAACTCCCCACCTGGGTGTCTGTTGGCTACAAAGAGTCTGCAATGATTCCTGAGCCGCTCTGAGGGTCTTCCATCCCATCTAATCCCCCAGGTAGCAGGTTTTCTGGAGTAACAGTCAGCTTCATCAAAGTCACTCCATATCTGTGTCACCCATGTTAACCCTTCCACTGCTAAAGGACACCACTGGCTTGGTCCAAAAGAAAATCTAGAATACTCAGGGTTTTATGGCATGCTGTACAACACTGACACCTTCTCCATAAAATGCATCCTAAACAAAGAAGCGACTTCCTACTGAGCGGACCACTTAGTTATGCATCAATAATGATCTTTTCCATGCCGCTGCTTCAAGGTTCTCCTAGTGTAAAACCAGTGGCATACTGGGATTAACCCACCACAGATGTAACATGAAATTAAAATTCCATCTGAGAGCACTGGAGCCTTTCCCTCTGCTACATCTGTTACTGTTTCTCAACCACTGGTACCCAACCAAGGCATGGCATAGCATCTGACATGTCAGAGTAGAGGGCATGCACACATGCTGGGCTCAGTGAATACAACCAACAGTAGTCAGTTCAGTGCAATAAGCCATAGAAACCCATCAACTGACAGTTTTAAGGGTCTTGTATACCCCAGGCAGGTGAAGGTTGAGGATCCTGCTGTAGCTTCCACACCGTCATTGTGCTTTGCAAGCCCAGAAGTTTGCTCAGCTTCACCAAAGGGCTACTAACAAGCAACAAATAACAGCAAAACTGGCTCATGCTAACCTAGAAGGACCAAGAGAAGCATCCCCTGAACTTCCCCCATTGCCTTACCTGTTAACTTGCAGAGTTGCCTTGTATTCCTGGCTCATCAGTACACAGAAAGCCTCAAGTGCATGCCATTATTCCATGCTTGTGCAAAATTTACAGAGGATGGAAGAGGAAGGAGTCCGACTTGGTGAATATCGTACCAAAAAAAAAGAAGAAAAAAAAAAAAATCAAATCATTCAATGGAGAGTTTGAGATACTGCTCCCTTCTGGTCACAAGAGGCCCCCTTGTGGTCAAAAGCTGTACAGCATGATGTAGAGATGAGTCTGTTCAGGTTGGCTGTCTGTCTTGTGTGCAGGGAAACATGTAAAGAGAAAAGCTGCCAATGCTGAGCTCTCCTTCTGGAAATGCTAGTGGCTTGGATGTTATGGTTATCCAAAGGCTTCAATACTTTCTGAGTTACTGCTCTGGAAGAATGATGCAGAGCAGGAGTTTTGATTTCTCTAGGCCCATGCTGGTTCTGGGCATAGGTGTGCGCAGCCTATTGCATTAGGGTGTGCTCCCCAAAGTCTTAACACACATGCCTGTGTGTGTGTGTATGTGTGTGTGTGTGTGTGTATACACACACACACACACACACACACACGTATAAATGAATGTAAATGTATTAAAATGTATTACAACATGGAAAGCGTCAGCAGGGCAGGAGTTGGTGTGAGTAGGACAGTGAATGGTGTCAGCAGAGACAGTGTCAGTAGGGTGGTAAACTTTGAGAAGCAGGTGGTGTCAGTAAGGTAGTGGATGGTGTCAGCAAAGCAGTGAATGGTGTCAGTAGGGCAGTTGATGGTGTCAGTATGACAGTGGATGGTGTCAGTAAGGCTGTGGATGGTGTCAGTATGACAGTGGATGGTGTCAGTAGGGCAGTGGATGGTGTCAGTAGGGCAGTGTATGGTGTCAGTAGGGCAGTGGATAGTGTCAGTATGACAGTGGACGGTGTCAGTAAGGCAGTGGACGGTGTCAGTAAAGCAGTGAATGGTGTCAGTAGGGCAGTTGATGGTGTCAGTATGACAGTGGACGGTGTCAGTAGGGCAGTGGATGGTGGCAGGCAGGAGAGCAGTGGACGGTGTCAGTAGAGCAGTGGATGGTGTCAGTAGGTCAGTGGATGGTGTCAGTAGAGCAGTGGACGGTGTCAGTAGGGCAGTGGATGGTGTCAGTAGGGCAGTGAATGGTGTCAGTATGACAGTGGACGGTGTCAGTAAGGCAGTGGATGGTGTCAGTAGAGCAGTGGACGGTGTCAGTAGAGCAGTGGACGGTGTCAGTAGAGCAGTGGTCGGTGTCAGTAGAGCAGTGGTCGGTGTCAGTAGAGCAGTGGTCGGTGTTAGTAGCGCAGTAAATGGTGTCAATATGACAGTGTATGGTGTCAGTAGAGCAGTGGACGGTGTCAGTAGGGCAGTGGATGGTGTCAGTATGACAGTGGACAGTGTCAGTAGGGCAGTGGATGGCGTCAGTATGACAGTGGGCGGTGTCAGTAGAGCGGTGGATGGTGTCAGTAGAGCAGTGGACGGTGTCAGTAGGGCAGTGGACGGTGTCAGTAGGGCAGTGGACAGTGTCAGTAGAGTAGTGGAAGGTGTCACTAGAGCAGTGGATGTGTCCCGTGATCGCTGAAGGGAGAACAGACAGATCTTCTGTTCATACAGAGTATGAACAGCGATCTGTCATCTCCCCTGAGAAACAGAAGCATACTGGTCTGCCTGGTAAATGTCTGTACAGAAGGGGCAAGTCAGCACAAGTCTGGTCATTAGCACAGCTAGAGAACTGACCATGCCATGCTCTCCTGGCTGGTGTGATCAGTTTTTCATAGGAAAGTAGAGGGACTGGCAGGACCACCAGGTATTTCATATGAAGAAAGCAAGTCAAGGAGAACAGAATATTTTTTTTATATAAGTACATGCTACAGTCGGCACATATCAGGAATATGCAATGTTAGGTTTACATATTCTTTAATATATTAGCTGTCAGTCCAGCACACATCAGCTCAATGCAACCAATGCTCTGAATGAATGAAGGATTAGTCTGTATAGGTAAGGTGCTTTGCCCATCTATTTTGCCCTTTACACTAGTTTCTTAATGGAACCTTCCTGATGGTGCCATGTGTCAGGAACTCGGAAAAAAGAAACCAGCCAAATGATGTAATTATCTGCCAAATGCTCCAACCGATAGAATATCGGTCTAGACCTGTTCTACAGCAGCCAGAGACCAAGGCCCTCACTGCTTTACTTCAAGTACAATTCTTTTTTTTTTTTTTTTTTTAGATTGAATTTTAGTTGTATTTGTGGTCTTATTTTTTTTTTAAATGCTCCCATTTACTTTATGCTATAAATGCATCCTACGCTTACAGCATACACTGCAATTCGCAGAAATAAGTTCCTGAAACTATATTCCATTCACAGGTTCATTGCCAATTTGGAATAATTGCTCTCACCTTTTTTTTAAATATAGCAGGTTACATTTTATGGCATTTGTGAGTTTCTAAACTTATATCATGCTTTAGAAGAATGTAATCCAAATCTCAGCATGTTGCAAGAGGCAATTACAGGCATCCACAAGGTCTGAGCAAAGCCCGGATATTGCCGAGTGATACCAAAAAAGACCTTGAAAAAAAGAAAAAACTTCCTCTTTGAGAATTGAATTTGTAAAGTCTAGTTTTTTTTCTCTATAAAAAATAACAAACATGTTATACTTACCTGCTCTGTTGCAGTAGATTTGCACAGAGCAACCCAGATCCTCTTCTTCTCGGGTCCCTCTTCTGTGCTCCGGGCCCCTCCTTCCTGTCCGGTGCCCCCACAGCAAACAGCTTGCTGTGGGGGCACCTGAGTGGAGTCACAGCTCCCTGTGTCCATTCAGACATGGAGCTCAGACCTGGCCCCCGCTCCTTCATTCTCCGGATTGACTAGCTGACTATGATTGACAGCAGCAGGAGCCAATGGTGCAGCTGCTGTGTCTCAGCCAATCAGGAGGGAGAATCTCAGATGGCAGAGACACTTGTGGACGTCGCTGGACAGAGAAGGACCTCATGTAAGTTCTAGAGGGGCTTAGGGGGGCTGCTGCACACAGAAGGCTTTTTATCTTAATGCATAGAATGCATTAAGCTTAAAAACCTTCTGCCTTTACAATCCCTTTAGAATGGCATTATATGTGGATGACTCTAATTCGAACCAAAGCAGTGGCTTAAACATACATCTTCAACATTACAGAACAAGTCCAGTTGAATGTGAACAACTACTATGAAATTTAGCATGACCTTGATAAACAAGAACCTTCACAGACCCAGGGAACCGAAAAAGGGACACCAGTGGAAGCACAAAAAAGGGATCAAACAGAGAAGAGATTGTGAAAACAGACTAGGGAACTCTTATGCCGCATACACACGATCAGATTTTCTGACAACAAATGTTGGATGTGAGCTTGTTGGCGGAAAGTCCGACCGTGTGTATGCTCCATCGGACATTTGTTGTTGGCTTTTCCTCCAACAAATGTTGGCTAGCAGGTTCTCAAATTTTCCGCCAACAAATGTTTGTTGTCGGGCTTTGCAATCATGTGTACACAAAAGTCCACGCATGCTCGGGATCAAGTACGAGTCAGAAGCGCTCGGTCTTGTAAAACTAGCATTCGTAATGGAGATATGTCTTGTACGTCACTTGTTCGTAATTGTTGGCCAACATTTGTGTGACTGTTTGTATGCAAGACAAGTTGGAGCCAACAACCTTCGAACAATAATCCATGGTTTTGTTGTCGGAAAGTCAGATCGTGTTTACTGTCATAAGGGTTCTCAAGGGTGCTCTAGGTGTTTTAGGACCCTAGCAATGATCCCTTCCTCATTTACATGCTTCAGATACTCTCTCCCCCCTCCCTTTACAATACTATTTTTACTTCTCAGTCCATCTTTCTCTTTCTATCTTTTGTTTCTTTCCATATGAGCAAATCTAAGCAAATTCACTTCACACTTGAATTCTCTAGGGAACTGTATCATGATCATTTCACCTGCTGGCTTGCAATCTTCAGCAGCTTCTACAGTATGTCACAGAATGCCTCAAAAGCCTCCTGGGGGAACGTCTTTCTGGAGACCACTGCGATGGAGGGAAACTAGATGAAAGTTCAGGATGGCGGATGCAAGAGTGAATCATATATAATTCCATATATTTTACTCTCTCTCTTCCCAACGTTTGTGTTTCTGTCTCCATGATACATTCTCAACTCCTCTCTCTCACATTCACCGGCCTTCTTTCTTCCAAAATTTGAAGGCCAAATATCTACTAAAACTGAATAAGGTAGAATTGGAAAAATCTGAAAAGTACATTTTGGAAAAAGAAAAGTCTATTATTTAATAACTCCTTTGATCTCCGTAAAGCTGGATGGTCAGGTCCAGTGAGGCTGAGTCTGCTAGAGAGTCACAGACGGATGGTTTTTGCGAAAATATAGCATAGAACTGGTATTGATAGAAAAAGTATAACAATGAGCGCATGGATATGTTATTTTAATAACCGCCAGGAAAATGTTTTCTTAAAATGTTTTCTAGCCCCCAGTTGTGTTTTATTAAAAGCTACTTTATGTAAAAGTGTTTTTCTATAACATTGATGGAAAAAAGGTTCCTCCAGGGGTTGCTAGAGGTTCCTTGAATAATGAACTTCTGCCTCTCAGTTAAGTTGGCACTGACACCAATGCTCTTCTCAGTCATCTCTAATGCCGCGTACACACGGGCGGACTGTATGGCGTACTTAGTCCGTCGAAACACATTTCAGCGGACAGTCCGCTCGTGTGTGGGCTTCAGCGGACTTTTTCAGCGTGCAGTCCGGCGTACTAAGAATTTCGGATTTTTCTAAATTCTGTCCGTCATACTTTGGTTTCAGCGGACAATCCGCTCGTCAGTATGCTAGTTCGACGGACTAAGAATGGCGCATGCCCAGAAAGGATTTACACGGCGGAAGGGTGCTTTGCTGTGTATTGGACTTCCTATTTCTAGTCCCGTCGTACGTGCTGTACACGTCATCGCGCAAGCTTTCGACGGACTGTTTGGGTATCCGTGTGTGGTCAAGTCCGTTCAGTGGAAAGTATGACGGACTGTCCGTCGGATTGTATGACGGACTAAGTACGCCATACAGTCCGCTCGTGTGTACGCGGCATAAGGAAGGCATTGTTCCCACTGTACCTCCCGCTCACATAAGGAAAATTCTTCCCACTGACTACCAAGGGTATTTGTTGCATTTTTTAAAGCAATTTTTCTTCTTAGCCCCTGTACACACGGTCGGAGATTTCGACAACCAAATCCGTCGGATTTTGTCCGTCGGATTATGTCCGAAACTGTTGCATACACACGGTCGGACAAAGTTGTCGAAAAATCCGATCATTCAGAACGTGATGACGTAATTTCGTTACGATGGGACTATGTTCAGGCTAGTAGCCAATAGCTTTGATGTAGGAATTTGATCTGAGCATGCGTGGCACTTGGTCCGATCAAAATTCTCTACACATGATCGGAGTATGTCCGATCGAACCAGTTGGTCGGGAAATATTTCCAACATGTTGGAAAATTGGGTCCGACAGATATTCCGACGGAATCAGTCCGATGCATACCACACACAGTCGGATTATCCGACGACACGGTCCGATAGGACACATTCCGACGGATTCTCCGACCGTGTGTACAAGGGCTAATACTAGATTTTATAAGTGACGTCTCCTGATGAAGCGGCAATCAAGCCGCGAAACCGGATGAGTAATACGTTCACTTCATAGGATCCTGCTTTCCCCTATGTGGGATTTTCCGAAAATATTGTAAACCCTACCATTTTGTATGATTTTCTGTGTCTGATCTATATTGGTTATTTTTTCTTGTCTGTATTTTATAAATTTTCTAATAAATGTCAATTTTATATATTCTTATGATCATCTTATTTGGGTACCGTAACAGTCCCTCTTTTTCTGCTCATGGGTCATTGTTGGAGTAAAACCCCTTATGAGCTTCCTGTTTTGTACCAAGGGTATTCCTTCTCCCGGAAGCCACTTATCTAAAAGGGCCCTTTTCAACTGACCACCAATCTAAATGACATGTTACTCACCGCCAATGTAAATGGGCACTTCGTGGACCACATATGTAAGGGAGCACTTTCTACTGGCTACCAATGTAAGGGGGCACATTCCAATGGCTACTAATATAAGAGGTCACTTTTCCAATGATGTAAGGAGTCACATTTTCACTGAACATCATGTAAGGGAGCACTTTCCACTGACCACCAATATAAGGGGGCACTTTTCCACTGACCACAAATGTGAGGAAGCACCACATAAGAAAAATCTTCCCACTGACTACCAATGAGTACTTCTCGTAGTGACCGCTTATCTAAGGGGACCTATTTCAACTGACCACCAATCTATATGACATGTCCCTCACCACCAATGTAAATGAGCACTTGACAGACCACCAATATAAGGAGGCACTTTCCACTGACCACCAATGTAAGGGAACACTTTTCCAATGGCCACCAATATAAGGTGGCACTTTTCCTCTGAATTTGAGGAAGCGCTACATGTTTTACTGTGTTTCTTTTCTGGCCACAGTTTTATTTAATTATTTTTACTGAAATTATTTTTGTTGTGTAGTGCTGCCTTATGTATTTAATGCTCTTATGCCCCGTACACACGAGCGGAATTTCTGTCGGAAAAATCTTGGATGGTTTTTCTGACGGAATTCTGCTCAAGCTTGGCTTGCATACACACAGTCACACAAAAGTTCGCTGAACCTACGACTGTCAAGAACGCGGTGACGTACAACACTACGACGAGCCGAGAAAATGAAGTTCAATGCTTCCGAGCATGCGTCGAATTGTTTCTGAGCACGCGTAGGAATTTTGCACGTCAGAATTGGTAAAGACGATCGGAATTTCCGATCTGAACTTTTTCTGACCGAAAAATTGAGAACATGCTCTCAGTCTTTTGCTGGCTGAAATTCCGCCAGCAAAAAAGTCTGATGGAGTATACACACAGTCACATTTTATGACCAAAAGCTCTCATCGGTCTTTTTCTGGCCAAATTTCCAATCGTGTGTACGTAAGTATGCCATAATGTTCACATCAATGTCTGTTTTGCTCTGAATAAGAGTTAGCCAGGGTGGCGTTAGCCACCCTGCAATGCCATCTGGCATCTTTGGTTCCCGCTATTGACCTAAGAGGAGCTGTTTGTTATTGCTGTTGCCTTGAACGCCTGTATACCACGTTTTTATGTGAGTATAACCATTGCTGTTTTTACCTTTTTTATTAAATTATTATTGGTAATGCACAAGGTCGGTGCGCCCTCCTTTTTTCTTTATATGATATAATAATTAATAGCAGGGATTCCCTGAGAACTGAAGGTTATTTAGAGGGTTTCTTCCTGTTAAAAAGGTCAAGGAAGTCTGATATAGACTGTTATAGTAAAAATTCACCATTTCAAGCTGATTTGGTAGCATACCTTGGAGATCCTTAGCTAAATTCCTATCGGCTGTGCAGTTAGATGCTGACATCAGCAGAATTTTTAGTCAAAGCGAATGAAGACTCGATTGATGTTGCCTTTGATGCAGATAGAGCTGCAGACAGCCATGTGATCTTATGGAGGGATTTAGTGCACATGACTTGGAACCCTGGCCCCACTGGAGTCCCAATTTTTACACCAGAAAGGTATGTTTTTGCTGAACTCCCATAATGCTTGCCACCGTCCCTAATTTTATCCTAATCATTTAAAATGGACTTCTTCTGTATGCTTCCTTTAATCTGATATATATAAGTTGTGTTTTTTTTTTTGCTATATTTGTTTAATAAGTGCAAAAACACTTGTTGATGTTGCCAGAAATCTAGTGAGCTGATGACTTCCTGTGCTCTCTACCCGTGCACAAGTAGGGTTTATGGGGATGAGGAGATGAGGAGAGGGGGAGGGAAATGAGGAGGGGGAGGAGATGAGGAGAGGTCTGTGTTGCTTGCATTACATCATAAATAAAGTAGACAGGGCTGACACCATTTGTTTAGGAATTCAGAGCTGTGTTGTCATGTCAAAAAAGGAAGGTAGAAGGACACAATATTTTTGCCATATCAGCAGTTATTTTTCTGTACTTGCACCATATTTAACCACTTACAGACCGGACCATTTTGCTGGTCAAAGACCAGACCACTTTTTGCGATTCGGCACTGCGTCGCTTTAACTGACAATTGCGCGGTCATGCGACGTGGCTCCCAAACAAAATTGACGTCCTTTTTTTCCCACAAATAGAGCTTTCTTTTGGTCGTATTTGATCACCTCTGCAGTTTTTATTTTTTAATAAACAAAAATAGAGCGACAATTTTGAAAAAAACGCATTATTTTTTACTTTTTGTTATAATAAATATCCCCCAAAAATATATAAAAAAAATTTTTTTTCCCTCAGTTTAGGTCGATACATATTCTTCTACATATTCTTGGTAAAAAAAAAATCGCAATAAGCGATTATTGATTGGTTTGCGCAAAAGTTATAGCATTTACAAAATAGGGATAGTTGTATGGCATTTTTATTAATATATTTTTTTTTTTTTTTACTAGTAATGGCGGCGATCAGCGATTTTTATTGTGACT
This sequence comes from Lithobates pipiens, assembly GCF_037356315.1. Classification (NCBI taxonomy): domain Eukaryota; kingdom Metazoa; phylum Chordata; class Amphibia; order Anura; family Ranidae; genus Lithobates; species Lithobates pipiens. The sequence continues at coordinate 66,899,437 of NW_027507785.1, forward strand.
GCAACATTGTGGCGGACACATCGGACATTTTTGGGACCATTGTCCTTTATACAGTAATCACTGCTATATAAATGCAGTGATTGCTGTGTAAATGACACTGGCAGTGAAGGGGTTAACCAGTGGGTGGCAGTGTAGGGGTTAAGTGTTCCTAGGGGTGTGTTACTAACTGTGGGGGGTTGGGCTTTCATTTAGTGAACACTGATCTCTGCTCCAATCACATGGAGCAGAGATCAGCGTCACTAGTTGCTAGGCAGAATGGAGAAATGCTGTTTACATGGCATTTCTTCCATTCAGCCATCCCGTAAGACAATCGCGGTATGCCCGCGGCAATCAATTCCGCGGGACCCGCGACCGGACTCACGGGGGTCCCGACCAGCACGCGAGCGCACCGCCTACGGCACATTCGCGATGGCAGGGCGGCATTGAAGATTGGACGTACCTGTACGTCAATATGCCTGCCCGTGCCATTCTGCCGACGTACATCGGCGTGCGCTGGTCGGGAACCGGTTAAAGAAATAAAATGCAGACAAATGGGAAAGTAATACAAAGATGTCCAAAAGTTCTTGCTTTGACGTGTGATTTAATCTTTGACTTTTAAATGCTAAATGCATGTTTAATTAAAAGAGCTAATCCTTATGCCATGTACACATGACCGGACTTTGAAGAACTTTCGACGGATTTCCATCGAATCGGTCTTGTCTACACACAATCACACCAAACTCCGACGGATTTGAACGTGATGACGCAAGACCGGACTAGAATAAGGAAGTTCATAGCCAGTAGCCAATAGCTGCCCTAGCGTCGGTTTTCGTCCGTTGGACTAGCATACAGATGAATGGATTTTTCGACCGGACTCAAGTCCGTCAGAAAGATTTGAAACACGTTCTAAATCTAAAGTCCGTCTGATTTTGACAGCAAAGGTCTGATGAAGCCCACACACGGTCAAATTGTCCAACGGATTCGTTCCCGTCGGACCTTTGCTGTTGAAAAGTCTGGCCGTGTGTACACGGCATTAGTTGAACTCAGACATATGTATTTTTTCAGACTATTTAATTATGTAGTTCATTATCCCTGCCCTCTTATTCAAATTTGTAAATGTATTACACCTTAGATGCAGACAAAAGTATATTTGTGGGTAGCTTTTCCAACTTGCCACACTACATATCACCAAAAGCCTATAATCTAATGTTAAATATGTTGTGCCTGGCCATACCGATGTAGACAGGTGCAGTAGTTCTCCCAACCTGTAGGTGGCACTGTGTAATTGGTACAGGTGGAGAGAAGTCTATGAAGGGAATTGTCTGATCGGAGATCTCAGGTGACCATCTTGACAAGGGACCTTACAATCAGGATCTTCTGTGTCATTTAGTCGCACCTGGAGTGAGTGGCAGATCAGTCGAAGGGTAACCCCTGGTTAGAGAAAGTTCCTGGCAAGTAAGGTCAGAAGTGTCCATGTAGGCAGGTGCAGTCTATATTCTCCACTGTAGGTGGCACTTGTCCACTGTGGCATTGAAGTTGGAGAGGAAGTCAAGAGGAACATGGTTCTTTTATAGTTTCCTGGGTCAATGGGGAATCCGATTGGATGTTACCATCCCATGTGACTCTGGCAGCCATCTTGGGTCAGGCAGAGCCTATTTAAGGCCCTGGTTGCCAGGCTTGGTGCGCATTTTGTGTGTGGGTATTGTAGGGAAAGGTCACTCATATGACAGTGATTAGCCGTAAGGAGAGGTTCCAGAGGAGTAGGGAAAGGATAGGGATATGCCATCCTTCCTGGGCACCTTCCCCTTTGGGTACAGGCCACAGACCTGTCCTGCAACACATTGCTGTTACATTCTGTGAGTGTTCCCGGTCGGACGCCTTGTTGTGAATTATTGAACTTTCACATTGTTCTCTGCAACCAGAATAGGAACATGAGGTTTGCCCTGGCAGAAATACAGTACACTAACCATCACCCCTCCACTAGAAACTGTCTTACAGTTATAGAGCCCAGAGCCTGCAACACTATGCAAACACAAATTCTTGTATTGCTTCATATCACTGCCTTTCAGATTGTCATCATTATTGCTAAGCTGTATATTATAATACAAAGAAATTCAGAGAAAAAAAAGACTGTGAAATTTCTCCTGGGCCTATGGACCATCTATACAAATGGCTTTATACCAAAAGTGCCCATACCAAAAAATGCAACATAGCAAAACTGCCTGGTAAAACCATTATTTTTTCAAGCTGGGCATGTTGCAAATGCAAGAAACAGACTATGGGTTTTAGCGATAAAAAGTAATAGGAATTGAAGGATTTTACTTACAACTACAGTTACCCTTTAAGCCTTCCTAAGCCTGATAAGACATAACAATAGACTACACAGCAAACGCTATATGAATGTGAAATATCTACTTTTGTGCAGCTATGGAATCTTTTTTTAAGTATAAATAATGTGTGTGAATGTCTCTAAGAGTTTCTATAGAAAGAAACTTTTTTCTATAGTGTGGCTGGTCCTTTAAAAATAGCTAGAGCCATCCAACAATGACTAATGGGCCCAGATTTCGCTTTTTGCCCCGAAGCTTACAATTGTCTACCTCTCGTACCTGTGGTTAACGTGTGACCCCCCAGTTGTAGAAAACAGTGCAGTGTCATTAAATGTTTACACATGTTGAGACATGGTATAACAAATGATCATCTGCTTGTTACCTCAACTGTTGCTGTCCTGGTGGATCCGCTAATTAAGAAATGACAGAATTGGGGCACCTGAACTCTGCAGGGAGGCGTCGATGAGACAGATTTCAGCAAGAGGAAAACTCAAACTGTTTTTGTAATTGGGGCATCGAGGCTGCTCCGGTTTTGCAGAATATGGAGGTGCCTGAGAAATCTGACAGGTTGACTCCACCATTTCCTTACTGGCACTGGTTTTGATAAAAAAAAAAAAGAAGAAAAAAAAGAACAAGTACCCAAAAAGAAGGCCTGCTTTTGCATTTCTAGAAATAGACGAAGATCTGTTTATATCGAACATATGGTAGAAGCAGAGATGGTGTTATGTTGTCTTGTTTTGATGTAGAAAGAATAATGAAAAAGAAAAAAAACGTATAAAGAGAAACTCCAGGCAAAAGAGAGAAAAATCAATCAATTGGTTGCTTATGCTATCGAAGAAACATTGCAATGGTAATCAGTACGCCTTTGAAGGTGAATTATTGTTGCCTACCAAAATCTTTAAGTGACCTAAAATAAAAAAATCCATTCAAGTATGTATTCTTGTGAATCCAAAAGGATATCATAAAATCAAGTGTGCGAATCTTAGTATGCAAGTAATAGGAATAATACTTGGTGGTATTTTACCGGTGCCATAAACATAGTCAGGAAACCATCCATAACATAAAACCTCATTATTTATTCATACATGATTAAAATTGAACAAGTTAAAATCCAATACACATTTGTTGCATGATCATTGGTATATTCACATAGGCAGTAATATTGTGGTACATATTCCCAACATGTTTTGAGGCCTAGGGCTTGTTCAGGGGATTTAAGACCACTATTCACAGGGAAGCAAATGTGATCGCTACTTGAAGCAACAGGGCCATCTACACAGTACAGAGATAAGGATACGTGTGGTCAAAGGAGATATACCAACAAATGTATGTTTCCAAGTGTTTACCTAATTTCAGGACCAAGACTCATATTCAGTATATATGAGCTGAGGTTCTATTGGAATGATGAATGGGTCGCCCTCGTGGCTCCAGCTGGCGACCCATACATCATTCCAATAGAACCTCGTGGAGCCACGAGGGCAACCTATACATCATTCAAATAGAACCTCAGCTCATATATACTGAATATGGGCCCTGGTCCTGAAATTAGGCGCCCTGTGGTAAACACTTAGAAACATGCATTTTCTTGGTCTTGGTATTTCACCTGTGGCCACACGGTATCCTTATCTCTGCACTGTGTAGACTGCCCTGTTGCTGACAATTACTGTAGCAGTCACATTTTCTTTCATATCGATAGTGGTCTTCAAATCCCCTGACGAAGCCCTAGGCGGCAAAACGCATTTGGAAGAAGGGGCGGTGGCCCGTCAAGAAGAACCAAAGAGGGGGACAAGACCCCTGAAGTCGGAAGAAGAGGGCGGCGGCGAAGAAGAAAGCTGGGCTCCTCTGCTAGTAAAAGAGCTAGCAAAAGAGCAAAAGATAGCGGAGGAGTCCGGCGAGAAGACCCCCGAAGACGGAAGAAGACCCCCGGAGCTGTGCAATAAACAATTTTAACCCTTATGTGTTGTGTTTTTTTTGTTTTTTTTTCACAGGTGAATGGGTAGGGGTACATTGTACCCCATACTCATTCACATAGGGTGGGGGGGCGGTATCCGGGGGCCCCCTTATTAAAGGGGGCTCACAGATTCTGATAAGTCCCCCACCCGCAAACCCCGACAACCAACGGCCAGGGTTGTCTGGAAGAAGCCCTTGTCCTCATCAAAATGGGGACAAGGTGCTTTGGGGCATGTTGAGGGCACGCGGCCTGGTACGGCTCAGGAGGGGGGGGGGCGCTCGCTCGTTCCCACCCCCTTTCCTGGCCGGCCGGGTAGCATGCTCGGATAAGAGTCTGATATGGATATGGGGGGGACCCCCACGCCGTTTTTTTGGTGTAGGGATTCCCCTTTAAGTCCATACCAGGTGACGGGGTCAGCAACGGCTCCTTCGCTGGTCCCGGCTACCTGGAGCCGCGCTCAAAATGAACGGACTTTTCTCCAGGCGGGAAAAGTCTGTTCATTTCAAAAGTACGGCAGGCTAGCACACACACGGCCGTATTGTCTGCCAGACTAGCACACACACGGCCGTATTGTCCGCTAAAATGCGAGTCCGGCAGATAGATTGATGTGCAAAACTACTTTCTTAGTCCGGATTGTTTGATCGTGTGTACGGGGCTTTACACATTTAGCGCTGTGCTTTTTATCACAAATGGTTGGTGGTCTAATATTTGTGTTCAGTTTCAGGACCCTGGTCAGCATATTTAAAAAAAAAATCAGAACCAGGAATCTAACCATGGGAAGAATGTTTTCAGATTCAGACCCAAGGACAGTGGGTATGAGTTTCAGATCAATGAACACTGGCTTCAGGACCGTAGACAGAGTATTCAGTTCCAGCACCATAAGCAACATGTTTATAACTTACAACCATGAACAGAGAATACTGGGATTTAGAATGGTTTGAGAAAGTAAGATATGGAACTTATAGCCTGATTTTGTAAATAGCCATACATCCCTTCAGATGCAAAGGACCAGAGGATGGCAGTTCTTCATTAGAGAGATTTCCCCCTCTTCCTGTCCTAAGGACCACACAGGAAACCTGAAGAGCTCTCCACAAAGGGGGCACAACAATAAAAACTGGGCACAGGTTGCAACTCTTCCAGACTCTATCCTAAACTCATTGTTTGCCAAAGTACAATTTTAAAGCTCAGTTCCAGTTTGGGCAAAATCCTAAAAACCTAAAATATGGATCCCTCAGTAGCCTTCAAAAATAAAAAAGCAGCTCCAGCTTATATACTCACCCTATTTCTGATGATATCTCCCCACAAACTTACTGATTCAGCCATGCAATGTCACTCTTCTTTTGCTTTTGAATAATGTTCTTATTTACATTCAGTAGGATGTGTCTCTTGTGTTGCTGTGGCCTCCTTTAGATGAAATCCTCCTTCTCCATGCTCCCACCCTTCAGCAAGGCTCTATGAATGGAGGGGACAGAGCTATCAATTATCCACCTGTCCTCCATCCATTGATTCTCATCCATTCATGGAACAACCCACTTCTTTTAATAACCTCCCACGACACTGGAAGATTATGGAGAAGTCAGAGGAGGAAGATTTTATCTAATGGAATGCAAGTAACATCCCTTGTGCTGTATTTTATTTATTTCTCTGAACTAAACTTAGGCTTTTGTTCATAGGTCATGTTTTCGTACATAGGACATGGAAACAAAGCTAAACGACTAAGCTATGCAAGAGAACATATGAACTGGGGTGCAGAAAAATGACAGCAAGTGCTCTGGACTGAGGAGTCAAAAATAACGTACTACTCATCAGACATGAGGGTCCTTGGTGTGGGTGGATGGCTTACATACCTTTGGTAAAAATAGAAACTAAAGCCGCGTACACACGGGCGGACTGTCTGTCCAACTTAGTCCGCCGAAACACATTTCAGCGGACAGTCCGCTCGTGTGTGGGCTTCAGCGGACTTTTTCAGCGTGCAGTCTGGCGGACTAAGTATTTCGGAATTTCCGTAATATTGTCCGTCCAACTTTGGTTTCAGCGGACAATCCGCTCGTGAGTAGGCTAGTTGGACGGACTAAGTATGGCGCATGCTCAGAAAGGATTTACACGGCGGAAGGTTGCATTGCTGTGTATTGGACGTCGTATTTCTAGTCCCGTCGTACGTGCTGTACACGTCATCGCGCAAGCTTTCAACGGACTGTTTGTTCATCGTGTGTGGTCAAGTCCGTTCATTCGAAAGTAGGACGGACTGTCTGTCGGATTGTCTGACGGACTTAGTTGGCCAGACAGTCCGCCCGTGTGTACGCGGCTTAAAGCCTCTTGATTTTAGTGTTTTTTGGTTCTGGGGGCGGTTATCCTCCAAGGGGTGCCATTTTTTTTAGAAAGGTGCCATCTCACCTGTCGATGTTTTAGAAGAAAGAAAAGAACAATTGAAATTCATCAGACTGTGCTATTTTTAGTTCAGAAGATTTTTTTTTCCATACTACATTGCATCTGGAAATTCCGCTTAAACAAACATTATTTTGTGCAGACTTCAGATGCAGGGGACTTAAATCTGCTACTCGATTTGAGATCAGCACAGATCTACAGAACCTCACAAAAGCCATTTAAAGAGTCTTTAGACTCCCAGATGTTGCAAATTACATGTTTAAAGCGCAGACAAAGAGAACGACAATGCCCTTACATTTGCTTCATTTAGCGATAAGAGAAATCCAAATTACAAGTCAATCTAAGCCTGAATTAACGACTTTGCCGGTAATGAATGAGATGTTCCCAAGCACGTCTTCGTACAGCCGATAATGTGGTCAGCAAATTATTTATGAATTTCAATGAGGATTTTTTTGTGATTGGCTCCCTCTGTTCTCATCAAGGTGAAAGATGTGAGAAGCGGTGCAGGGTGAACATCTTATTTCTGCCGTCTATTTGTCATTTGCAAGAGGACAATAGAGAGCCAACCTGGCTCCCTGCCGCTAAGCAACTCTCAGAAGCATTGAGGAATTTGCCATTGCATGGATTCATAAAATGCTATTAAATATATTTGCATTTCTAAATACTGGCCGTGGTTTTTATTTTAATTTTTTTCACACAGAGTTTTGAGTTTAATGGAGGAGTGATCTGAGGTTGGAATACTCTAAGCAGAGTTTCATATACTGGGCAACTGTGTTTAAAGTGTTAAAGCCTAACTCCAGCCCAATATTTTTTTAAATAATACTTTTAGATAGTTCGGAGAACAGTTGACAGTTTGTCTGCTTTTTATTTTGATCAGTGAGCCCATTGTGGCAGTTTTCCTCAACTCCCTGTCCTTATGCCAGCAAGACAAGAATTCATATAATTGGTCAAAATAAAAATTAAAGTATCTTAAAGCGGAGGTCCACCCTAAAGTGGAGCTTCCGCTCATTGGAAACCTCCCCCCCTCCGGCGCCACAATTGGCACCTTTCAGGGGGGAGGGGGGTGCAGATACCTGTACAGTACAGGTATCTGCACCCACTTCCGGCATAGATATCTGCAGAAGGTACGCCCCTTTCCGCAGAATCTACGCCCCTTTCTGAAGGTCCCCCGCTGTCTGCTGGGAAACACACGGATCCCAGAGACAGCGGGGACCATCCTTATTGCGCAGCGCGATTCACGCATGCGCAGTAGGGAACCGGGAAATGAAGCCGCAAGGCTCCACTTCCTGATTCCCATACCCAAGATGGCGGCGGCAGCACCCGAGAGACGATCGAGAGATCGGCTTCGGGTGCCGACATCGCGGACGTGCTGGGCGGGTAAGTGTCCTTATTTTAAAAGTCAGCAGCTGCAGTATTTGTAGCTGCTGGCTATTTAAAAAAAAAAAAAAAAAAATGGCGGACTCCCGCTTTAAGTTTCATTTTGGTTCATGGGAGTACTCTTCAGACACCTATGCAGATTGCATGAAGAAGCTGTGCAAACAAAATTAGACAACTTCCCACATAGCAAGCAACTGTGCTGCAAGTTTGAAAAGGCTTACTAAGCTATTGCTAGACTTGCCAGGCTTCACAAGTTCATTGCATAATTGCAGCAAGTCTGCATTGCATGACTCCAGATCAACTTTCTTTGCAAACATTCTGCAAGTCCGCTGCAAGTTCTGGTTCAGTTATGTTTTGCAATAGTCATCCTACCACAGGGGACACTGTGGTTGGATTTCCATGCTGTAGATTTGCAGAGCTCTTGCTGTAGACTCACCACTGCAATTTTGCTCTTTCTAGAGATGCCATGCAAATTTGCCACAAATTGGAAAAACGTCAACTAGAATTTGTGCTTCAAGTGCTCTGCAATTATACAACTTACCAGTGCAAATGTGCACCAAGTTACAATTCAACATTGCCACAAATTTGTGGCAAGTTATCTTTGCTATCTGGGTTTGGACATCTGCACAAACGAAAAAGCGGTTAAGCGCTGTAGGTTCAGTTCCTTCAACAACTTAAAAGGTTAGTTCCCCTTTACCAAAAAAAAAAACTGCCTATGCAGATAGAGGGCTTCTGTAAATAGAAACAAACTGTGTAGCTTTGACCAAAGTTGAATAGTGACCTTACTATAGGTGTAGGCTGGTTATATACCTCCTGAAGCCTGATTGGAATACTTCCAGGACATTGCTAGGATGTTGCTAATTGAGGCATAGTTATTACAGCTCACCTCCATCATCACAGAAGTGAGCTCTCACATGCTGAGCTCAGAGCTAATGCGTCACTTCTCATACAAATGCTGTTGCGAAAACATTTGAACAAGCCATCCTCGAATACAGTGGGAACATAGATACTATTGCTGTATGATGGGCAAATGTCAGTTGGCAGTTAGATGCTCCCATTGTTGCAGGAATTCTGTAACCAAGGACAACAATTCTGCAACTAACGCCAACAATGGCTTGACCTTTTAACATAAATGGAATGTATGATACAAGAGTGCTATCCAGAGGTTGGGTTGGAAAGTGTTCACTTATACAAACTGAAGCAGAAAAAGACTTGTGGTGTGGTATTGTCTACCTAAACATTCCAAATAAAAAGGTCAGGAGCATAAGCTGAAATAACAACAAGGAAGATCTGTGCCAGAGGAAACTTCACAGAACAAAAGAAAAAAACCTCACCTGAGGATGACGCTAGCACCCGATTTCTTGCAATCATTGTAGAGTAGTGATGGCCGAACGGTTCGCCCGGCGGTCGTTTCGCGGCGAATTTCCGACTTTCGCCGTCCGCGGGTTCGAACGCCTTTTTCCGTCGTTCGCCCCGGCGGACTTACGTGTTTAATGTATACAAGAACTTTAACCTTTCGTGACACGTTTATCATGTGTTACAGGACAACCAATTGAGACATGACAGCTCATGGACACTTGGACATTCCCCCTAACCTATAAATACACCCGATCCGGTGGCCATTTTACATTCTTTCTTCTGTCACTGTAGGGAAAGGATCCTGTGTGGAGTAGGGACAGAGAAAACGCTAGCTATTTGGTACACAAAAGTTCTTTTCAGGACTGGTATAGGTGTTAGGTCAGCAGCCTGAGTTTCTTTTGTCAGTTTAGATAAAGGGACAGAGCGCTGTATGCTGCTATTTTAGGGACAGCTCAGCCAGATTAGTCTTTCTTCATCATCATCATCATCATCATCATTAGCTGTTACTATCAGGTCCACAAAAGAGCTGTTCCAGCTAATCGTTCCAGCCTACTCTTTTTTGCCAATTTGTATAGGGACAGGCAGGAAGCAGTGTGTCAGGCAGTGAGGATAATTTTAAAGACTTGCTGTTACTATTAGTTCCACAAAGGTTCTTTTCAGGACTGGTATCAGTGGTACGGTAATAGGCTTGTACACGTATAATATTCTTTCTTCCAAATATAGAAAGAATATTATACTTGACTGCTGCCCTTCTGCTGCAGTCTGCTAATCATTCACAACTCACTTGTTCCACAAAGCTCTTTATCAGGACTGGTAACTTGGTCTGTCTAGGGTGCTACGGTACATAGGCTTGGGTGCGGTACAGTCTGCTGTTCTGTAAGGACCGCTATCGGTCCACAATACATAGGGTTGCCGTGCACTACTGCTGACCGCTGCCCTATACTGCAGCAGTCCTTCATTGGTATAGGGACTGACGTACAGTCTGCTAATCACTAACACACAACCTGCTTGGTCCACAAAAGTTCTTATAAGGACTGGTAACTTGGTATAGGGTGCTACGGTACATAGGCCTGAGTGCAGTACAGTCTGCTGTTCTGTAAGGACCGCTATCGGTCCACAATACATAGGGTTGCCGTGCACTACTGCTGACCGCTGCCCTATACTGCAGCAGTCCTTCATTGGTATAGGGACTGACGTACAGTCTGCTAATCACTAACACACAACCTGCTTGGTCCACAAAAGTTCTTATAAGGACTGGTAACTTGGTATAGGGTGCTACGGTACATAGGCCTGAGTGCGTTACAGTCTGCTGTTCTGTAAGGACCGCTATCGGTCCACAATACATAGGGTTGCCGTGCACTACTGCTGACCGCTGCCCTATACTGCAGCAGTCCTTCATTGGTATAGGGACTGACGTACAGTCTGCTAATCACTAACACACAACCTGCTTGTTCCACAAAAGTTCTTATAAGGACTGGTAACTTGGTATAGGGTGCTACGGTACATAGGCCTGAGTGCGTTACAGTCTGCTGTTCTGTAAGGACCGCTATCGGTCCACAATACATAGGGTTGCCGTGCACTACTGCTGACCGCTGCCCTATACTGCAGCAGTCCTTCATTGGTATAGGGACTGACGTACAGTCTGCTAATCACTAACACACAACCTGCTTGGTCCACAAAAGTTCTTATAAGGACTGGTAACTTGGTATAGGGTGCTACGGTACATAGGCCTGAGTGCGTTACAGTCTGCTGTTCTGTAAGGACCGCTATCGGTCCACAATACATAGGGTTGCCGTGCACTACTGCTGACCGCTGCCCTATACTGCAGCAGTCCTTCAGCGGTATAGGGACTGACGCACAGTCTGCTAAACACTAACACACAACCTGCTTGGTCCACAAAAGTTTTTATAAGGACTGGTAACTTGGTATAGGGTGCTACGGTACATAGGCCTGAGTGCGTTACAGTCTGCTGTTCTGTAAGGACCGCTATCGGTCCACAATACATAGGGTTGCCGTGCACTACTGCTGACCGCTGCCCTATACTGCAGCAGTCCTTCATTGGTATAGGGACTGACGTACAGTCTGCTAATCACTAACACACAACCTGCTTGTTCCACAAAAGTTCTTATAAGGACTGGTAACTTGGTATAGGGTGCTACGGTACATAGGCCTGAGTGCGTTACAGTCTGCTGTTCTGTAAGGACCGCTATCGGTCCACAATACATAGGGTTGCCGTGCACTACTGCTGACCGCTGCCCTATACTGCAGCAGTCCTTCATTGGTATAGGGACTGACGTACAGTCTGCTAATCACTAACACACAACCTGCTTGTTCCACAAAAGTTCTTATAAGGACTGGTAACTTGGTATAGGGTGCTACGGTACATAGGCTTGAGTGCGGTACAGTCTGCTGTTCTGTAAGGACCGCTATCGGTCCACAATAGATAGGGTTGACGTGCACCACTGCTGACCGCTGCCCTATACTGCAGCAGTCCTTCAGCGGTATAGGGACTGACGTACAGTCTGCTAAACACTAATACACAACCTGCTTGGTCCACAAAAGTTCTTATAAGGACTGGTAACTTGGTATAGGGTGCTACGGTACATAGGCTTGAGTGCGGTACAGTCTGCTGTTCTGTAAGGACCGCTATCGGTCCACAATAGATAGGGTTGACGTGCACCACTGCTGACCGCTGCCCTATACTGCAGCAGTCCTTCAGCGGTATAGGGACTGACGCACAGTCTGCTAAACACTAACACACAACCTGCTTGGTCCACAAAAGTTTTTATAAGGACTGGTAACTTGGTATAGGGTGCTACGGTACATAGGCCTGAGTGCGTTACAGTCTGCTGTTCTGTAAGGACCGCTATCGGTCCACAATACATAGGGTTGCCGTGCACTACTGCTGACCGCTGCCCTATACTGCAGCAGTCCTTCATTGGTATAGGGACTGACGTACAGTCTGCTAATCACTAACACACAACCTGCTTGGTCCACAAAAGTTCTTATAAGGACTGGTAACTTGGTATAGGGTGCTACGGTACATAGGCCTGAGTGCGTTACAGTCTGCTGTTCTGTAAGGACCGCTATCGGTCCACAATACATAGGGTTGCCGTGCACTACTGCTGACCGCTGCCCTATACTGCAGCAGTCCTTCAGCGGTATAGGGACTGACGCACAGTCTGCTAAACACTAACACACAACCTGCTTGGTCCACAAAAGTTCTTATAAGGACTGGTAACTTGGTATAGGGTGCTACGGTACATAGGCTTGAGTGCGGTACAGTCTGCTGTTCTGTAAGGACCGCTATCGGTCCACAATAGATAGGGTTGACGTGCACCACTGCTGACCGCTGCCCTATACTGCAGCAGTCCTTCAGCGGTATAGGGACTGACGTACAGTCTGCTAAACACTAATACACAACCTGCTTGGTCCACAAAAGTTCTTATAAGGACTGGTAACTTGGTATAGGGTGCTACGGTACATAGGCTTGAGTGCGGTACAGTCTGCTGTTCTGTAAGGACCGCTATAGGTCCACAATAGATAGGGTTGACGTGCACCACTGCTGACCGCTCACCTATACTGCAGCAGTCCTTCAGCGGTATAGGGACTAAGAGTTTTGTCACAGGGTCATTTAAAAAATGACATGCAGAGGAAGAGGCAGGCCCTTCCGCAGGGGTGGTAGGGGTAGGGCAGGAGCAACAGGCTTGAGCCAAAGTGGGAAGTTGCAGAAGGTGCGTTCAATTACTTTAAAGGATGCACCAGACTTGGTTGAGTGGCTCGCTCAGCCTTACTCTTCTGCACCCTCCTCATCCTCTCGATCTGCACCCTCTTCTTCACTCTCTGCTATGTGCACCCCCAAAGACACTACCACCAACAACACGACCACCACCACCACCACCACATACCTTCCGCTTGAGTCACTGGAATTATTTTCCGATCCATATCAAGAGGACATTTCTGATGCGCAGCCACTCTTGGTATTGGATCAGGAAGAGGAGGTAGCAACAAGCGCTACTCAGCAGTCTGACGCCAGTACCCAGATCAGCCCAAGGAGGAGGTTGGTCCCCGGTGTTGCTGCCTACTCTACTTATAGCGGTGGGGAAGGTGACGTTGATGATGACGTGTCTAGTGATGTCACGTGGGTGCCCACAAGAGAGGAAGAGGAGGGGAGTTCAGAGGGAGATATGGACCAGCAGATAGGGAGGAGAAGCAGCAATGACTTACATTGCACAGCAGGGACAAAGCAGACTGCAAATGTATCAGGAGCGAGTCATCGACCATGTACGGTCACATCTGGCGCTCCCAGGACACCGGCACATGGCTCCGCAGTGTGGGCTTTTTTTAACGTGTCCGCTGCTGACAATAGCGTTGCCATCTGCAATCTTTGCAGTCAACGCGTTAGTCGCGGTAAGCCCAATACTCACCTAGGGACGACCGCCTTAAGAAGGCACATGAGCAGCCATCACCGAGCCCAGTGGGAGCAACGGAACACACAAAGCCACACTGCAGGCTCTCACCGTCCAGCCTCGTCTTCTACTTCTCCTTCTCCTCTCTCCTCACAATTGTCCTCCACTCCACCTTCCATCACGCCAAGCTCACATTTTTCTGCAAAAAGGCAGGCTTCCGTGGGCCTAATGTTTGAGCGTAAAAAAATGATGACGCCGGATAACCCTCTTGCCCAACGGTTGGCGGCTGGCTTGTCAGAACTCATAGCCCGCCAACTACTGCCATATAAACTGGTGGACTCGGAGGCCTTTCGCAAATTTGTGGCCATTGGAACACCACAATGGAAGGTCCCAGGAAGGAAGTATTTCTCAGAGAAGGGCATCCCAGAGCTATATGGCCATGTTCAGCGGCAAGTGAATGTATCTCTGGCACACAGTGTCGGTGCCAAGATACATCTGACCACAGACACGTGGTCTAGCAAACACGGGCAGGGAAGGTATATCAGTTTTACTGCCCACTGGGTGAACCTTCTGACGGCCGTCAAGCATGTAACCCGTGGCACCCGTGTAGATTTGGTTTTACCGCCACGGATTGCATGCAGGCCTGACTCTTCTTCTCCTCCTCCTACTCCATCCTCCTCCCTCTCCTCCTCAGCTGCCTCCTCCTTTTCCGCTGCTAGCGTCTCTTCCACTGCACCGCCCAAGCTCCCCAGAACCTATTCCACATGCCAGGTGAGACGTTGCCATGCCGTGCTGCGTCTGTTGTGCCTGGAAGCAAAGAGCCACACTGGCCCGGCACTCCTTTCAGCTTTGCGTTCACAGGCAGATGAGTGGCTAACACCGCTCAATTTGACAGTTGGTAAAGTGGTGTGTGACAACGGTGCCAATCTGCTTAGCGCATTGAAACAGGGCAAAATCACGCACGTGCCGTGCATGGCACACGTCTTAAACTTGGTCGTGCAGCGATTCCTTGTCAAATACCCTGGGGTCCAGGACATCTTGCGGCAGGCAAGGAAAATCTCGGCCCATTTCAGAAGATCTTACACGGCCATGGCTCGCCTTGCTGACATTCAGCGGCGACACCATCTGCCGGTCAGACGTCTTATTTGCGATTGCCCGACGCGATGGAACTCAACCTTCTATATGCTTGATAGGCTGCTCCAGCAGAAACGTGCAGTTAACGTCTACCTGTATGAACTCTGCGAAAGAAACGGTTCTGGGGAGCTGGGTTTTTTTTCACCGCGCCAGTGGCTGCTCATGCGCGACACATGCAGACTTCTGCGGCCATTTGAGGAGATCACCAAACTGGTCAGTCGCAGCCATGGCGCCATCAGTGACATGGTACCTTATGCCTTCTTTCTGGAGCGTGCATTGCGTCGTGTCATTGATCAGGCTGTGGAGGAGCAGGAGCGGGAAGATGAGGAAGTCGCAATGCTGGATGAATTCCCAGGGGGGGCTACTCTATCTGAGACAAGTCAACAACAGGAGTCTGATGAGGAGTCAGAGGAGGATGGTGCCGGGGCGGATGAGCAGGAGCAAGAAGAGCATGCTTTAAACCTTTCTGGGATCCCTGTTGTGCGAGGATGGGGAGAGGAGAATGAAGAGGACGACATTATCCTGGATGATGAGCAGGAGCCAGGCCACCACACCGCTTCCACTTTAGTGCAAATGGGGGCCTTCATGCTCCAGTGTTTTAATAGGGACCCCCGTATAAAAAGCATGAGGGTCAAGGACCAGTACTGGGTGGCAACGTACTTAGACCCCCGGTACAAACACAAAATGGCGGAAATGTTACCGCCGTCGCAGAGGGCTGTCAGAATGCAGCACTTCCAGGCCTTGCTTCGAGAAATGCTGCATTCTGCTTTTGCGTGCGCTGGCAGAGGAGCAATTCCCACTCCCAGAGAAGGATTTGCGGGTACCAATCCAACAGCGCCTGCAAGAAGAGGCCGGTTTGAAGATGTGTTGGTGACTTCGGATATGAGGTCATTCTTTCAGCCGACCCATCGACAGGTGTCATCCGGATCCAGCATCAGGGAACGCCTAGACCGTCAGGTGTCCGACTACATTGGGTTAACGGCCGATGTGGACGCTCTGAGGAGTGATGAACCCCTAGACTACTGGGTGGGCAGGCTTGACCTCTGGCCAGAGCTTGCCCAATTTGCAATCGAACTGTTGGCTTGCCCCTCATCCAGTGTCCTGTCCGAAAGGACGTTCAGCGCAGCAGGGGGGATTGTGACCGATAAGCGTACTCGCCTAGCTCACCACAGTGTTAACTACCTCACATTTCTAAAAATGAATGAGGCATGGATCTCGGAGGAATTCAACACATGTGATCAGTAGACCATGTATATGTCTATAAACAATTTTTGGAATCAAGCACACAGACCTTCTTAATTCATTTGGCTCACTTCCCTGACCCAAAAAAGCACACCGTACTATATGCCCCTACCCTCCTCTTTGAAGAGGTTGAGCGGTGTCATATTTCTACTGGGGCTGCTTATTATGAGGGGTTCCCACCATCCCTGTGCTGTGCTGACTTCCTCCTGGGTGTTCTTATTATGAGGGGCTCCCACCATCCCTGTGCTGTGCTGACTTCCTCCTGGGGGTTCTTATTATGAGGGGATCACACCATCCCTGTGCTGTGCTGACTTCCTCCTGGGGCTGCTTACGGTGCTGCTGTCAGCGCTGTATGTCACGGAGCTGCTGTCAGCGCTGTATGTCACGGAGCTGCTGTCAGCGCTGTATGTCACGGAGCTGCTGTCAGCGCTGTATGTCACGGAGCTGCTGTCAGCGCTGTATGTCACGGAGCTGCTGTCAGCGCTGTATGTCACGGAGCTGCTGTCAGCGCTGTATGTCATGGAGCTGCTGTCAGCGCTGTATGTCACGGAGCTGCTGTCAGCGCTGTATGTCACGGAGCTGCTGTCAGCGCTGTATGTCACGGAGCTGCTGTCAGCGCTGTATGTCACGGTGCTGCTGTCAGCGCTGTATGTCACGGAGCTGCTGTCAGCGCTGTATGTCACGGAGCTGCTGTCAGTGCTGTATGTCACGGAGCTGCTGTCAGCGCTGTATGTCACGGAGCTGCTGTCAGCGCTGTATGTCACGGAGCTGCTGTCAGCGCTGTATGTCACGGTGCTGCTGTCAGCGCTGTATGTCACGGAGCTGCTGTCAGCGCTGTATGTCACGGAGCTGCTGTCAGCGCTGTATGTCACGGAGCTGCTGTCAGCGCTGTATGTCACGGAGCTGCTGTCAGCGCTGTATGTCACGGAGCTGCTGTCAGCGCTGTATGTCACGGTGCTGATGTCAGTGCTCTGTATTACGGTGCTGCTGTCAGTGCTCTGTATCTCCTGCACCCTCTTGTTTGCCTACCCTGGTCCCTGACCTTCCCTCTCCTCCATTGCCTTCATTAGCTCCATAGTCCTGAATTGTCAGAACAATTTCCCAAATAAAAAAAAAATGCTTGTAGTTATCGATCCCAAATTCACCTCATACATGTATTATGCTATTGTCCAGGTGGTGGGACTACGTGCTACCCCCTAATAATTACCCCGTGGCCGCAAATTCGACCTAAAGGTTTGCGAAATTCGCCTCCCATTGAAGTCAATGGAGCCCGCGGCGAACGGTCGTTTTCGCGAACGTTTGTGTCCGTTCGCGTTTCGCGTTCGCGAAACGTCCCGTCGGAAGTTCGTCCATCACTATTGTAGAGTAAGCCTGGAGCATTTTGTTTAATAAAAGCACATTAATACACTTCAGAGGTTTTATTGCTTCCTTCAGTTTACTGCAAAAAAACTTAAAAGATGCAAAGCAAAACACTGTAAATGTAAATTACCTACACCTATAGCAAGGGCATTATTCAAATTTTGTCAGAGCTGCACCTTTTTTTTAATCTACAAAAACACCCCTTACATGCATAGGCAGTTTTTTTGTACAGATGAACTAACTCTTTAAGGGTTCTTCATGAATCCATCCCATATATCCCACTGCCAAAGATAAAGTAAAATAGAGCCATACTAGTTTCTGAATTAATTAAGTCTCTGGCTTTTATTCAAACATCTAGTACATCTACATGCAGAGCCTGCATCCAAAAGAAGATGTACTCAACATTTGAATAAACTACAGATTTACTGGATTTGGAGCAGTTTTCTTTTCCATCCCTTTTGGACAGCTGTGAGGAAATCTAGAAGCAAACCTAAGGTGGTGGCGCTTGTCATTCAAAGCAGTTCAAAATCTCACACATGACAGGTGGCTCCAGTGGAGTGATATGGGAATCAAATGATGGGGGTGTGGGGTTGCATCTCTGAATAATAATAAAAAAAAAAAAAAACTTGAAACAGGATTATCTGCATTATTGAGCCTAAAATCAATGTGGAGATATCGATTTGACGTGTCAAATTACAAAACATCGTTAGTATTAACGTGACATTGTTAGTAATTGCACCTCCGTTTTATGTTTAATTGCACAACGTCAGGGAAAAAAACTCACAGGTTGAAGCTAGTAGCTGAGCTTGGATTTAGTCCAAACCCAAGTTTGAACCCAAAAGTTAGCTCTCGTGGCTGGGCCAACGAGATGCAGGAGGAAGATTTCCTACCTCCCAACTTATGTACACAAATGGGCAGGGATGCTCATGACATCATTGACCTAATATGGCCACATGACCATATTAAGTCCATGGTATTGGGTGAATATGAAGGAGCGCCAGGCGTCAAAAAAAGTCTAATTTGTTAAACTGTTAAAAGCTAATATAGAAGATGTGTATGTACAAGTAAGGCCAATACGTTTTGGGGGAACCGCTCCCCCCTTCTTCAGGGTTGTTTCAAAGTACTTTTGGAGGGTGGTGGGCTCTGAAGGGGTTTATAAAACACGACAGCAGATTGGTGGTGTGGCGGCAAACTGTGAGGTTGAAGCATCCACCTCAGCTCCACAGTTTGTCAGCACACCACCAATCTGAGAGCCCACCACTCTCCAAAAGTACTCTGATACAGCCCTGAAAAAGGAGGTTGTTCCCCGAAGCACATTGGCACTACATGTAGTTACGCATTTTCAAGAAAAGGTTTTAACAAGTGAGACTTTTTTTTTTTTACACCAGGTGCTCTTCATATTTACCCAAGTGTCTTCTGCTGAAACAACCTTATTGTTGTGTCAGAAAGGCAGCAGCCCCAGACCCCAAGGGAGTCTATCACCCTCATCCACCATTGAACAACAACGCAGAGGAAGTCATTCCTTCCATACTCTCCATCGAGATACCCACCAGTAACCAGCCAGCGGGTAAACCAGTACAGCGCTGTCTCCCACTAACTTCAGATATTGACCTAATATGACCATGTAGCAATGATATCAAGAGCACACCTGCCCATTTGTATACATGCAGGTGCGGGGTGAGGAATCTATCATCTGCAACTCATTGGCCCATCAGTGACAGCTAACTTCAGGCTTCGTACCAAACCCAAACTCATCCCTAGTAGCTAGCTTATGTATTAAATATCATAAAATTCTTAGGATCCTCTTTCAGCTGTTCTGATCCTAGCTATCCATATGTATAGTAAACCCAGGCTATTGACATTTTTTAACCACTTGCCAACCGCGCTATAGCTGAATGATGGCTAGAGCGTGGTTATTCAGGTCTGGGAGGGTGCCCATTAACCTCCTCCCAGAACCACATCCACCACATGCTCCCTGAGGTGCGCCCTTGGCACGCTCTGTGATCGGGATAAGGGGCCAATCACAGCGGCCCTTTACCATGTGTTCAGCTGTGTCCAATCACAGCCGATCACAATGTAAACACATTTGCCAGTTATTGGCATTCCTTTCCTCACAAGCCATCACCGCATGAGGAGAGGAGAGCCAATAATAGGCAAGTGTGACAGGGGGCATCTACGCTGATAATCAGGGCACTGATCATCAATGTCCTGATGATCAGTGCCCATAAGTGCCTCCTCATCAGTGCAGCCTATCAGTGCCGCCTACCAGTGCCCACAAGTGCTGCCCCATCAGTGTCCATCAGTGCAGCCTCATCAGCGCACATCAGCGAAGGAGAAAAATTACCTGTTTTCAAAATTTTATAAAAGAAACTAAGAAAAATCGTTTGTTAAAGATTTTTTGTCTTTTTTCATCTGTTTAGCAAGAAACAAAAACTCCAGTGGCTAATAAATACCACCAAAGAGTGCATGGTCGTGGTCTTGGAAAAAAATGAATTTATATGTATATTAGATTAGCATATAGACATGCATAATATGTTATATTTGATGTTGATAAAGTGTATGCCTTTCTTCCTCTTAAAACCAATAAAATATTAAATGGAAAAAAAATACCACCAAAAGAAAGATTTATCTGTCTATAAAAAAAAATGCAAAAAATGTCATATCAGTACAGTGTTGCACGACCGTGCAATTATTATTCAAAGTATGACAGCGCTGAAAGCTAAAGATTGGCCTGGGCAGGAAAGGGGTGAAAGTGTCCAGTAGGCAAGTGGTTATAGTAATTGGTACCTAGTAAAACCAACAAGGATGATGATAATTTTGATAGTCTGCCACTTAGGTATGGGGACTTTTTGGGCTATTTATTGGGGCTAATGATGTTGTAATCACAGAAAGGTTAAGAACTCCTTCTCTTGCGAGTTGCTACATGAAATACTGGCTTAGTAAACAAAATCGCTGACTCCTTAATGTAAATTTAGACATGGTACCTAGTTGGTGTTTTACCAGCTCAACTAATGAGAATGGGATATGCCAAAGATGTTGCTAATGGGAAAGAAATCAAAGACCTGGCAATTTTCCCTGCAAAAGCGGAAACTTTGGGTATATTATATATATTGAGTTGTGGCAGGGATGAGATAATTATTTTTAACATCTTGCATCAGGAAAGCATCTAACAGTCATGTATCAGTATATCAATATATCGTTCCAAAGAAAGTATACAACATCGTTTGATCCTGATTCAAAGGTCATCTTTTCTACCGGTGTACCTTGCCTATCTATGTGTCATCTTTTCAGGTGTTTGCCATTTTGCTGCCTGTAGGTGGAGCAGAAAAAATGTGTGAAGCCTTTAAACAAGGATAATAAGATCAGTTTAACAATTCTCACTTTGGCTCATGGTGAAAGACAAGAGGAAAGATGAAAGGTCGGGCTTCTTCCTCCAGAGCTGGAGAGATCAGACTGCATTGTAAATGTCATTGTATAAGCATCAGAACTACCAGGCTGGCTGGATTTTGAGGACGTTCAGGGAGATCAGTGGAACATGTCCTTCTCTCCTAGCAGGGGGTAACGAAACAATGTATTCATGCAAAGCCTGGAAAGGCAGATCTGTGACTATATGATGGCAGTGCAAGGCAGATGAAGGAGAAAGGATCAGGCAGCCATAGTGACGGCTCTTATAATATGCAGCTGATACAGATAATATTTTTTTATTTATTCACACAGTGCTGACAAATACATCAGCGCCCTATAGCGTACACAGAAGCTTACCGTCTAATTTTCCTACCACACCCATGCACATGCTTTTCTTGGGTGGGTTCATTAGACAGCAGTTAAAGTGTATGTATGGCCCAAACCTTTTGTCAGGTCACCTTGAGGCGAGGTGACAGATGCACACCGTAGGAATCAGGGGTGCACCGCAAGGTTGTGGACCCTACGGCTGACTGCTGCAGACGGGGACAGATCCTACTGGGGTTAGAGCGTAAGATTCCCTGGGGCACGGAGTCTAAGAGCCAGCAGGTGTTCACCAGCGCCTCTAGTGGTGAGGATTGACTTGGCTGCAACTGGCTCCAGGTCGCGACCCCCAGGGTCCCCCAGCTCACACCCACAGTAGGCAACAGGAGGCTAGGGATGGTGAGGGACAAAGCCAAGGTCGGGGCCACAAGCAGACGGGAATAGTCGGAGACATGCCAAAGGGTCAGGATCACAGCCAAACAGGGATAGTCTAGGACACGCCAAAGTCGGTAACGGGAAACAACAGAATCGCACACGGCAGGTAACAGGAAGCTAACACACAAAGGAATACACAATGGTTGATCAGCACTGATGGCCTGCAGTGCACAGGTTAATATAGGGCTCCCTGATAGGGCCTGGGGTGGAGCCATGCTTAGAGGAGAGGTTATAAAAACCACCAGATGGAAGTGGCTGGCCTCTTAGTCTGAACACATGAGGGGAGGTAAGCAAACACAGGAAGATTACTGCATAACCATGACACCTTTTTTCTTTTGTTTTAGTTAAACTAGGGAAGGGCTAAAGTTTCCATCAGTTTATTTGCTGTCTGTGTCCCATTGGGGATAGTTCCCCTCACTTCCTGTCCTGGAGGTGCAACAGGAAATGATAGGCCATCTATAAAAAGTTAGGGGACTTCCCCTCTTAGCCATTGTACACACGGTCGGACATTCCGATGGACAATGTCCGATAGGACTGTGTTGTCAGATAATCTGACTGTGTGTGGGCTCCATCGGACTGTTTCCGTCGGAGTATCCGACGGACCAAGTTTTCCAGCTGGGCTATAAAACTTTCCGACAACATGATCCGATCGGACTTTGTCCGATCATGTGTAGAGAATTCCGATCGGAAAAAGTCCCACGCATGCTCAGATCTAATTCCTAGACCAAAGCTATTGGCTACTAGCCTGAACATAGTCCCGTCCTAACGAAATAACGTCATCACGTTACGTACGATCGGATTTTCTGACAACTTTGTCCGACTGTGTGTATGCAACAGTTTTAGACAAAATCCATCAGACAAAATCCGAAGGATTTGGTTGTCAGAATGTCCGACCGTGTGTACAAGGGCTTGGTTGTCACCGGAACAAATGTCACCTTCAGAAGTCTACCCCTCACTGTTTGTTTTGGTAACAAGTTTACAATTTTGAATTCACTTTTTTTTTTTGGTCTCCTTAATTAAGGCCACCTGGATGAAAAGGTTGAATGTCCCCAATGAGGATACAGGTGGAAATAAAAACTTATATATACAGTCCAATGAGAGTACCAAACGTCCAAGACTCCAAAGTTTTTAATGATAAAATAGGTTCATGGAAGAAAAAAGGGCAATGCATTTTGGGGTGGGCAAACAGATCCATCCTCTTCACTAGGGCTGCAAAACAAATAAAATATAAAAGTCAAAAATATATCAAATAAAAAGATAAATATATAAATAGAAACAAATTGAAAAAAAAAATCAAGAGGTACACTATATTGTTAAAAGTATTAAGACACCTGCCTGTACACACATGAACGTTAATGGAATCCATAGGGTTCAAGATTGAGTTGGCCCACCCTTTGCAGCTATAACAACTTCAACTCTTCTGGGAAGGCTGTCCACAAGGTTTAGGAGTGTGTCTATGGGAATGTCAGACCATTTTTACAGATGCACATTTGTGAGGCCAGGCACTGATGTTGGAAGAGAAGGCCTGACTTGCAGTCTTTGCTCGAATTCATCCCAAAGGTGTTCTATCGGGTTGTACAGGCCAGTCAAGATCCTCCTTCACAAACTCACTCATCCATGTCTTTATGGACATTGCTTTGATTAAACAATGAAATCCATATTTTATTATAGAGAGGCCAAAACCCCAGAATTAAGCATTCAACACTTCAGCTTCCTAAAGATGTGGGGTGGGGGTTGGCAGTTCCTAATGCGAGATTGTGTTTTTTAGCAGCCCAACTCCAGCAGGTTGTGGGGTGGGGAGTGGAAAATTGGACAGACCCTGTTCAGCCATTACTTTTAAGTAGATCTTCCCATTACTGTTTACTAGCTCAATTAGAATATGGGTCCTTCGCAAATGCTTCCAAAAGTACCACCCTAGTACTCATACACAAAGTGGAACAGGAAATTAGACATATTATGCAATACAGGAATATATCAGTATGTTCACCACTATGGGGAATTGTAAATTATGAGGAATTATGAGTCTTGGCCTGCTCTGGGGATCCATTATATTGCTCAGTTGTATGCTCAAAATGTCTTAAGAAGATTTCAGGACCTACAGATGACATATTCACTGCTCTTACTCAGGTTTTTACAATATTTACAACTGTGACACGCCCCACAGGCCCAGTTTAACCGCTTGCCGCCCGCACACCATCAAATGATGGAGGAATGGTGCAGCTCTCGTTTTAGGAGCATGAGCGTGGCCATGCCATGTTGCTAGGACACGGCGCAACCCCTAATCTCTGTAAGGAGCCAAGGCGGAGGAGACCTGGGCAGGTGATCAGGGCACTGATCATCAGTGCCTTGATTACAGGAAAGCCCCAGCAGTGCCACCCACCAATCAGTTCCAAACAGTGCCACCAATCAGTGACATCAATCAATGACCATAAGTGATGCCAGTCAGTGCTTCCCATCAATGCCTGCTCATTTACTGCTGCCTATCAGTGCCCACCAGTGACGCATATCAATGTCACTTATCAGTGCCCTTCAGTGCGGCAGATTAGTGCCTCCTCATCAGTGCCATCTAATCAGTGCTCATAAATGCCACCTCATCAGTGCCCACAAGTGCCACCTCATCAGTGCCCATCAGTGCAGTCTCATCATCGCACATTAGTGAAGGAAAAAAATTACTTATTTATAAAATTGACATTCATAATTCACAGAGCATATACTGTAGGACTCCACATAAGTTGTATCAGTGAGGTAGGCGAGACACATTTGAAGCCTACCAGCGCCCATCAATGAATGCTTGCTTGCTTCCATTCATTCGGGAGTGGGGACACAGACAGTCCTCTGCCGCTGCTGCGCCTCTGACACTATGTGCAAACCGAGCGGTGGCTGTCTGCTGTTGCTGAGACTTAGTTGCTTGCTGCAGAGAGAAGAGAGTAGGAACACCAGTGGCCAGGTGCCCTAGGCGGCTGCCTAGGTTTCCTAGTGGTAGCACTGGCCCTGCTCTGTGCAGGCTCCATGTGTTCTCTGTGCTATCCAGTCATGTAGCACAGCAGAGGGTTTGGAGTATGTTCATAACTTTCCAGATCTTTTGGCAGCTGCAAAAGTTCCTGTGCATATGTTTTCAGTTCTTTCCCTGGAGTTGTCCTTAAAGTAATATACAAGTAGGCATGTAGCATGAGACTCTGCCTGTAAGCAATAGGGATTTGTACGGATACAGCTGGTATTGTTCAGAACACCGAAAGACAAAGACGTTGGGCTTTGATACCCTTGCAATATGTTTTTTTTTTTTTCCCTTGCACACAATGTTTTCTGCCGTCTGATGCCATCTCTGGCGTCCCGTGGTGTCACGTGGCATTCAGATTCAGCATTAACACTAATACGTAGATTAAAATGACAATCCCTGACAGATCCTCTGGAGCTGTGTGGCTGTAAGCAGCGACAGATGTGTGGAGCTGGAAGTTCACTGGAGCACTAAGGATTTCAGAGAGGCACCAGTATAAATCTATATCTGCACAGATAAAAGAGACGTCTATTTTTATGTCGTGTGCAGCGAGAACGCCGGAAGCCAGGGGCGGAATGAGAAGATAACAAAAATACTAGAAAACCCAAACTACAAGAGATATTGATGGAGACAAAGTTGTAAACACTAGCACTGTTTTTTCCCCATAAATGGTGGCCAGGAAATTGGTCATATATTGGAAGAGGAGAATAAAAAGAAAATTTACGGGAGAGTGTGTGTGTTGGGGGGGTAGATAGACAGAAAGAATAAGAGGGGGTGGGATGAGGGGGGAATCACACTGATATGTTAAAGAAAAAATTCCAGTTATGGATATTTTCTGCATTGGTTGGACTGATGTCCTTATATATATATATATATATATATATATATATATATATGACATACTTGCCCAATGCTCCTGTAAGCTGGAAATGAATGAAGTAGACACCACTACTCCAGTGACCTCCATTTGTTCCTTGGATCCCATGAGTGGCTGCCCTGCTGCATTGTGAACACAGCGGCGGTTGGCTGCTTGGCAAAGGCACTATTCAGAAAATTCTTTGCATTTTCTCAATGAATGCAAAACTTTCACTGATTGGATGAGATGAAGAGGTTGGGAGATGATGTCACACTCTTCACTTCATCCAATCATAGGATTCTTTGTGTTCATAACATTCTGTAAATGGCACCCGTGTCGAGCAGCTGACCTCCTTTATTCACAATACAGCAGGGTAGCATCTTCGTACAGGACCCAGAGTTGGGTGGAGATCTCTGGAGGAGTGTTATCTGCTGCAGCGATTTCCAGCTTCTGAAGCAGCCATTCTCAACAAGGGTTCCTCCAGAGTTTTCTAGGGGTTCCTTGAGCTGTGGCTGATTGACGTCCCGTCTGATGGTGCCAACGTAGTTCCAGGACAGACTTGGTACGGGATCCTGAAGTGAGTGGAGATCACTGGAGGAGTGGCATCTGCTTCAGTGATTTTCAGCTTCTAAAGCAGCCATTCTCAACAAGGGTTCCTCCAGAGGTTGCCAGGGGTTCCTTGAGCTGTGGCTGATTGATGTCCCACCTGATGGTGCCAACGTAGTTGCAGGAAAAACTCTACTTGGCAAAATCAGCAGCATGACCCAATTATCCTTTTAGCTGTCTCTAAAGGTGACATTCGATACACAACTGTAATGCCGTGTACACACAATCGGAATTCTCGTCGGAAAAAGCTCTGATGAGTTTCCTATCGGAATTCTGACGGAATTCCGCTCAAACTGTCTTGCCTACACACGGTCACACCAAATTTCGACTGCCAAGAACGCGGTGACCTACACCGCTTACGACGGGACTAGAAAAAGTAAGTTCAATACCCAGTAGCCAATAGCTTCCATCTCGTAGCTGAATCTGAGCATGCATGAGTTTTTGCACGTTGGAATTGCATACACACGATCGGAATTTCCGATAGAAAGTTTTTCCATCTGGAAAATTGAGAACATGCTATCAAATTTTTGGCGGGAATTCGGCTAGCTAAATTCTGATGGAGCATACACACGGTCGCATTTTCCGCTGAAAAGCTCTCATCTGTCTTGTGCTGGCCGAAATTCCGATCGTGTGTACGTGGCATAAGAGTTGCATTTTTCCTTTTGACCACCAATGGCAGGGGCATTTTCCCCATTGACGCTCCAAAAATTTGGTTTTAGAAAGGGTTCTTCAAGACTTGAAAATAATTTTACAGGTACTTCTAGGATACAGAGGTTGACAAAGACTGTTCTTGAGGGATCCCACAGGTGTGAAATGCATACCCAGGGGTGGACGAAGGTAACTTTGTATACCTGGAATTCTTCTTTAACTACTAGTTAAACGAGTACCGTCTGAATAAACATATATGTCAACAGGGTGGCCACTCTGCACCCGATCACTTACATGTACGTGATTTACATCTCCGGGTAGGTGGCCCACGTCTGCCACCTGATTTGTACTCGTCGGTCAGCAGGTCCCGGCCAGTGATTTACGGCCAGTACCTGCTGATTGGTTTCAAGATTCACAGTACAGAGCCATGTGTTTACTAACAACACAGGGCTCCCTACATGGAGCAATTAGTAAAAGCAGCACATTGTTAGGCACACAGTTCCCCTAGATAGATAGGAAGAGAAGAAACTCTGGACAGCCGCACTCCGGATGGAATCTGTAGTAACTTGTGCCTCTATTTTTCAAGTAAAAATTACATCAGATGAACCACAGCAAAAGAGAACATAGAACAAAAACACTGACGCGTTTCGCACCAAAATCAGTGCTTACTCATAGCTATAAAGGCACAACTTACTACAGATTCCATCCGGAGTGCAGCTGTCCAGAGTTTCTTTTCTTCCTATCTATTTGCTCGTGCAATTAGCCAGCACCTGGGACTCCTTCGCCTGGAAATCAAACCATTTTTCTGGTGGATTGGCCTGGAGCGGTGGCTCTCTCTTTCTCTTATTGACAGTTCCCCTAGATGTTAACCCCTTCCCGGGCAGTGTCATCATTAGTACTGGACAGTGTATAGTATTAGCACTGATCACTATATTAGTGTCACTGGTGATGTCAGTGTCAGTCAGTCCCCAACCAGTGTCAGTTAGTGTCAGACTGCCCGCATGCATGACCAGTTAAAATAGCATAGTGCCGAACAGCAAAAAAAATGGCCTGGTCATGAAAGGGGTAAAATCTTCTTAAGTGATTAACAGGGTTCGTCAGTGTTTTATTAAAAAAATGATGTAGCTGCTCACTTTTAACCACTTCAGGAACAGCCCATAGCAGATATACTGCTACAGTATATTACACGATTCTGCACTTCCGCCTAGGGGTGCACACACTCACAGCAAAAGCCAGTTTGCAGGTGCCGGGCACTGCATGTCCTCTAACACCCACCAATCATTGGTCAGAGACACAGAATGTAAACAAGGCAGAGCTTCGTTCTGACAGGGGAGGGGGGAGTGAGGGATTTTGTGTCCCTGCAAAGTAAAATCCATCACTTCCTTTCATAAAAAGCACCTAACACAGTACACAGAAAAACACTGGCTAGGCATACATTTAACCCTTTGATCGCCCCTGTTTAACCTCTTCCCAGCCATTGCCATTAGTACAGTAGCAGTGGATATTTTTAGCACTGATCACTATATTAGTGTCACTCATTGGTTCCCACAAAGTGTAAAAAATGTCAGTTAATCTCGATTCACATCTATGCATGTTGATTTTGAGCGTTTTTGCAGTGCTTTTTGCGTTTTTGGACACGCGTTTTTACCGCGTTTTGCGTGTTTTTTTTACACTGTGGTTGCTTAGCAACCAGCTATATACAGTGAAAAAAATAAAAATAAAAAACAAAACGCAAATGCAAATCGTGGCAAAATTGCGGTAAAATCATGGTATGCGTCTTTTTATGCAGGTCCGTTGACTTCTATAACATGCAAAACGCTGCATTTTGCATGAAAAAAAGTCCCTGACCCTCTCCAAAAACGCAGAGGCACAAAAATGCATTGATGTGAATATGTTCCATAGGAACCCATGTTAAAAAATGTCCCTGCATTTCTGCAAAATGCATCAAAAAAACGCCTAAGCCCTTGTACACACGATCGGAGATTCAGATGGAATGTGTCCGATCGGAGTGTTTTGTCGGATATTCCGACTGTGTGTGGTCTGCATCGGACTGTTTCCGTCGGAATATCTGTCGGACCAAATTTTCCAACTTGTTGGTAAAATTTTCAGACAAAATGCTCCGATCAGACATACTCCGATCATGTGTAGAGAATTCCGATCGGACAAAGTGCCACGCATGCTCAGATCAAATTCCTACATCAAAGCTATTGGCTACTAGCCTGAACGTAGTCCCGTCGTAACTAAATTACGTCATCACGTTCTGAAAGATCGGATTTTCCAACAACTTTGTCCGACCGTGTGTATGCAACAGTTTCGGACAAGATCCGACGGACAAAATCCAACGGATTTGGTTGTCGGAATCTCCGACCGTGTGTACAAGGGCTTAGTGTGAATCAAGCCTTAGTGTCCGATTGTCCACCGCAATATTGTTATCCGCCATAAGTTGCTGATTGTCACCATTACTAGTATAAAGTAAATAAGTAAATAAAAATTCCAGCATATTCTTCTTGTTAAAAAAAATAAATTTCAGCATATATACCATAGGTTTAGACGCTATAACTTCTTCGCAAACCAATCAATATATGCTTATATGGATTTTTTATCATAAATATGTAGCAGAATACATATTCGTCTAAATTGAAATTAAATGTGATTTTTTTATTTTTTATTTATTGGATATGTTTTATAGAAGAAAGTAAAAAATATAGTTTTTCTTTTTGCAAAATTGTCGGTCTTTTTTTGTTTATACCGCAAAAAATAAAAAACACAATGGTGATAAAATACCACCAAAAGAAAGCTCTATTTGTAAACAAAAAAAAAATGATATCAATTTTATATGTGTACAGAGTTACATGTCTGCGCAATTGCCACTTAAAATAACGCAGTGTTGTATAGCAAAAAATGGCCTGGTCATGAAAGGGGGTAAATCTTTCGGAGGTCAAAGAAAAACGTAACTGGTTAGGGATCCAGTGCTGTCTTCACCAGTCTTATGCCCTGTACACACGATCGGACTTTCCGACAACAAAACCGTGGATTTTTGTTCGAAGGGTATTGGCTCCAATTTGTCTTGCTTACACACGGTCACACAAATTTTGGCCAACAATTACGAACGTAGTGACGTTCAAGACGTATGTGATATCTCCATTACGGACGCTAGTTTTACAAGACCGAGCGCTTCTGTCTCGTACTTGATTCCGAGCACGCGTGTCTGTACTTTGGACCTTAGTGCGATGGACTTGTGTACACATGATCAGAAAGTCTGACAACACACATTTGTTGGCGGAAAATTTGAGTCCGACAACAAATGTCCGATGGAGCATACACATGGTTGGACTTACCGCCAACAAGCTCACATCCAACATTTCCCGTCAGAAACTCCAATCGTGTGTACGTGGCATGTGGGTGCCCGGCGCTGTCAGGTTAACTGGGAGAAGCCAGCTGTGACTCCTTACGGCTTCGCAGCCGGCTCCCCACTGCGCATGCCTGAGCTGTGCTGCACCTATGACTGATCCCGAAGCCTCCTGGGACCTGTGACGTGTCCCTGGAAGTTGCAGGTGGTGGGGGGACAACTTCTGGTGGCATCTCCTAGGTGATTCCAATGGAAGTATCCATGCTAGAAATAGGCACCCCCTCCCCCATTTAAAAAAAGAAGAAATCTCAAAAATGTTGGGGGGGGGGGGGGCATCAAAGGAATTTCCGTTTTAGGGTGAAGTTCCGCTTTAAGTCTTATCTGAGATTTTAGTAATTGGGTTCACATAGACTTTAATTGTAGCAAGTTACGTAGAACATCATTTTGTCATTCTGGTTTCGGCACTCTTGTATGCTCCATCCTTTTCCATCACACAGACATTTTGATGAGAATATTTGTGTTGCAAGCCATTCAATGTACATCATTAGCGATGGCTAGCTTCAAAAAAGCCCAATCTCTCTACAGCCCTGCTGCTTGCTAAATCTATATCAGCTTCCAATTAACAAAAGTTGGATCACTAAAAGAAGAATCCCGATTGGTTGCTTTGGCACGTTGCCCTTTATTAAGCAAAGCCCTGCGTTCCTGTAGTTAGATGAGCGGCTTTGGCTTCAGTTCTATCTTTAATGGGTCAAAGGGGTAATTGACACACATAATTTGGTTTCCAGATGAGCAGAGTTAAGCCGCTCGGGTCTACATAGAGGAAGGGGGGAGGGGTCCTTACACAAGGCTGTAGTAGGATATTGGTGTGTATAGATTACAGTAGTAAACAGAGCCTTATTCTATCTACGGCAACATATGGATTAGAGCAGTGGAAAATGATGAGGCTGCTCGATAATACCCTGTTTACAGTGCCTTGAAAAAGTATTCATACCCCTTGAAATTATTCCACATTTTGTCATGTTACAACCAAAGACGTAAATGTATTTTATTGGGATTTTATGTGATAGACCAACACAAAGTGGCACATAATTGTGAAATGGAAGGAAAATGATAAATGGTTTTCAATTTTTTTTTACAAATAAATATGTGAAAAGTGTGGGGTGCATTTGTATAGCGCCCCCCTGAGTCAGTACTTTGTAGAACTGCCTTTCACTGCAATTACAGCTGCAACTCTTTTTTGGGATGTCTCTACCAGCTTTGCACATCTAGAGAGGGACATTTCTGCCCATTCTTCTCTGCAAAATAACTCAAGCTCTGTCAGATTGGATGGAGAGCGTCTGTGAACAGCAATTTTCAAATCTTGCCACAGATTTTTTAATTGGATTTAGGTCTGGACTTTGACTATGACATTCAAACACATGAATATTCTTTGATCTAAACCATTCCATTGTAACTCTGGCTGTATGTTTAGGGGTCATTGTCCTGCTGGAAGGTGAACCTCCACCCCAGTCTCATGTCTTTTGCAGACTCTAACAGGTTTTCTTCTAAGATTGCCCGTTATTTGGCTCCATCCATCTTTCCATCAACTCTGACCAGCTTCCTTGTCCTTGCTGAAGAAAAGCATACCCACAACATGATTCTGCCACCACCATGTTTCACGGTGGGCATGGTGTGTTCAGGGTGATGTGCAGTGTTTTGCTTTTAGGGCACAAAGTTAAATTTTGGTCTCATCTGACCAGAGCACCTTCTTCCTGACATTTGGTGTGTCCCCCACATGTCCTCTAGCAAACTGCAAACGGGACTTCTTATGGCTTTCTTTCAACAATGGCTTTCTTCCACAAAGGGCAGATTTGTGGAGAGCACGACTAATAGTTGTCCTGTGGACAGATTCTCTGAACTGAGCTGTGGATCTCTGCAGCTCCTCCAGAGTTCCCATGGGCCTCTTGGCTGCTTCTCTGATGAATGCTTTCCTTGCCCGGCCTGTCAGTTTAGGTGGACGGCCATGTCTTGGTAGGTTTGCAGTTGTCCCATATTCTTTCCATTTTTGGATGATGGATCGAACAGTGCACTGTGAGATGTTCAGTCGTGACCAGGACACTACCTACATGGAGTTTGCATGTTCTCCCTTTGCTTGTGTGGGTTTGCTTCCAGTACTCCAGTTTCCTCCCATACTCCAAAGGCATGCTGGTAGGAAAATTGGCCTTAGTATGTGTATGTATGCATGTGAGATAGGGAACTGTGTATGTAAGCTCCTTGAGGGCAGGGACTGAGTGTGGTTAAAGGAGAAGTAGAGACAAATCTCGTTTGGCTGTACTTCCCCTGTGGATCACAAGAGTGCAGTTCGTTCTGGACTTCTGTGACTCGTTTTTTAGCAGACAGCAGATTGAAGCCTGCTATCAGCTGATGTCACAGAGCCAGGTCCAGGCTCAGGATGGATCGCAACTATATGATCAGGATCCGCATACATACCTGGACCAGCACCGGCTCAGCCTCTCAGTGAGCAGCTGAGAGCCTGAGCCAGCTGCTCCCGTCCCCTCCACAGCCCAGCACTCCAGTGAGCGTGGGGGTTCTCAGTGTCAGAGCTGGCGGGGGGACCGATGCTGCATTCATCCACCTAGGTAAGTATGATTCAACAAAAAAAAGAAATCCCATACATCTCTTTTAGGTTTTGCATAAATTATTGCCACTATATAAATACCTCTAATAAATAAAAATTCCATTGGTAAGCATGTACCATGTACCCCCACAGAATGCATCACTCCCAACTGTGCCTTTTTCTTCCTCATTTGTTCCTCATTTTGGTCTGAGCTACAGTGCATCCGGAAAGTATTCACAGTACTTCACTTTTTCCACATTTTGTTATGTTACAGCCTTATTCCAAAATGGATTAAATTTATTATTTTCCTCACAATTCTTCAAACATTACCCCATAATAACAATGTAAAGGAAGTTTGTTTGAAATCTGTGCAAATTTGTTTAAAAAAAAAAAATGAAAAAAAAAAAAAAAAATCACATGTACATAAGTATTCACAGCCTTTGCTCAGTACTTTATTGAAGCACCTTTTGCACCAATTACAGCCTCAAGTCTTTTTGAGTATGATGCTACAAGCTTGGTCCACCTATTTTTGGGCAGTGTTTCCCATTCTTTTTTGCAGGACCTCACAAGGTCCATCAGGTTGAATGGGGAGCGTCAGTGCACAACCATTTTCAGATCTCTCCAGAGACGTTCAATCGGGTTCAAGTACAGGCTCTGACTGGACCACTCAAGGAATTTCACAGATTTGTCCCATAGTGAAATGGATATTTTGATGATAGGCAACTCCTATCCTCATATTGATTAGTGGTTCCAAATTAATAACTACTGCAGTAGGGAGCAGACACAAAAGATACGCTCAGCATCTTTCCAAATAACCGTTCTCCTTTATTATGACGCATTTGAAGGTTTTTATACACATGATTACGTAGGTATCACATTAATATTACAATTGTACATTTATGGTAACAAGGGGCGTTACATAGGCAGGCTTATTCTAATCAGAACTCGAAAGAATGCAAAACATGTAATGAAAACATTATTAGTGCCGTGTGCACAGTGAGGGCATTGTGCAATACATATAAAATAGAATACAATTATATACAGAACCTACAAATTTCCATTACAGTCTCCTCTCTTTTGATCAATATTTTGATCACTAACCATACCTGCTATCATCTTTAACCTGGAAACTCCACACGATTAGGTGGAGGTAGTCCTGGCCAAAGAGGCAAAAACTCCATTGTGGAGAAAATAATAGCTGAGCAGCTTTTTTCATTACAAAACGACTTTTCATTGTGAAAAACAAATGATTGATAAGACATACCGTATATACTCGAGTATAAGCCGAGATTTTCAGCCTCTTTTTTGAGGCTGAAAGTGCCCCCCTCGGCTTATACTCGAGTCATCGCTGTCTGCCCGCTCGATCAGCGTGTCGAGCAGACAGACAGCGGCCATTCTATGATTCAAAAGCCGCGCCTCCGGCTCCGCCTTCGCCTGTGATAGGCGGAACACTGAATTTCCCAGCAGCCTGTGTTCCGCCTATCACGGGCATCGTCTCATCCTCGTACTACGGACGAGGATGATACGACGTCTGTGATAGGCGGAACACAGGCTGCTGGGAAATTCAGTGTTCCGCCTATCACAGGCGAAGGAGGAGGCGCGGCTTTTGAATTTTACAATGGCCGCCGACGAAGAGGGCACGGGACGGAGGCAAGGCAAGGCACGGCACGGGACAGGACGGGACGGGACGGGACGGGACGGGACGAAGGCAAGGCACGACACGGGACGGAGGCAAGGAGGCAAGGCACGGGACGGAGGCTCGGGACAAAGGCTCGGGACACAGGTAGGCTGGACACACACACACACACACACACACACACACACACACACACACACACACACACACGGATGGAGACACACACACACGGATGGATGGATGGATGGAGACACACACACACACAGGGATGGATGGATACACACACACACAGGGATGGATGGATGGATGGAGACACACACACACACAGGGATGGATGGATGGATGGATGGAGACACACACACACAGGGATGGATGGATGGATGGATGGAGACACACACACACAGGGATGGATGGATGGATGGACACACACACACACAGGGATGGATGGACGGACACACAGGGATGGACGGACACACAGGGATGGACGGACACACAGGGATGGACAGGCATGTCTCACCCTCGGCTTATACACGAGTCAATAAGTTTGCCAGTTTTTTGGGGGGTAAATTGGGGGCCTCGGCTTATATTCGGGTCGGCCTATACTCGAGTATATACGGTATTTACAGAGTACTGGCTGTACACTCCTGTGGCCAGAATGGCCTTCTAGCTTAATTGCTGGTATGCTGACTTATCAGCATATGTAAACACATACAATTCTACATAAAATGGAAGAGGTACAAAAGACAAATATGATTTCAACATGGCTAAACTACTTTTCAAATATATGTATCCCTTACAATTAAAGTAACTGAGTCAAAAAATACCCTAGACTGTTATCGCAAGAGGGAAACAAATCAAACACAGAGATTTCTTTAATTTAGACATTTTTGCAGTGTCTGGTGTGGATCCAGGTGACTTTTCTTTCAAGTTTTGCAAAACTGTACATGAAATAGATGCTGTATTTAGTCTCCAAACATTTCCTTATATATAAATGTCTCTTAACAATCCACATGTCACCTGGCTTTAGTTTTAGATCCTTCCAAACTTTTAGGATCTGGAATTGGGGAGAAAACACATAAATGATTTTTTCAAAAACCTTAAAAAATCAGCAACATTCTCTGTGAGATCCGAATGGAGGACTTCAGCTGCTGAGACAAAATATAAGCAAGTGAGCAACACACTCCCAAACCAAATCCCATAGGGAGAGAGTCCAACATCCCCTTACGGGCTTGATAAAATATAATAAAACATTCAGGCAAAAGTTTTCTAGTGTCTTACTCTACTTTGTCCGCTACATTGTAGACAGTAGGGGGTGTAAAAAATAAAACCTCAAAACTTCTAGTAAGGACTCTCCTATAAAAATGATTTCCTCTGTTACTCTCTGTAGATTCTGCACTCTGTACTTAAAAACTACTTCTGATAACACTTTTTTACTGTGGCCGTTGCAGTAGCATTTGCCACTGGACATCCAGAAAATATGTCCATACAAACAAAATACTTACTCGTAACATCCTGACTTGGGCATCTGGATATATCTTTTTGCTATCTCTGGAAGGGATGTTCAGCTTTTGGTAACACCTTTGGTAACAGGTAAAACAAGAAGTGGTATGTTATAAAAACAACTGTGGAGAACCCTGGCTCTATCCCACGCTCATTTACTAAAGCAGCCATAACTACGTGTGACTGATGACACGGTCCATGTGTCAAGATGGAGGGAAAAGAGTGTCTGGCAAACATAAATGATCACCTTTTCCAAAGTCTTGTTTCGTAAGAAGTTGCCCTCTGTGGACCACTTGTGCTTCTCGTTCTGGGGTCCTTAAAGTTGAATTATTAATCCCAGCTATACTGGGCCAGAACTAGGGCGGAATCTGTGAGTTGCACAGACCCAGCAAGTGTCCGGGGCTGTAAATGCAGCATCCTTAGAGTCGCCTGGTTTGCTTCCATATGTGAGTTTTACTGTTAGTATGGCTACCTCAGCAAGAACCTGGAAGGCTGAAAACAGCCGATCAAATTAACTTAGCATGCTTGATTGGTTTACCTGCTGAAGTAAAAAACTTCTGGCCCTTCAAACGGAACCAAAAGCTCTCTATATCTCGACTATCTATATAAATATATACTCTTTTTATAGCTCACAGGCTTTTCTAAAACATAGAGCTCTGCTTCTTGAGATGGGGAAAAAGGATCCAATGACTCTGAATACAGGGAATCCTTCTGGGTGATAAACTTCATCCTCAGTATAAAACCAGGAATAACACTACAAAAAAGTAAATACTCGGGTCTTCTGGGAGTGTGTCCTGCACTGGGCTCACAGCAGCTGATTCCCACGTCATCAATTTAACACATGTGCTTTTTCTTTGTCTCCAGCCTCCTCCAATAGAGGCAATAAGGTGGCTGGATTCAAATGTACACATTTTTCATTGTTAGATTTGTACATAAACACACAAAACAAATTCATATTTTGAACCTTTCATTAGACAAACACTTAGCTATATATTTGCTGTGCAGAATGTCGGACTTTTAAAAATTCAATATTTGACCAAAATAATATCTGTAACTTTGTCTAATAGCACCTTTGCATAAAGTTACAGCTCTGATATATCAGAGTGAACCCTTCATTACTGGGTCCACCTTGCATAAATATAACAATGGCTTGTTTCCTATCATGCTGTTTGTGTAAGAACTCCAGTTTAATGTTTCAAAAAGACAACTTTTTACTGGCAATATTCTAATAAATGATAAGAATACCCTGCAGTCATGCAGAGATGTCCATAAATCCAAAATATTCTTTTACTTATACCCACTGCACTTACAAGGAAAAGGGGCACATCATTTCACAATCCACACATTCTGCTTTGGATTTCAAAAATAAAAATACATAAAAACAAAAGGACCAACAATATGTATGACGGACCAGAAAGCACTTGGCCATCAAAAACTATAAACCAACTGGCTGCAGGTAGCAGCTATCCTAACAGGGTGTGTGGACTTGATGTGATGGGTCTGTTATATTTAAATGTTATTATTACTCTCACATCATGGACCGCACATCAAGTTATTATCAGACTTTAAGATTTAATTTCTGTAGAAAAACTTCCTTATGTATCCCATCCATCTTGGCTTTGTTAAACATTATTGCAGCTGTATTCAAATTAACATCCTCATCTTAATCTTTTTTTTCTTTCCACTCAATAATGGTAAAATTACAAAATTGTTATCTTAAACTAAACTAATTCCATTTTTACCAATTCCCCCATTAACCTGGATTTCATTTCCATCCAAAGGTTGTCTAAACCAGTTTCAATATATCTATATTTATTAATAAAATTGTTAAACTCATATTAGAAATTAATACTCATATGATAATTTCAATATCACACACTAATATATATGCACAGATAAATGTCCTTAAAGGGGGACATATTACTTAATTTTACTCAATTTCTCTCTTTTTTTTTTTATGCACTGTTTCCACTATCACAGGATATTAAATTAGTGTAAGACACGGTTAATTTGTAACCTTCATTTTACCATGTTTGGAAAACAGATTCAAAAATAATTGTGATCACATTGTTTATCATTAGATTCGTTAACCCGGCACATTTTGTTATAAATGTTTTGTCTAAAAAACTGAAATTGGCATGGTGTCCTTGCAGCTTATCACCAATCTCTCATGTCAGCCACATTCTTTCAGGAGAGCACAAAGGAGGGGGTCACATCTGCGTACATGACACAAGCGAGCGAACTAAAGGTTCCAGCATTCACAAACATACTCAAATATATCTCTAAAATTGCTTACATTATTCCCATTTGTACACAACACATGCATATCATTCTCTCACTTTCTTTTAACGCTTTTTTAATACTTCCTTGCTTAAACTTCTGCTTTCTTTATTTTGTTCTGATATCCTTTGCATCCAATGTATTGTAATTCCATACTTCACATACTGTACCTTCTATGATCAGACGGGCAGCTATAGTGATCATCCCATCTTCCCTCTCTGTCAACATATAAAGCATTCTGTTTTAACTCTCGTTACTGTTTCTTGACTTTACTAGTTGTAGTGCCTGACCCCAAATTCATCCCACAACTTAACATCAAAAAGTCTCTTTCTCTCTAGTGTTAATGTCACTCTTCATCCATCCTGCTCACATAAATAGCCGTTTCTCTAGCTGTATACTCTGCATGATTCTTTGTCCCTGTGGACTTTGGTGGTAACCCAGTTACCCTTTGTGGATCCCTGTCCACTTTAACCATTAAACTAGGGGCTCAGTATTGGCGGAACCGCACCTTCGGTTCATATATAGCGCTCCTCTTGCGCTGGGCATTTTTGAGGGTCTCTTACCCATCATTCCCTTACTTAATTTAATGCCCATAATGACTGGCCAGTCTTCTCTACGTGTGCCTATACCCTTTTGCCTCTAAACTACTTTATCTAGCAGATGTACTACATATACCTGTAAACAGCACTATTCTTCCCTTTCTCTATAACACTCTGATGGACAGTAGACAGTGACAACATAACATATAACCACTAATCAATACAGTTCGATCAAGGGGAGTAAAATAGGTACCCTTTGTCCCGAAAATGCCTTACCGATCAAGGAAGTCTGATAACTCAAAATGTAAGCAAAAGGCTTACCTCAGACGGCTGATTATCAGAAATTCCCGGATCGTCTCAAGCTCCTCGTTTCGGATACTCAGGATCACCTGATAACCCCTGCTGGGCTGGCTTCGCCACCTGAAATGGATATTGTGATGATAGGCAACTCCTATCCTCATATTGATTAGTGGTTCCAAATTAATAACTACTGCAGTAGGGAACAGACACAAAAGATACGCTCAGCATCTTTCCAAATAACCGTTCTCCTTTATTATGACGCATTTGAAGGTTTTTATACACATGATTACGTAGGTATCACATTAATATTACAATTGTACGTTTATGGTAACAAGGGGCGTTACATAGGCAGGCTTATTCTAATCAGAACTCGAAAGAATGCAAAACATGTAATGAAAACATTATTAGTGCCGTGTGCACAGTGAGGGCATTGTGCAATACATATAAAATAGAATACAATTATATACAGAACCTACAAATTTCCATTACACATAGTCACTTCTTTGTTATCTTGGCTGTGTGCTTAGGGCCGTTGTCCTGTTGAAGATGAACCTTCGCCCCAGTCCAGCGCTCTGGAACAGGTTTTCATCAAGGATGTCTCTGTACATTGCTGCATTCATCTTTCAAATAGTCTTCCAGTTCCTGCCACTGAAAAAAAAGTCCCGACAGCATGATGCCGACACCACCATGCTTCACTGTAGGAATTGTATTGGCCAGGCGATGAGCAGTGCCTGGTTTCCTCCAGACATGATGCTTGCCATTCAGGCCAAAGAGTTCAATCTTTGTTTCATCAGACCAGAAAATTTTGTTTCTCGTGG
Source organism: Lithobates pipiens (assembly GCF_037356315.1). Lineage (NCBI taxonomy): Eukaryota > Metazoa > Chordata > Amphibia > Anura > Ranidae > Lithobates > Lithobates pipiens. The sequence continues at coordinate 66,939,243 of NW_027507785.1, forward strand.
TCTGAGAGTCCTTCAGGTGCCTTTTGGCAAACTCCAGGCGGACTGTCATGTGCCTTTTATGGAGGAGTGGCTTCTGTTTGGCCACTCTACCATACAGGCCTGATTGGTGGAGTGCTGCAGAGATGGTTGTTCTTCTGGAAGGTTCCTCTGGAAGGTTCTCCTCTCTCCACAGAGAAATGCTAGAGCTCTGTCAGGATGACCATCAGGTTCTCACCTCCCTGACTAAGGCCCTTCTTCCCTGACTGCTCATTATGGCCATGTGACCTTCTCCAGGAACAGTCATGGTGGTTGCAAAGTTCTTCTATGTACAGATGATGGAGGCCACTGTGCTCATTGGGACCCTCAATGCTGCAGAAATGTTTCTGTACCCTTCCCCAGATCTGAGCCTCTATACAATCCTGCCTCAGAGGTTTACAGACAATTCCTTGGACTTCATGGCTTGGTTTGTGCTCTGACATGCACTGTTAACTGTGGGACCTTTATATAGACAGGTGTGTGCCATTCCAAATCAAGTCCACTCAACTCAATTTACCACAGGTGAACATCTCAAGGATGATCAGTGGAAACGGGATGCACCTGAGCTAAATTTTGAGTGTCATGGCAAAGGCTGTGAATAGTTATATACATGTGATATTTTTTGTTTTTATTTTTAATAAATTTGCAAAGATTTCAAACAAGCTTCTTTCACGCTGTCAATACGGAGTATTGTTTGTAGAATTTTGAGGAAAATAATGCATTTAATCTATTTTGGAATAAAGCTGTAACATAACAAAATGTGGAAAAAGTGAGACGCTATGAATACTTCCCGGATGCATTGTATATAGTTGTATATAAGATGCACTTTTTATCTTTCAAAATGTTTTTTCCCAGTGTGTTAAACCTTTCATCCAATTTCTAAGTGGCTGCATTTGTAAATATCAAAAGCCAGTATAAAAGAATATATAAGTGGTAAAAAAAAAGCGGGTTTAATTAATCATTATTATTGTATAATTCTCCTTTAAGGAGGCGTGGCAGGGTGTGTATCCTATTTCCCGTCATACTTTTGCTAATAGGTGTCCATCATTCCCACCTCAAAAGGTTGGCAGGTATGCAGAATGTCCTATCAGCGATAAGGCGCTGCTCAGCTTTGAGTTTCTGAGTGTTCCCGCACATTAGTGTAGCCCAAAATGGACTGCCTAGCACACAAGAGAGGCAAAACAAATGACAAAAAAAGGTGCATACTGAATTTTTAGGAATATAATACAATCAACAGTAGTGCGATACCACGCATTGCAGTTGTTTACTATGATGTATGCAGCATGCAATAATTACTGATATAAAAAATCTTTCATAATAGCTGTTAAACAAGGTCATAGTGTAAAGAGCAGGGCAGCCATCAGAAATTGTTGGGCCTCTTACACAGCTTTAGGCCCAGGCCCCCCCAGGCCTGACCGCCAACAATCCCCAGGGCCCTCCCACTGGCATTCCACCGAATCCACACACTGGCCATCCCATGTCCTCCCTCCTTTTCCATCCCATGTCCTCTTCGTCCTCCTGCAATCCCATCTCCTCTATCCCATGTCCTCCTCATCCAGTCAAATGTCCTCCATCCCATTTCTTCCTCCTCCTCAACTCCTATCTTCTCCTATGACAAAAGGGGGGAAGTGGGACAGGTGGGGGGCAGTGGGTTAGGAGGGGAGAATATCACACGAGAAGAGCAGCTTGACAGGAGGGGGCACCTGGATGAAAGGGGGGCAGTGGGACAGTAGGGCGAGGCAGCGAAACTGGAGGGGGAAGTGTCATGGGAGGAGGTCAGTGGAGCAGGTGGGGGGCAACAGGACAGGAGGGGAAAGTGTCATGGAAGGGGGCAGCGGGAAAGGTGGAGGGACAGCGTCACAGATTATAGGGAGTGTCTCAGGTGGGGGCAGCGGGGCAGGTGAGAGGCAGCGTCTCAGGTGGGAGGGAGTGCGACAGGTGGGGGGCAGCGGGACAGGTGGGAGGTAACGAGACAGGTGGGAGGGAGCGTCACTGGTGAGGGGAAGTGGGACAGGTGAGGGGCAGCGGGACAGCTCGGAGGCAGTGTCACAGGTGGGGGGGAGTGGGACAGGTGGGGGCAGTGTCACACACACCTAAGGAAGCACCAGTCTTCCCAGCTCTTACTTGTCCAGCAGTGGCAGGAGGGGTAGCTGAACCTGTGTCCCATCTACACCAGTATCTCCAGCGGAAGCTGCAAGAAAGAGCGGGGGGGGGGGCTTCTCAACGCTGACCTCCTCCATGGGTGCTAAACTGGCACCATCTGGCTTCACCCGCCCAGCACAGCCCGGGGCGCACACTGGTACCTGACCAGAGCGGAGCTTGCCTGACTGCAGCGGGCCCTGACCTGCATGCACAAAAGAGCGGGGGCTCCTCCACCCAGATATTATCCTCCAATGAGCCCTCCAACCTTGCAGCTGACCTTACCCAACCCGCACATCACCTGACAGCGGGCCCCGACCCACACACACAGGATCCGCCCACCTCTCCAACCTTTTCTGCATCCTGGCAGCCGGTCTGCTCTAACGGCAGCTGCTTCCTGTTAAAGATGGCCCGGGTTGTGACCCATGGTCCGGGCCCCTTGGACACCCGGCCCCTTACTTGTGTACTGGCAGTACCCCCCTGATGGCGGCCCTGGTAATGAGCGAGACCACCTTTTCCCCCAATCCTGGAACATGGTCCTGCTTTTATACCTATTCAGTGCCACCACTCACCAGATAAAACAGACTCAAACAATATAAGAGGTCAAGAAAAGCAAGTGAGATATGTAATTATGATCCAATTGCGCCAGGGGGCCCTGATGATGTCCCATAGGAGGAAACATATTGGAGAGAGCTTTACATACTGATGTTGTGTTTGTCTTTGTCACACTTTCTGGCACGATTGGACTGCATATAGCACTTGTGCATTTTTTTTTTAATGTTTGAGGTAATTTTATCTGGTGGTGTGGTGGCATTGAATGTGAAAGCGTGAAAGCAGGACCATCTTCCAGGAGTAGGATAAGCAGGTCCCACTCTTAATGCTGCAACCCTGTTATACAATGCAGGTGCATTTGAAAGCTGCGTTGGGGCTCCATTCGGAATGAATGGCTCCACAGTGCAACAACACTCATAATGTGTGTCACTGCAATACAGTAGTGTGAATCCAGCCTAACAAGATGCTCATAAGTACTCAAGCCAGTGAAACTCGGGCAGTTACCATATTTTGAAGGTCAGCAATGGCAGCTTACTTTGACACAGTACACAGCACAATGTCCACAGTATAGCAAAGATCCCAGTGCCAGCTTTTTCTGCTACCTGTCCTCTTCTGTTGGACAGCCAGTAATGATGCCTAGCCATGCATGCACAAGGGTGTTGCACCAGCCCAGCACTAGGCTCAATCTTTCAGTTTCTTACAGATGCTAAAAATGTATGCTGCAAAAGAGTATGCATTGCAGACCATAAAGGCAAAGAAAAAAAAAAAAAAACCTTTCCTAGCTATTTTTTTTTTTTTTTGCAGAAGCTAAATGCAGAGTCCTTTGCGCCAAAATATAAAAAAATATATCAAAAATTTTTTTTAAATTTGTTTGTGATCATATTTGTATGACATTTAGAAATAAGCAATACTTCTACATAAACACCTACAATTGTGTGGAATTAATTCGGCTCTTATGGACAATTATTCTGAGATAGCTGTCATCAGTGGTTTGTGGAAAATCACACTTCGATCACAAATTGCTTTTCTGCGGTCCCTTTATGTCCTAATCATCTCCATTTTATTTTTTTGGGGGATTTCAATTACTTTTACTCAGGAAACATCAGCGGTGCAGATTGGAAACTCCGAAGGGTGCTGTACGGAGGGGGTCAGACAAAGGTTATTCAAAAACAAAAGAATAAAATAAAATTCTGTAATATTTTCACAGCAGAGCTACAATGTTAATCTTTGATTGGGTGGGCGGCCGATCATAACCAAGGTTAACAGGTCAGCAAAATATATAAAAGCCCTCAATCTTGAAAGAAAAGTCCAAAGATTAAAAAAAAAAAAAAAAAAAGGCCCTCCTTTGAAACAGTGTATTTAAAGCGAAGTTCCACCTAGAAATGGAACTTCCGCTGATCGGATGTCAATTCCAGGTATCTGCTCCCACGTCCAGGGAAAGATCGCCGCTCAAAGTTCCGGCCTCTCCTCTTTCCCTCCTGCTGTCTTCATAATAAATCTACATTTAACCCTCTCAACACGGACAGCAAATTTTTAGAGGTGTTTAAGAATATGGTGGTTAGGATCTGGATGGTGTAAGCCCCCGCACACACGGTCAGACATTCCAACCACAAAATCCGATTTTTTCCGACGGATTGCATACACACGGTTGGACAGAGTTGTCTGAAAATCCGATTCTTTGGGAAGTGATGACGTTCGTTCGTTACGATGGGACTACGTTCAGGCTAGTAGCCAATAGCCTTGGTCTCGTAATTTGATCTGAGCATGCATGGCACTTTGTCCGATCGGAATTCTCTAGAACCCCCCCCCCCCCCGGCAGACCAATCATGAATGGGATCGAATCGATCTCTGCTAGATTGGGTCAATATATAGATTCCTTTCTTCAACGGTTGGTTTTAAAAACAAAAGCCTTCCTTAAAGATATGAAACACACAATTCAGATTTTGGAGTCTCTGAAATATAAGCTTGTTATATGCCATCATAGGGCAGGAGGATGCTGTAGCATCGGTACAATGGCCATTATCCTCTTCTGAGCTTCCAAGGAAACACAAAAAATTTATTTTAAAGAGAGTCTGAATTTCTGTCTATCCAGGAATTATTTCTGTAATAACAGACAGTTTTATTTACAAACTAGGGGGGTTGCGATGGGAGCCCATTAGGCGCCCAGTGTGGCCAATCTATTTATGGCCCACTGGGAGGAGGCCGTCTTTAAAAATCGACCCCCCTGAACTTGTCTGTTATATGAGATTCATTGATGATTAATTTAATGGTTTGGCAAGGAGAGATGTCTAGTCTGGATAGGTTTATTTAGACAATGAATAATAACACAAAGAACATCTCCCTTACATGGAATATTAGTTTGGAAAACATGTTTTTTTTTAGACTTGGAAATTTCTAAGGATAAAGAGAGTTTTAGAATGTGTGACTATTTTACACCTACAGATCGGAATGCCTACATCCCCCTGTAGGGTTGCCACCACCGTGTGTGGTTATGCGATATCTCCAGGGGGCAGTTCATCAGACTGAGACAAAATTGCACTCGAGAAGAGGACTTTGTCCCTCAGGCGCAGGTTTTGGCCTCTAGGTTTGAGCAGAAGGGATATGATAAAGATACCCTTGTTGGAGAAATAGAGAAAGTGAGGACTACTGACAGACAGGTGTTAGCATCTAATAAGAATAGGTAGCTTAAAAATTATGCCAATAATTTCAAAATGGTGCTGGACTATAACGTCCAATATAAGTAGTTTGAGTATAGACCAGTTTTTTTAAAACTATCTTTGCAAACAGGATAAGGGGTTAGGTTCAGTGCTACCAATAAGACCACAATTTATATATAAAAAAGCTCCTACATTGTGGGATCGTATAATCCCAGGAGTTGTTAATACCCCCCCCCCCCCCCCATTCAGTCCGAAAATAGGTTATTTTCTTTCCTTAGTGGTTTCTATGCCTGTCAACGTTGCACAGCCTATAGGCATTTGAAAGTCAACAACAAAAGCGTAAGGAATTTTTTGCCACAGTTACCATTAAGAATTATTCTATCCAGAAATTGATTATGTGCAATACTGTTGGTGTTGTTTACGTGCTTGAATCTGATTGAAGTTTGCAATACATAGGTAGGACCTCCAGACCGTTATGTGTCCGTTTACGGGAACATATAAACAACATAAAAAAAAAGGGTTAAAGACTCATAATGTATCTAGGCATTTCAAAGTATTTCACAACCTGGATCCCCGTGACCTTAGATTTTGGGGCATAGAGAGGGTCACTAAACATTGGAGAGGGGAGAATTTTGTCAACTAAGCCATAGGGAATCTTACTGGATACATGAGACAAAGGTCTTAGTACCTGTAGGCTTAAATGTTGATTTTGACACTAATTATTTTCATATCAGATTGTTAAATGTATACTAGGTTGTAATTTTAACATAATGAAATTGATCGTTCAAAGTGTCTTATTGTGGATGGCCGCGGATTGATGTTACGTTATTTCTAAATTCCTTTAGTTGAAATAAATTTTTATGCATCTAATTTTTGCCATGATAAATGTTTTTAAGGCATGGGGAAAAGTTATCCATATTTCTATAAATACTTAATTTGTTAAGCAGGGAGAATATCCTGTAGAATTACTAACTGCGGATGTTCCTCTAATTCCATTATATGTAACACTTCCTGGGAGTTTTCGGGTTAGTAGGAGCTGCCCTGATATTATATACCATGAGATATTGCTCTCTGTTTCCACAGTAACTCGTCTTTACTATTTAAGTCGGGTGGCCGACGTCATTTCCATATCCGCTGTTAAAGTCCCGATCCCCTGGGACATAACGCATACGAATCATGTGACGGCACCCGCGGGCAGCATTGATTTTTATCGTACATGCCTGTATAGTTGGCACTGGGTTACAGTGCAGTGTTTGTAAGTATTATTCTCTTTTTATACGCAATAAATACCCATTCTGGCAGAGAGCACTATATACTCGTTTAGTGACACCGAAGAGTTTGTTCTTTGTGCTTGGAGGGATCTGGAGCGTGCAGAAAAGGATCTGTTTCTCCTATTAGCCTATCCTGGTGATTCCATTTATCTACACAGCATTGATCACCCCCTTTGGGGAATGCACTTGTGGCCCTATTCCTACAGGGGTCTACTTTGGGAGGGAAGCTGTTAATATTAGCAGCGGTGGAGGCTCTTCATGAAGTCCCCTATATGATTTTTCAACATCAGCACTTTATATGGACACTTAATATTGGTGTTTGTGATTTATTTGATTATTTTAGTTTTAGCGCTGCACTATTTTATTAACATGTGTACCTTGTGGGATTTGATCATTTGACCCCGAGCGTTCAGCAGCTTGTAGGTAATTGATTGTAATTGCTCCGATTGATATTTATATAAATTTCAATTTGTAAGCAGAATTTTATTTTTTACTGCAGAAAAATCATATCACTTATTTTTTGCAATAAAGGATTCTTACCTTCTTCACAAACTGTTTACAATGTACACTAAGCTGCACATGTGCAGCTCAGTGTTCAGTTTTGGCATGTGCTGGGTGCCAGGAATAACGCATTCCCATACACATGCGTGTGAGGTACATCATCCCAGCCTGGCCAATCAAGATGGCTGAAGATCTCGAATCTAGAAAAAGTCAGAGAGGCAATCGCATGTGAGGTTGCAGGCGTCACATTGCTGGAGCGGAGGTGAGAATAGTTCCACTTTAAGTTGATTATAGGAGCTATAATGCTCTGCATACAGTGTATATATACACTGCTCAAAAAATGTAAGGATTTTTTTTTTTTTTTTTTTAACAGAGTATAGCAGGGATGTCCAAACTTTTTTCAAAGTGGGCCGGATTTGATAAAGTGAACATGCCTGAGGGCCGACCATTTTGCCTGACATTCTTTGAACCATTGAAAATTCGGTCTAAGTGTGTCCATCCGAGCACTAATACACGGCCCAACAAGAATTCTCTTGCCTTTGTCGCACTCGTTCCCAACACACAGGCGAATGCTCTGCACTTTAGGGGGCACCGTTAATTCTTAATGGTACCCCACACATTGGAAAATGTAGGGTGCTTTTGGTGCAGTGCAATAAAAAAAAAAAAAAAACACACACATACAGACACATGTGCACACACACACACACACACACATGTGCACACACACACATACAGACACATGTGCACACACACACATACAGACACATGTGCACACACACATACAATACAGACACATGTGCACACACACACATACAGACACATGTGCACACACACACATACAGACACATGTGCACACACACATACAATATAGACACATGTGCACACACACATACAATATAGACACATGTGCACACACACACATACAGACACATGTGCACACACACATACAATATAGACACATGTGCACACACACACATACAGACACATGTGCACACACACATACAATATAGACACATGTGCACACACACACATACAATATAGACACATGTGCACACACACACATACAGACACATGTGCACACACACACATACAGACACATGTGCACACACACACACACAGACACATGTGCACACACACAGACACATGTGCACACACACAGACACATGTGCACACACACATACAGACACATGTGCACACACACAGACACATGTGCACACACACAGACACATGTGCACACACACAGACACATGTGCACACACACACACATACAGACACATGTGCACACACACACACACAGACACATGTGCGCACACACACACAGACACATGTGCGCACACACACACAGACACATATGCACACACACACACAGACAGACACATGTGCACACACACACATACAGACACATGTGCGCACACACACACATACAGACACATGTGCACACACACATACAGACACATGTGCGCACACACATACAGACACGTGCGCACACACACACATACAGACACATGTGCACACACACACATACAGACACATGTGCACACACACATACAGACACATGTGCACACACACATACAGACACATGTGCACACACACATACAGACACATGTGCGCACACAGACACACACATACAGACACATGTGCACAGACACATGTGCACACACACATACAGACACATGTGCACACACACATACAGACACATGTGCACACACACATACAGACACATGTGCACACACACATACAGACACATGTGCACACACACAGACACATGTGCACACACACATACAGACACATGTGCACACACACATACAGACACATGTGCACACACACATACAGACACATGTGCACACACACAGACACATGTGCACACACACATACAGACACATGTGCACACACACAGACACATGTGCACACACACATACAGACACATGTGCACATACACACACACATACAGACATACATGCACACAAATACAGACACATGCATACACATACATACATACACACACATGAATAAAGGCCTTTTTAACATGAATCTAGCTTATAGTACAGTACCTTTTGCAGCTTCCTCATTCAGCCGGGTACTGCACTGTAGGGGGAAGCAGAGAGCACAGCACAATCCTCTGCACTTTACTTTCACTTTTGAAGCTCACGGAGCTTCTCACAGTGCCGGGGATCGGCTGATCTGACAGCCCTGATCCCGCAGCACAATAAATTGAGAAAGAGCAGGCGGGCCGTTCAAAACCGGACCGCGGGCCGCAACTGGCCCGCGGGCCGGACTTTGGACATGCCTGGAGTATAGCATCAAGTCATTCAAACTCCTGTGATATTGATCTGGTCAGTTAAGTAGCAGAGGGGGTTGTTCATTTCATAACATGAAAGGAGCTGAAACTGATTAACAATAGGTGTACTAGATGGGGAACAATGAGACAACTCCAAAAACAGGAATGGTCTTAGAGGTAGAGGCCACTGACATTTGTTTCCCCTAATCATCATTTCTTTCACTAGCTTTGCATTTGGCTAAGGCCAGTGTCACCACTGGTAGCATGAGGCAATACCTGGACCCTATAGAGGTTGCACAGGCAGTCCGCTTCTCCAGGATGACACATCAATACATGCCATTGCCAGAAGATTTGCTGTTGCCTCCCAGCAAATCTCAAGAGCATAGAGGAGATTCCACGAGACAGGCAGTTACTCTAGGAGAGCTGGACAGGGCCATAGAAGGTCCTTAACCCATCAGCAGGACCGGCATTCTACTCCTTTATGCAAGGAGGAAGAGGATGAGCACTGCCAGAGCCCTACAAAATGACTTCCAGCAGGTCACTGGTCTGAATGTCTGTGACTAATCAGAAACAGACTTCATGAGGGTGGCCTGACGTCCTCTAGTGGGCCCTGCGCTCACTGCCCGGCACCATGGAGCTCAATTGGCATTTGCCATTGAACACCAGAATTGGCAGGTCAGCCACTGGCACCCTGTGCTTTTCACAGATGAGAGCAGGTTCACCCTGAGCACACGTGACAGACGTGAAAGGGTCTGGAGAAGCAGTGGAGAACATTATGCTGCCTGTAAAATCGTGATATTTTTAGCTCAAATAAATACGGCCTTATTAGAAGTATTGCACTATGATAGTCTCTTTTCCCTTGTTTTGGAAAACGCTCTCTTGGGAGATAAGTGTTGCAGATTAAAAGCCCCATAGGAAGATTCTTGATCCAGAGATCCAGACTATGCTGGGGAGCAGTGTCACATATATTGGAGAAGATCCATCCATGGTTATCATGTGTAAGGCTCGGTTCACACAGGGGGCGACACGGGGGCGACACGACCTGCCGCGCCGCGACCTGACAAGTCGCCCCCGTTCTGCAATACGGAACCGTTCTAAGAGGAGCGACTCGAGTCGCTCCGACTTAGAAAAAAGGTTCCTGTACTACTTTTGGGCGACTTGCATTGACTTCTATACAGAAGTCGTTTGCAAGTCGCGGCGCGGCAAGTCGTGTCGCCCCCTGTGTGAACCGAGCCTTAATGTGCAAGCGCAGTTTGACCATCATGGTCAAAAACTTCAGGTGAGCGGCCATTTCTCCTGAAAGTGTGGATTAACTCCCTTTTTATTTATTTGAACTGTGAACAATTCTATTCCAAGTATTTATACCCTCTATCTGGAAGGACTATTCATCCGATAGATAGATAGATAGATAGATAGATATATCTTCAGCCTTTTGAAACTGCTGAAGATTGTAGAGCATCTTGCCAACAGCCTTACCTTTGAAGAATTTTCTTTGCATGGGGCACTCATTGGTGGATATTTATTGGACTGATAGGTTTACAATTTAAGGCCTCATGCACACGGACGTTTTTACAGCCGCTTTTTTGAGCGTTTTTTGCAGCTTAAAAAGGCCTGTCCATGTTAGTCTATGGCTTCATGCCCACCTAGACGTTTTTGAGCTGCAAATGGCATAGGCGTTTTTAAGCTGTAAAAAAAACCCAGGACCAGTGCGTTCTGTGGCGCGGAGCTAGAGCTGTAAAAACGCGAATCGCGGGAAAACAAGCAAAAACGCGCACAAACGCGCAACATATTTTCTTTGTTTTCTGAGTGCTATAGCCAAGAGATGTGTTTCTTTAAAAACGCTACTTAACGCTAAAAAACGCGCAAACGCACAAATCCGCCAATGCAAAACGCGGTAAAAATCACGTTTTTAACACCGATTTTTCCAGGTGTCAGAGCTAGCTTTGCAGCCAGTTTTTTAAAACGTCCGTGTGCATGAGCACTTATTGTTAAGGTTTAATTTTGACATTTGAAATGAATAGGCCACCATTTACCCTTTTATTTTAAATTTTTATTCTAGTGTTTGAGGTCACTTAGTGGTTGCAGCTGTTCTTCTATAATTTTTTTAATTTATTTTTAGTGTTGCATTGGACATTTTTCACATATAGTAGTGCATACCTATTCACACACTGATCATTATCCTGCTGGAAGGATCCAGAAGATGGGGAACACTGTAGTCATAAAGGGATGGACATGGTCAGCAACAATACTCAGGTAGGCCGTGGTGTTTAAATGATGCTCAATTGGTACTATAGGGCCCAAAGTGTGCCAAGAAAATATCCCTCACATCATTACACTACCAGCCTGAACCATTGATACAGATGGATCCATGCTTTCATGTTGTTTACGCCAAGTTCTGACCTCAACATCTGAATGGCACAGGTGAAATCGAGACTCATCAGACCAGGCAACATTTTTCCAATCTTCTATTGTCCAATGTTGGTGAGCCTGTGCGAATTGTAGCCTCAGTGTCCTGTTCTTAGCTGACAGGAATGGCACCCGGTGTGGTCTTCTGCTGCCGCAGCCCATCTGCTTCAAGGCTGGATGTGTTCAGAGATGGTATTCTACATGCCTTGGTTGTAACAAGTGTTTTTTTTTTGAGTTACGGTTACCTTTCTATCGTCTGCCCATTCTCCTCTGACAATAAGGCATTTTCCTCCACACAACTTCCACTCACTGGATAGTTTCCCTTTTTTTGGACCATTCTCTGTAAACCCGAGAGATGGTTGTCTGAAAATCCCAGTAGATCAGCAGTTTTTGAAATACTCCAGGTCACTTAAATCCCCTTTCTTTCCCCATGCTGATGCTTGGTTTAAACTTTAGCAAGTTGTATTCACCACGTCTAGATGTCTAAATAAATTGAGTTGCTGCCATGCAATTGGCTGATTAGCAATTTGCGTTACCAAGCAATTACATATACAATGTACTTTAAACAGTAAATAGAAGTATTGTGACCTGCTGCGATGCAGGCATGCATATAATTATACAAACAGCCACAAATTGTAGCAGTGAACCGGGATTGTGCTCGTCTCTACCCACTGCAGTCAAAACGCCTGGGAGTACAAGGCTCAAGAGTAAAACGTGTCAAGTTTATTATGGAAGGCAGATAAACATGGTTGTCAAAATTATACTATTTGATTTACAAAAAAAATAAAGATGATTTACACAAATATAATTTCCCCCCCCAAAAAAAAAAAGTAACAAAAATAAATCCCTATTATATGCAGGATGGCATCAGTACAGAAACTCCCAGTCATCTGCAGGGAGATAATGCATTAAAAAAAAAAAAATCCATATACAAATGTGTGCAGCAAATATAAGGGCAGCAAGAGATACAAGTGGTGAACAACAGGTCCCAGCATTTAAGGATCTAGAAAACGGCAGTTGGTATTATTTAGCAGCTTAATTAACTGCATTTGTAAAACTGCAAAATTGGGACATTACAGATAATTACATGTATTTTAAGACTATGCAAATTCCACATTCATGGTGCCTATGACAACCAGCGCCGGCAAAGACTAAGGCTGCCCATACACATTACAGATTGACTGAACAAAATTATCTTTAGAACAATAGCCATGTAAGGAAAAACCCGGCCAACTGGATACAAATGGATTGGTCAGATACATCCCTCACACTACATAAGTGTTGGCAGAACTAAAGGCAACTGACAATCAGGTTGTAACTAGGCTTGCCACTTTTTCTTCAAGCCAAAACCCTTTAGCGGCGCACAGCAAACATTTATTTTTTCAGCATACACTATAGCGGTGATGGTGAACCTTGGCACTCCAGATGTTTTGGAACTACATTTCCCCATGATGATCATGCTTCCGCAGTGTAGTTGAGCATCATGGGAAATGTAGTTCCAAAACATCTGGAGTGCCAAGGTTCATTATCACTGCACTATAGGATTGTAACAGACCTGGGACACCTTTGGGCACTCCAAAGAGAATAGTAATGTGGCGTGGATAGTGCCCCCTCACCCTCCTATCAGGCTCTGTTCTGAGACAAATTCCTGTCCGAATATTGTGTCCTGCAGCTGCAGGCATCATCCCGGTATAACACCTCAAAGCCAAGTACGCACATCTGCGCACGCTCAGCAGGAAGGGGTTTAACAATCATATTGTAATGCATACACATGGCTTAACTGCTTGCCGACCTATACTGTTTATATACAGTGGGATCCCTCACTTCCCAGTCTGGGGCGCACACGTGCGCCGCCGCCAACCCACTCCTGCTGTAATTTGACACAGCTTGAGAGCCAATCTGCGAGTCCAGGGAACGCAATGTCCGCAAGGACCCCAGCCAATCATTCGGGGCACAGGCAGAACAGCGGTCTGCCTATGTAAACAAGGCAGATCACCTTTCTGTGAGAAAGGAAGGCTGCGATACAGTGTTTCTACAAAGTAGGAACACAGATCTCTGCCTTCCCATAGTACAAACACCTTCCCCACACAGTTAGCAAGCACTCCACACATTTAACCCCTTGATCACACAGGAAGGAAGGAAAGGCAGGGGAAGCACCATGTAAGTGCAGCATTACAACATACAATTTGACAATAGATTCCATGTTGTAATGCTGCACTTTAGGTGGCGCTTCCCCCCCCTTTCCCTCCTCCTTTTATTCATACAGAGCTGGCTCAACTCTGAGGATAGCAGCCACCAGAGCCCTACAGTACATGCCTTGTGTGTATAGATCAGTGTTTCTCAACTTCAGTCCTCAAGGCGCCCCAACAGGTCATGTTTTCAGGATTTTCCTCAGATAAAAAAGCTGTGGTAATTACTAAGGTAGTGAAACTGATCAAATCACCTGTGCAAAATAATAGAAAGCTTGAAAACATGACCTGTTGGGGCACCTTGAGAACTGGAGTTGAGAAACATTGAGCTAGAGTGTTGAAGAAGCAGGGATTGGAGTTTACCCATCAAGCTGTCAAAAGTATAGTAAGGGTCAGGGTAGACGAGAACACTGGGCTGTTATAACCCTATCTCCATAGTCTTGTCACATTAGTTGGATACATAATTTCATTTCTGTGCGTATCTGAACTCTACCAGTCAGCAAAACATTACACAGCCTTTTCTTAGTCTGGTTACTTTAGAAATACTCATCGATCACCACACTTAAAAAGAGTTACCCCATCCTCTACCCTAAATTGGTTATCAACTACCCAAGGCAGTGAAAAAATTGTCATAATTTGTGTTCCATTGTATCTATCTAATGTACCAGTTGTACCAGGAATGTGGTAGGTTGTTATTGCTGTGATGGGATTCTGTCTACAGAACACTATATTATCGCAGCATAAAACCCATCATTCCATGGCTTGACACTTTCCTCTGTGTACGGTTGACAGTTCCAGAGCATGCATCATTTCTTTGCTTTTTTACCTTTAGATGCCACATTTTAAAAAAAAATTGGAATTTAAAGCACAACTGAACTTTCAGTTTAAACACTCTTAGCACCGGCACCTCCCAGCCCTTTAAGAGGTTTAGGATGCTGGGAGGTGGGGCGCAGCTTAAAGATAATTTTTAGGATTGAACCCCTTGGCACTGGCCATACGCAAAATATGCAGCCTCTCGGCGCCTGGTCCTTATGGCTGAGGGGCTGCATATTTGCGTAAACTACTACCAATACACCTGTGTCAAGAGCGAGCGCACTGCGCCCTCCTGGCATAATTACCATCACCTAACTGAAAGCTCTCGATTGCTCTTTGTGATCAGGAGTTTTCAGACCACGTGACCGGCAATAACTGTGGTCACGTGGTCCGAAAACGCCCGATCGCAAGCTTTCAGTTAGGCAAAGGTAAATGTCGGGAGTGTGCACGCTCTCGGGACAGGTATATTGACAGTAATTCATGCAAATATGCGGCCCCTCAGAGCTAAGGACTAGGCACAGAAAGGCCACATATTTGCATACGGTCAGCACCAAGAGGTTAAAAAAAAAAAAAAAAGCATAAAAAAGCCTGTCCACTGCCAGCATGTTGTAGATTGGGACCCGTGCTCACTGCAAGGAAACAGTCTGCCTGTAGAAGTCTGACATACTACCTAGCAAATCAGAGCTAGCGCTTGCCACTCTCCAAACGATAGGGGGCATGAGCTTTTTGATTTGCAGAGCTATTCTGTAGGTATGACATAAGAGGCATGGCCTCTTCCGAGAGACCAAACAGCTTTCCCTCTTTCACAACCTGCTTCCCGTTTGGTGGGTAGGAGATTTAGTGTGAAAATAGGATTTTTTTTTTATAACAGCTTACCTGTAAAATCCTTTTCTTTTGAAGTACATCACAGGACACAGAGCCATAGTAATTACTATGTGGGTTATAGTCCACCTTCAGGTGCTGGACACTGGCACACTATAAACAAGAAGTTGCCTCCTTATATAACCCCTCCCACTACTGGGAGTATCTCAGTTTAGTAGCAAAGAAATACACGTGTATACTAGAAAGAGGGGTGGGACCTCTGTGTCCCATGATGTACTTCAAAAGAAAAGGATTTTACAGGCAAGCTGTTCTAAAAATCCTATTTTCTTTAATTGTACATCATGGGACACAGAGCCATGGTAATTACTACGTGGGATGTCCCAGAGCAATGCCAAATGAGGGGAGGGAGACACAATCAAAGTAGGGCACCATGAGATCAGAGGATTTATTCGGCTGCCTGCAGTACACTGCGCCCAAAGGCGACATCCTCATGTCTTTTTACATCTACCAGATAGAATCTGGTAAATGTATGGATTAAAGATCAAGTTGCGGCCTTGCATTATTGAGCCATGGAGGCTTGGTAATGCACTGCCCACGAAGCACTAACAGCCCTAGAGGAGTGTGCTTTGATTTGAGAGGGTAGAACTACCTCTTTAAACCATAAGCTTGAATGATTACTTGACGAATCCATTTCGAAATAGTAGGTTTCGATACTGCCTGTCCTCTTTTGTACGTGTTGCCTGAAGGTCCTAAAACATCAGTTTTCCAAATCTGAGTACTCGCCTTTAAGTAGACTTTAGCTGCTCTCACCACATCAAGAATGTAGCGATTTTTATTCCACAGAACTAGGTGCTGGAAAAATTAAGGTAGCACAATATCCTGGTTTAGATAAAAAACTGATATTACCTTCGGTAAAAAGTTAGTATCGTGTCCTCATCCTACCTTATCCTGGTGAACAAAAAAAATATGTCTTTGTGGAGCAGACAATTCTGATACCCTTTTTGCAGCAGATATGGTTACCAGAAGAAATAGTGTCGTATTGGCTCAAAAAAACAAAACAAAAAACAAACAAACAAAAAAGCCTGTTTTGTAATGCTGACAAAACTAAAAATTCAAGTCCCAAGGGTTCAGAGGTTACCTAACTAGAGATTAAGTGTTGCCCCCTGAATAAAGTTAGGAACCAAAGAATGCAAAGCAACTGGTCGTTGAAATGATACTGATAAGGCTGGGACCTGTCCTTAGAAGCACTCAAGGCCAGCCTTATTTCTCACCCCATCTGCAGTAAGTCAAGGACTCTACCTTTGACCTATTTCCTGGGGTGCAACGCCTGGTTTCATACATTTTCCAGACTCCATATACAATTATGGAGGCCAGCTCCCTTGCATTAACCAAGGTAGAAACTACTGAACCTGACAGTCCACGCTTCTTCAGAGTGTGGGTCTCAATAGCCAGACCATTACATTTATAAAGTTGGATGGAACACCAGACCTTTTGAGAGGTCTGGCTGTGATGGCAGGGTCCCCTACTGCCATCTTTACTATCTCTGCATACCAAGATTTCCTGGGCCCCACTGGGGGGGGGGGGCACAAGAATCAAGGCCTTCCCTTCCTGCTTGATCCTGCGAAGAAGTCATGGAGGCAGGCAGAACAGGAGGGAATGTATAAATCAGTGAGAAACTATTCCACGGGAATAGCAGATCCTTTGTACTTGACACAAAGTTGTCGATTTCTTTATGGAACCTGGATTAAAACAGATGTCTGGGATCCCCCTTTTTTGACAGGAAGATATTTGGATGAAAGAACCATTCTCCCGGGAACAACTGCTGGCAACTCAAGTAATCCACCTGCCAATTATCTATTCCTATAATGAAGACTGCAGATAGGATGATTCACCTTTCTCTGGGCCGCTCACCTTCTTGTGCCCCCTTAGTGATTAATACAGGCCATTGCTGTGGCACTGTCAGATTGAACCCTGGCAGGAAAATACCATGAACTGAACGTTCAGGCCCTTGGGACCAAGAGCTCTGCCTGAATTTCTAAAATGCAAGGCCATTTCTGATCTGGGACACTTCTCTTGGACAGTGGCCTCTTACAGGACTATTCCCCAACCTAAACAAAAAAGGATGGCACATGTTACCACTTCCCAGGTAACTGAAGGATTTTCCCCTTAGTTGATTTCTGAATATTAACCATAAACTGAGGCTCTGGCACACCTAGCCTACAGCACCTGGTATTTCCAGGTAGGCTCTCATCCGGGTACTAACCAGGCCCGACGCTGCTTAGCCTCCAAGATCAGACGAGGTCGGGCGCCATCAGGCTGATGTGGCCATAGGCTTTGGAGTCAGACAAATTGGGAATGTAGAACTTGAACCCTTTGTTCCAAGCCGATTGCTGCAAAACGGTATCCTGTCTCGAATGAAACTGAGCATAAGGAATGGCCTCAAATTAAGCCACCATCTTTCCCAACAACCTCATGCAAAGTTGAATAGAAGAAATTCATCTTGCGTCGATCATATAAATCAGTGCCTGTATGGCACTGATCTTTGCCTGGGGTAAGAATACCCTTTTCTGGGTGAACCTATGATTGGATCCAAGTATTTTAGCTTTCTTCATGGTTTTAAAAGAAGATTTCTCCTAGGTTGAGAATTCGACCTAGATATTCCAGGTAGTTAAATGTGGCGACCATACTTTGGTCTAAGCGGGCTACCGACTGGTCTATCAAGAACAGATAGACTAGGTAAACCATAATAGTTATACCTTGGGCACTTAATCTGGCTAGAAGAAGGGCCAGAACCTTTGTAACTACTCAAGGTGCAGTAGCTGGGCCGGAAAGCAGAGCTACACACTGAAAATGAAGATTTTCCACCTTGAAAAGTAGATATTACTAGGGAGTGAGGAAATGGGCATATGGAGGTATGCATCTTTGATGTTGACGGCAGAAGTTCTCCTCCTTGTAGGATGGAGATAACCGATTTGGATCATATCCAATTTGAAAAGAGTGTTATATTCAGGAACTGAATTTAGATTTTTGCGATCGGGAATGTCCATTCGGATTTGGCACCGTAAAAAAAAGGTTTGAATTAAACCCCAACCTTTGTCCTTACATGGACACCCCCATGATCACTTTTTCTTTGGATCCTTAGAAACGTTTGATCTGAGAAAATGAGCGGATGGGAACTCTTGGAACTCCAGTATGTACCCTGGAGCTATTGAGGAAGTCCCCCATTCGTCTCGACACTTACTGCCAGATCCTTGAGAACTGCAGAAGAATTCGATGGAAGTTGCCATGACTAGCACAGAAGGAGCTTTAAAACGAAAATACATTTACTCCTTTTCACTAGAATTTCTTTGGATGTATTATCCAAAACATCTCCAAATAGCCATTTTAAAAAGTAAGATTAGCCAGGAGCTTCTTTTACAAGGCGCTTTGCGAAGGGCGCAAGGCCTGAAGAATAGAATCTCTCATAGCAACTATTGCAAACATAAAGCTGCCTGCTGAGCAGGATAACCTAGAACACCTGTTTAAACTGGTCTCTCAATGATTAACCACTTGCCGACCGCCTCACGCCGATGTACGTCGGCAGAATGGCACGGGCAGGCATAAGCACGTACATGTACGTGATTTGCCTCCCGCGGGTCGGGGGCCCGATCGGGCCCCCGCCCGGTGCCTGCGGCGGTCGGTTTTCGTTCGGGAGCGATCCCGGACGAGGGGACGGCCATTCATTCATGGCCACCCCCTCGCGATCGCTCCCGACGAATGGAAATCCCCGGTGACATCACTTCCTCTCCTGTAATGTAAACACAGGAGAGGAAGTGATGTATTCTCTCCTCCGTGTCGGTATTTTTCGTTCCGACACGGAGGAGAGCGGATCAGTGAGTTGCACCAACACATCCCACACACAGTAGAACATGCCAGGCACACTCACACCCCCCCTTTACCCCCCGATCACCCCCCCAATTACCCCTGCCCCCCCAGTCACAGTGACACCAATGTCATTTTTTTTTTTTTGCATTGGTGTCATTTGTGACTGTAATAACTGTTAGGGCAGTTAGGGTTAGCCCCCTTTAGTTCTAATGTACCCCCCTAACCCCCCCAATAAAGGTTTAACCCCGTGATCACCCCCCGTCGCCAGTGTCACTAAGGCTGGGTTCACATTGCAGCGGTTTATGAGAACGAATGTGATTCGCACCGCACTGCAGTGCAAATCACATCCGATCTCTGTGCGATTCGAGTTCAGCCATTCGCCGCACCCGCCGCACCCGCCACACCCGCCGCACCCGCCGCAAATTCGCACGGGACCCTTTTTTTGGCCCGCAGCAGAATCGGATCGCATGGGTGTTCACACCATGCGATCCGAGTTTGCAGATCGCACTGCGATATGCGAACTGATCTGGGGGTGTCAGTAACATTTCACTGACACTCCCAGCAGTTCGCATAGGGCAGTGTGAACTGCCGCCTGGAGGCATGCGATGCGGGAACCCGCCGCGGATTCGCGGCGTTTCCGCATCGCTCCAGTGTGAACCCAGCCTAATAAGCGATCATTTTTCTGATCGCCGTATTAGTGTCACAGGTGACGCTAGTTAGGCAGGTAGGTATTTAGGTTCGCCGCAGCTTTTTATAGCGCTAGGGACCCCCATATACTACCGCATAAAGCCCCCTGATTGCCCCCTAGTTAACCCTTTCACCAGTGATCACCATATAACTGTTACAGGTGACGCTGGTTGGTTAGTTATTTTTTTATAGTTTCAGGGCACTCGCCATTTATTACCTAATAAAGGTTTAACCCCCTGATCACCCGGCAGGTGTCATTTGTGACTAATAACTGTTAGGGCAGTTAGGGTTAGCCCCCTTTAGTTCTAAGGTACCCCCCTAACCCCCCCAATAAAGGTTTAACCCCGTGATCACCCCCCGTCGCCAGTGTCACTAAGGCTGGGTTCACATTGCAGCGGTTTATGAGAACGGATGTGATTCGCACCGCACTGCAGTGCAAATCACATCCGATCTCTGTGCGATTCGAGTTCAGCTATACAGATAGTATGGCTGAATTCGTGTCGCACCCGCCGCACCCGCCGCAAACTCGCACGGGACCCTTTTTTTGGTCCGCAGCAGAATCGGATCGCATGGGTGTTCACACCATGCGATCCAAGTTTGCAGATCGCACTGCGATATGCGAACTGATCTGGGGGTGTCATTAACATTTCACTGACACTCCCAGCAGTTCGCATAGGGCAGTGTGAACTGCCGCCGGGAGGCATGCGATGCGGGAACCCGCCGCGCATTCGTGGCGTTCCCGCATCGCTCCAGTGTGAACCCAGCCTAATAAGCGATCGTTTTTCTGATCGCTGTATTAGTGTCACAGGTGACGCTAGTTAGGCAGGTAGGTATTTAGGTTCGCCGCAGCTTTTTATAGCGCCAGGGACCCCCATATACTACCGCATAAAGCCCCCTGATTGCCCCCTAGTTAACCCTTTCACCAGTGATCACCATATAACTGTTACAGGTGACGCTGGTTGGTTAGTTATTTTTTTATAGTTTCAGGGCACCCGCCATTTATTACCTAGTCTCACTAGTGTACCCCTAAATTTAGGGGTGTCTACTTTCTAAAATGGGGTCATTTGGGGGGGGGGGTTTGTGCCATCTTGGCATTTTATGGCCTTCAAAACTGTAACGCCCTTAGAAAGCCTGAAGGCGGTGCTTGGTTTTTGGGGCCCCGTACGCGGCTAGGCTCCCAAAAAGTCCCACATATGTGGTATCCCCGTACTCAGGAGAAGCAGCAGAATTTATTTTGGGGTGTCATTTCACATATGCCCATGGCATGCGTGAGCAATATATCATTTAGTGACAACTTTGTGAAAAAAAAAAAAAGTTTGTAATTTTCCCGCAACTTGTGGCAAAATATAAAATATTCCATGGACTCAACATGCCTCTCAGCAAATAGCTTGGGGTGTCTACTTTCTAAAATGGGGTCATTTGTGGGGGTTTTGTGCCATCTTGGCATTTTATGGCCTTCAAAACTGTAATAGGTAGTGAGAAGTGAACTCAAAAAATTACGCCCTTAGAAAGCCTGAAGGCGGTGCTTGGTTTTCGGGGCCCCGTACGCGGCTAGGCTCCCAAAAAGTCCCACATATGTGGTATCCCCGTACTCAGGAGAAGCAGCAGAATTTATTTTGGGGTGTCATTTCACATATGCCCATGGCATGCATGAGCAATATATCATTTAGTGACAACTTTGTGAAAAAAAAAAAAAAAAAAAAAAAGTTTGTAATTTTCCCGCAACTTGTGGCAAAATATAAAATATTCCATGGACTCAACATGCCTCTCAGCAAATAGCTTGGGGTGTCTACTTTCTAAAATGGGGTCATTTGTGGGGGTTTTGTGCCATCTTGGCATTTTATGGCCTTCAAAACTGTAATAGGTAGTGAGGCGTGAAATCAAAAATTTACGCCCTTAGAAAGCCTGAAGGCGGTGCTTGGTTTTCGGGGCCCTGTACGCGGCTAGGCTCCCAAAAAGTCCCACATATGTGGTATCCCCGTACTCAGGAGAAGCAGCAGAATTTATTTTGGGGTGTCATTTCACATACGCCCATAGCATGTGTGAGCAATATATCATTTAGTGACAACTTTGTGTAAAAAAAAAAAAAAAATTTTTTTTTTGTCATTATTCAATCGCTTGAGGCAAAAAAATAAAATATTCAATGGGCTCAACATGCCTCTTATCAATTTCCTTAGGGGGTCTACTTTCCAAAATGGGGTCATTTGGGGGGGTTTTGTACTGCCCTGTCATTTTAGCACCTCAAGAAATGAGATAGGCAGTCGTAAACTAAAAGCTGCGTAAATTCCAGAAAACGTACCTTAGTTTGTAGATGTGACAACTTTTGCGCAAACCAATAAATATACAATTATTGACTTTTTTTTTACCAAAGACATGTGGCTGAATACATTTTGGCCTAAATGTATGACTAAAATTGAGTTTATTGGATTTTTCTAATAACAAAAAGTAGAAAATATCATTTTTTTTCAAAATTTGCGGTCTTTTTACGTTTATATCGCAAAAAATAAAAATCGCAGAGGCAATCAAATACCATCAAAAGAAAGCTCTATTTGTGGGAAGAAAAGGACGCAAATTTTGTTTGGGTACAACATTGCATGACCGCGCAATTACCAGTTAAAGCAGCGCAGTGCCAAAGTGTAAAAAGACCTCTGGTCATTTACCAGCAAAATGGTCCGGTCTGAAAGTGGTTAAGCAATTACTGTCAGTGCAGGCTGAAACACTCAATCTGCCAGAGAAAAAAAAAGTTTTATTTTTTTCCCCAATAGGATTTCCACCTTTTTATCAGTTGGATCCCTAAGCATTTGAGCATTGTCTGCCGGACAAGTCAAACTTATTCACAGAGGATATAGCAACGTTAATTGCTGGTATACCCTAATTAGTGAATTTCCTCCACCATAGGATATAGTGTGAAAACTTTTATGAGGAAAAAAAAATGCTTATCTAGGTGATCTTCTCGGATACAAAAAAGCTTTACCAGCAATGAATAGACAGGAAAAGGCATGCACAGCTTGAGGAGGCTTTATGCCGCGTACACATGAGCGGATTGTATGGCGTACTTAGTCCGTCATACAATCCGACGGACAATCCGTCGTAGTTTCCACTGAACGGACTTGACCACACACGGATACACAAACAGTCCGTTGAAAGCTTGCGCGATGACGTGTACAGCACGTACGACGGGACTAGAAATAGGAAGTCCAAGACACAGCAATGCAACCTTCCGCCATGTAAATCCTTTCTGGGCATGCGCCATTCTTAGTCCGTCAAACTAGCATACTGACGACCGTATTGTCCGCTGAAACCAAAGTACGACGGACAGATTTTTGGAAAATCCGAAATTCTTAGTACTCCGGACTGCACGCTGAAAAAGTCAGCTGAAGCCCACACACGAGCGGATTGTCCGCTGAAATGTGTTTCAACGGACTAAGTACGTCAAACAGTTCGACCGTGTGTACGCGGCATTAGTGAACCCAAACACTCAGTTAAGGGTACATAAATGTGGAGCGATCATTCAGCAAGAAATTGCACCATTAATCTTAAGATTGGAACAGCTGACTCTCCTTTTTGAAGCCACGGTCCACTGAGGGAATTCTCTCCTACCCCTAGTTGCTCAGTTTGAGGGTCCTGGGTAATAGAAGAGAACCTGTCGCATTTTGACCCACATTTCAATGCGATTAAAGTCGCTAAACTTTTTTTATTATCAAAAAAACTAAGAAAAAAAACACAGGGACTGCAGTGTTAAAACCAGTTGCAAACATTTCATGGCCCTGATGCTCACGTTGACCAGCCATCCCCTCTCAGGGGAGGATGCCATTTGTAGAGACGAGTAGGCTTTCCAGAGCTTGAGGGAGGCCCTTTTATCGCTTTTTTGGGGGGCGTTTCAACCACCCTTCTGACCTTAGCCCGATGCACAAAGCAGAGGTATGACTAGAAGAAATTGCATATACTGCCGCTGCTATTAATGCTCAGCCTGATGCAAATAGTAAATGTGTCAAATAGGAAATGTCTATCACCAAAACGTTTCATGCTCTTCTTTGCCCTTATGTCTCCCCGAAAATTTTGCAGCCAGCACAAGTGGATTTTTTTTTTTTTGAAAAACAAAACACACACACACACACACACACACACACACACACACACACACACACACACACACACACACACACACACACTCCTGCGTTGGAGGACACCAACGCCGTGCTGAGCCCTGCCCCCACCGTCACATGCCACTCCTCTTTTAAAAAAAATAAAATAAAAAAAATAGAAGTGTTTTATTCATGCAAGCACGGGCCTCTGATCCGACAGGATTGGCTGAGTGAGGGAGGGATGGATGGTGGGGAGGAGATCTGGAAGCCGCCACCATGTAGGGGCGGTGAAAGAAAAATGGCATTTCCGATCATTTTTCGTTCACCCTTATACTCAGCCCCTTGAAGAGGGGAAGAGTTCAGCTCTGGTGGGGGTGTCTGGAGGAAGCAAAACCTCCCCAAACTTACCAAAGGTCTGCCTGCTAGCTGGAGGATAAAAGTCTGCCGCTTCTGTGACATAGCTTGACTCTGAGCAAAGCGTGAGGAGGTACGTGCTCCATACAGCCCCCAGTGGTGACACTTATGAAATGTCTCCTTTAACGCAACTGTTGTCATGCTTAAGAAAATTTAGAAAAAAACTCTACTTACCTTTCCTGCTACAGGGTTTTCAGTGGTAAAACCAACAGACCCAATCTTCCCCCTTCACGGTGGGCTCCGTTAAGAAAACCGTAACAGGCAAAAACCTTGTTTCTTCGCATTCAAGGCCCGGGTACCATTCAATTCAGCCTAAAAGACACTTTGAATGGATCCGGCTGCATAACTGGGCCCCAGCAAGGACAGCCCAGCAGAGCACATCTTCACTCTTGACCAACACCTTAGACACTGGTGAAAAAACTGAGATACTCCCAGTAGTGGGAGGGGTTATATAGGGAGGAAACTTCCTGTTTAGGGTGTGCCAGTGTCCAGCACCTGAAGGTGGACTACAAACCACATAGTAATTTACTATGGCTCCGGGTCCTGTGATGTACGATTAAAGAAATAGCAAATTTTAATTCAATATCGTCGCACAATTGGGTGGGCTTCACCCAGAACCCACCCTTTTTTTAAGTCTATTAGAGCTTCTGGCTCTAATACCAGGCTTCAACCCCCCCCCCCCCCCATTGGAATCCATGGGCCAGATGCATGGATAAGGGGGGGCCCTAATGGACTGGCTGTCCCTGACATGGCTTGGGAATCTCACTCCTGTTACAGCAAGGCTATTATATTTTGCTCCATGCTGCTTGCACTGGGCCAGAAAGTTCATAATCTGCCCAGCTAAAAGTTCAAATTTTGCAATATGGGAGCCACCTGTGTCCATGGGGAATGATAGACAGTTGTAGATGGCTATTGGACCACACAACTGTTGTATTACCATGGAAAGTCAATTAAACTGAAACACACAGAAGAAAGAGGCCCCTTTCACATGGTCTGACATCTCCCCTCCATAGAGAGCAATAGATGATCTGATCGGGTCACCCAAAAAAAAACAAAAAACCAACCTGACAGGCAGACCCGATCGGACCATCAATTGCTCTAGGGAGCAGAGATGTCAATGGACATGTGTCCATTGACACCTGCCAAAATCCGGATCCTATCCGCTAAAAACAGACGGATGGTGGATCGGATGGAAACAGACAGGCGGTCGGTTTACATCCCAGCAGGAAAGTGGGCTGCATCAGTCTCTGACTAAGCGGACCCGTCATGCGCCTGCTCAACTGACATATTCCATCCTGAGCAGGCAGATCCGCACATCTGAAATGGAAGATGTGAACAGCTTTACCCCTCAATCTTTGAGATTTCAGTGAGCCACTTCCCTTCCTTAGTACATGCATTGGCTGGAAGGTGAAACTACTTCAAAATAAAGATTACTGGAGATGTTTCAGGCTGCTGATTGGTTAGTAAAAAAAAGGTATACAAGGTCATAACTGCTCTGCTGTTTACAGCAGGACTTGCTTGGTTGACACTACTAGCTCTTGTCCAGACAAATTGCAGCTCTGCTTGGTTATACTTTTAGGCCTCATGTACACTGCTGCTGGTAAACGGACATTCAGAGGCGTAGAGTTGGATGCTTTTCTCAGCTGCCCCTGAACTCATCCAATGTTATCTCTTGTGTACATGTACACAGGTTTAATGATGTTTTTTTAGGCATTTTTTTTTTAGGCAGTGGCTTTTCTTTGAAGGCAAAAAAATGAGTTCAGACACCGACTTTTCAGATGCAGTAGCTCACATTTAGCCGCGCTTCGTTTACAGACATTTAAATTTTTGACCATTTTGGAAAAAAAAAAAAAAGTTCTTCTTTCAAACGCCACTAAACGCAGCATGTAAACGTGGCAAAATGGACGTTTTAAATGTGGATTATCTGTCAAGTTAAAACATTCAGGAGAGGTCATTAAGCTAAAGTGTTACTAAACCCACAACAGTAAAATCAGTCTGTATATGCAGTAAAACATACTTGTCAAATTCACTGTGGAACCTAAGGGGTCAATCCTCTGTACGGTGTAAAATGCTGTTTGATCCTGTCTTCCTTGACCCTCCCCCTTCTTCCACTATCAACAATCCATCTCCTGATAAGACTGAGCCTTTGGAGTCACTCTGCACATGCTCAGTTTGGGGTGTATTGCTAGAGAGTTTTTCTTCTTCTTGGGAGGGTGCATGTGATCAGCCCAGGGCCAAACAGCACTGTACAGACAGAGGATCAGGGGTCCTGCATCCTCATAGGGCAGTCAGAGTAGAATGAAAACTCCTCCTACAAGCTTTAACCAGACACTGATAGACGTCACATGACTGCTATATACTGCTGATGAGAAAAGGTATTTAGCAGTTTATATTTACTAAAATAATTGCATTCCCATGTTCTGTGTACTGTGGGAGACCAGATATAGGGAATGTAGGTTCTGGGCTTAGTAACACTTTAAGGTCAATATAAATATAGGATTGGAGCTACTAGCTCTATTTAAAACCACTGTTGACAAAACATGTAACCCATTAGGTTTATTTTTATTTCATCTGCCTGGCATTCAGTTTTAAATGCAAATTAACGTAATGAATATGGTCTAAAAAGATTGCTTTAAGTCAGCAGAGGCCTTTTTTTTAAAGTGCATCTCTAACCAAAACTTCTCTTTAGAATGGGATTGAGTGGGAAAGAAGTTAGAACCTCTGCTAGGGTCTTTCTGCTTGTCTGTGACCCCCATAGGGGAAGATCAGCCCTTGTTGTGTCCTGGCGACCATTGTCAATGGGGCCAAAAAGTAGTTTGAAATCCAAAATTTTACAATTGTCACCAGAACAGGGTCAGAGAAAATCTAATGGGGGCAGCTTTTCCGGTAAAACTTATTGGGGGAATTTTCCGTCACTTTGGAGAGATTCTCTCCTACTTCCTGTGCCCCCCTAGGCAGGAAGTGAAGGAACACCGACAAAAAAAAAAAAAAAAAAGAAGAAATTTAGCTGGAGACACACTTTATTAAAAGGAAAAGGATAATGTGCAAAGTGTAATAAATCCAATCATTTTTACTGATCCTTCATCCATAAACTAAAATCTGGCTACAATGGGTTACTATCCTCTTACATCTGCTCTATGCATATCATTGACTCAACCGGTACTCACGTGTAAGAACAGCTTCTGACGAAGCAACCATTCCCCAACATGTCACATACAGGTGCTGGCACACTGACCCAATTAGTAGGTTTAGCCTCACATTTCCCAGAAATTGTAGGCAATAAATGAGACAAAGATTGTCTGCTTCCTTCTGAGCCTAGTCACATCACAGTTTTGCTTTCCAACAGTATATCTTTACCCACCAACTTAACAACTGATCATACAATTATATATAAAAATATTTTGCATAAGAGAAGGGAGGGACGGGGCCAAACTTGACTTTTACAGAAGTCAAGATCCGCACATAACTTCAGCTGCCTATATTTCTGCACCTACCAATTGTAGCAACATATTTTCACTTACGAATTTGTTCATTTGTACATATGCTCAGTTAGAATTACCCCGATCACTTTAAATAAGGCCTGAAAAAAGGAAATCAGTCTCGCACACAGCATTCAACAAGCAGAGGCTTTTTTTGGGCATATCAAAAATAAATCAAATTTCATTTAAAACAAAAAACAAAACAAAAAAACAAACAAAAAAAATAAAAAATAAAACAGTTAGCTTTGCAACAGTGATTTTTGCATTTCAGTGGTTGCAATTTAAAAAGAAAAAACAAAAAAAGAAAAAACAAAAAAAAAAAAAAAACGAAAACTTCATCTGTTAAAAACCATTTCTTGACCGTCATCGTTGATGCTTCTTCCCGGAGGAATGGTCATATTCCCCCATAAAAACCGTACAACTAGACATTACAAGGAACAGCATGTGGCACGTCCAGACTCTGGATTGGGCTCCGTGGATTGTCTTATATGGCTTTTGTGACCGCATTTAGAAATGCATTTTCGGTTCTGTGGCTTTTCCGATTGTGCAGTTCTGTCATACTATAGTACTGGGGCCGCGGAGACCCACGCCTCGTGCAAATTGTTCCAGAAGGCCGCTGATGGCTCCTGATGGGCTCGGGGACACAGTCTTTAGGCCAATGGCGGTGTTGTAGGCAGAGAGGAAGATGGACCTCACAGCCTCCAGTCGCGACGCCCTTTCGGACTGTGCCGACAGCCTGCATGGGAAAAAAAAAAAAAAAAAAAAAAAAAGGTGCGATTAGTAAAGTCAAGCGTCAAAAAAACACAAACACACACCACAGCATATCGATTGATAGAGATATCGCAACACTAAAGAAGTTCTACAGGAAAAGTGAAAAAGCTTTGCGTTTACATTGTTAGGGGATTATACAGCCTTTGGTCATTCATTTTTATGATGGCAAATAAGCATGTGGTGTAGGGGCCATGCGTGCACCAATCAGTGGGGTCCTGCGGCTGCGATGGGCACCGTGACTCACCGATCATTTTATGGAGAGACAGAGCAGTGGTGTTACTTATGTAAGCCAATGATTTGTCAAGGTGCAAAAGAGATCTTGCATTTCAGCTAAGCTGAAACATGATCTCTTTTCCTCCAGTGCATCCACACCCCTCCCCCTCTCCCAGTTAGAAAGCACCTACCACGGACACACTTAAACCTTTGGTCGCCCCTAGTGTTAACCCCGTCCATGCCAGTGTCATTTACAGTGGCGGCCCATCCATTAGGGACGCCACCCCCTCTCTCCACACCACCCCCTATATGACTAATGGATAGATTCATGCATAGCCATTTGCTGCCCCCCCAAGGAAAGTTACCATCGGCCACCACTGGTCATTTATACAGTGATCGATGCATATTTTTAGCACTGATCACTGTATTGGTGTCACTGGTCCCCAAAAAGTGCCAATTTGTCCGCCGCAATGTCGCAGTGACGCTAAAAATTATTGATCTCCGCAATTACAAGTAAAAATAAAATAAATCAAAATGCCAAAAAAAAACAAAAAAAAAAAAAAAAAAAGTCTATCCAGTAGTTTGTAGACTATATAACTTTTGCAAAAGCCAGTCAATATGTACTTATTGGGATTTTTGTTACCAAAAATATGCAGCAGAATACACATTGGCCTAAATTGATGAAGAAATTCGATTTTTTACAGGGAAGGTTTTATAGCGGAAAGTAAAAAAAAAAATTGTTTTATTCCAAAATTGACGGCTTTTTTGTTTATAGTGCAAAAACAAATACTGCAGAGGTTATCAAATAGTATCAAAAGAAAGCTTTACGGGGAGGGGGGGGGACATCAATTTTATTTGGGTACATTGTCGCACAACTGCACAATTGTCAGTTAAAGCAACGCAGTGCCGTATTGCAAAAAATGGCCTGGTCAGGAAGTGGATAAAACCTTCCATTCTTAGTCCGTAGGGTTCAATATTGACTTGGCCCACCCTTTGCAGCTATAACAGCTTCAACTCTTCTGGGAAGGCTGTCCACAAGGTTTAGGAGTGTGTCTATGGGAATGTTTGACCATTCTTCCAGAAGTGCATCAGTCACTGACTGACGAGAAAGCCTAGCTCTCAGTCTCCACTCCAATTCATCCCAAAGGTGTTCTATCGGGTTGAGGTGCAGGCCAGTCAACTTCCTCCACCCCAAACTCACCCATCCATGTTTTTATGGCTAACTGAGCTCCTCTTAACAGTATGAAAGCCAAGAATTTCCAATCACACCGTCCCTGAGCCCCCGTTCATCTTGGCGGCGGCTTTTAAATTGTGCGACTATCTGAAATCACATAATTTCAAAGCTGCATGTCAGTGCAAATTCGGGTGCGACTCAAAAGACATCCGTGCAGCTTCATGCACAGATGTCTATGCAAGTTGCACCCGAAATCGCCAAAAGTAGTGCAGCAACTATTTTTTTCAAATCAGTGCGACGCCCACAAAGTCGACGGTGCCCCGATTTGAACAGTGCAATTTCCGACAATAAGGTGCAACTTGTCATGCGATTTGACCTATCAAATCGCATGACAAGTCGATTCAATGTGGACGGGGGCTTATAGAGACACTACAGGGAAGCATAAATAAAGCCGAATAAGATAAAATAAATCAAAATATGGAACAGGAAGCACACTAATCCCAGATAATGTTACAGCAATAGCTGAAAATGTCAAGTTGCTGAAAATACTGAAAACCTCCGGCAGCAGGTGAGAATATAATACAAATTGCCAGACGATTAGTGCCGTACATCCTCACAGGCTATGATCACAATTCATCAAACTACAATATCACTTCAAGGAGAAGTATGGGAATCACACATACATACATACTCACCTCCCTGCTGCAGTATTGGTGTGATGCTACAACTGTCCAAGCCCTTGTACACAGTCGGACATTCCGACGGAAAATGTCAGACCGCGTTGTCAGATAATCCGATCGTGTGTGGGCTTCATCTGACTTTTTCCGTCGGAATGTCCGACCAACGTCGTTTGAGAGCTGGATATAAAAAAATTTTGACAACATGATGACTTTGTCCGATCGGAATTCTCTACAAATGATCAAACAAAGTGCCACGCATGCTCAGATCAAATTCCTAGACCAAAGCCATTGGCTACTAGCCTGAATGTAGTCCCATCGTAACTAAATAACGTCATCACATTCCAAACGATCGGATTTTCCAACAACTTTGTCCGACCGTGTGTATGCAACACCAGTTGCAGACAAAATCGACGGATTTTGCTGTCGGAATGTCCGACCATCTGTACAAGGGCTAAGAGTGATCACAGAGCTAGCTCTAAGCAGAGAGCAATGACCATCTCGCCCCACACTGTTCTGTCCCTCCATCACTCCCTGGAGTGTTCAGCTATGGAAGGGGT
Organism: Lithobates pipiens; assembly: GCF_037356315.1. Classification (NCBI taxonomy): domain Eukaryota; kingdom Metazoa; phylum Chordata; class Amphibia; order Anura; family Ranidae; genus Lithobates; species Lithobates pipiens. The sequence continues at coordinate 66,970,810 of NW_027507785.1, forward strand.
GGAAGCGACTGGCACGCTTAGAGGCTGGGCCAACTGCCAATCAGGCATCTAGGTGGAGCCTGACAATATGCTCGGGATCCTGGCGCGGCATGACATTGCCGGGCCTGGGTTTATATGAAATGGCAGGTAGGTTTGGTAGAGGGACCTGTCATTCCACATCCCCCGATCCAGTTCTGGGTTTGGGATCAGGTGAGCTTTGATCCTAATTAGCCTGGGAAGCTAAAGGACCTGCAGGGTCTGCAGGTGATTGCTCTGAGCCAGGGAATGAACAATCTGTGTGTTGAAGGAAGCTGCAAGCACAGCCACTGCTGGAGCTAAAACTCACCCTGCGACATCCAGGCGAAAGACGCTGTGTTTGTAAGTGTCAGATAGGTGAGCAGAACCTGTTAGTAAGTGCCCAGCCGGGCTAGGACTTTTATTTTTGTTGTACTTAGAAAGCACGGTGTTGCTGTATATTTTGTTTGCTGGACTGTTTGTACCACGAATAAACGCCAAGATCTGTTTTATAAATTCCAAGTCTGCTGTGAACTGTGTCCAAACACACCCTACCCCGGGAAGATCCCTTACAATTGGTGGAGAATGCGGGCAAAGTCGGTTGCTAGGGGCAACGGTGTGGACAGACTTGGCTACAGCTGCTTATGTCTTGGGTGAAAGCTGCAATGACACTCCAGGAACAGTCCAGCAACATGGAGGAGATGCTGAAGCAGTTTATGCAAGTGAGTTTGCAACAACAGCAACGACATGAACAGTCCATGGCGGCACAACAGCAGATGCATAAGGAAGAGTTGCAAGCTTTGCGCCAAAGCCAACAACAACTTATCGAGCACCTGATAGTAAATCGTGAGGCGCCTGTGGTTACTAATCCACCCATAGTGATGGGAGCCGCTCCAGAGATTTTTTTTGGGAGAAGGACTGTGCAGAAAGCGCTGCAAAAGATGACTGCTGAGGACGATGTTGAGGCCTTTCTAACAGTATTTGAGCGCGTGGCTGAGCGAGAGAAGTTACCAGCCGCTGAGTGGGCAGAGGTAATTGCGCCCTATTTAACAGGTGAACCCCAAAAGGCCTACTATGACCTCAGTGAGCAAGAGGTTAAGGACTATACTCGGCTAAAAGAGGAGATACTTGCCCGACTAGGAGTTACTACTGCAGTCCGTGCCCGGAGGGTACGCAACTGGAGCTACAGTCTGGACAAATCAGCGAGGTCCCAGATGTATGACCTAATCCATTTGGCAAGAAAGTGGTTGGAGCCAGACACTTCTACTCCTGCACAAATCCTAGAGAAGGTCGTGATGGATCGCTACCTCCGAGCACTTCCTACTGACCTGCAACGCTGGGTGGGACAAGGTGATCCTAAGAACGCAAACGAACTTGTCAACCTTGTGGAGAGGTTCCAAGCGACTGAGGACTACCTCCGTGATGTTCCTGCAGCATCTTCACCTCCCCGGAGCGCCAGATCTGTGCCGTCAGCTGGTAAGAGACTTCCATCTATTGGGGGAGTGTGGAGGGGTGCTGATGGGGGGAAAAGGGCTCAAGTGGTGTCTCAGGGACAAAAGACTGGTGATGGTCCCGGGTGGCTAAGGGGCTCTCGAAAAGACTCCTTGCCAAAGAGACCAGGCCCTATCCAGTGTTGGAGATGCCATGAGGCGGGACACGTGTCGGCCCATTGCCCTCTTACCTCTGAACCCATGGAATGTGACGCTAGCCGGCGTCAGTCGCTATTTGCGGAACCATCTTATTCTGCAGTTCCTGGACTAGAGACTGAACCGCAAATCTGCGATATTACAATCAATGACTTTCCTGTTAAAGCGTTAATGGACTCAGGAAGCCTTGTAACCTTGGTGCATGCTAGCCTGGTGACTGGGGACTTAGAGTCTAAAAAGCATATGAGCGTTGTGTGTATACATGGTGATACAAAAGTGTACCCTATAGTGCTGACTAAAGTCGGGACTGAACAAGGCACAGTACAATATGAAGTGGGTGTGGTTAAAAACCTCATGCATAATGTAATATTGGGGCGCGATTTTCCTTTATTCTGGGCTCTCTGGGAAAAAAGAAAAATCCCCAAAAGGAGTGAGGATACCTCTAAGGTGGTTGCCTTGTCCACTGTGAATGATAAAAGTGTGCAGGATGAAAATGATTGTTTTCCTTTGCAGGTCCTGGCTGGGGAGGAGGAGGCTCCTCCCACTGAGCAAAATATACTAGACTTAGAGGTGTCTAGCGATAATTTTGGGACTGCACAATTACAGGACCCCACTCTCAAAAATGCGAGAGAGCAGGTTGCTGTTATGAACGGGGTACCTCAGGAACCAGATGCTGAAAAAAGATTTCCACATTTTTCGGTGACTAATGATCTTTTCTATAGAGTTAATAAGGTTAAGGATGAGATTGTGGAACAGCTTCTGGTACCTAAGCCGTACCGGCGTCAGGTGCTTGACATGGCACATAACCATGTTCTTGGGGGACACTTGGGGACTGACAAAACGCGAGAGAGGGTTCTCCAGAGGTTTTTTTGGCCGGCCATATATGATGACATTAAAAAATACTGTGAGTCGTGCCCCACATGTCAGGTTAGTGCCCCAGTGTCACATTTTCGCAGTCCTTTGGTTTCGCTCCCTATTATAGAGGTGCCTTTTGAGCGTATTGCCATGGATTTAGTGGGTCCCATTGTAAAGTCAGCTAGAGGACACCAGTATATTTTGGTAGTCCTAGATTATGCGACCCGCTATCCTGAGGCTGTACCCTTAAGAAACACTGCATCTAAAACAATTGCACGTGAGTTGTTTTATATGTTCTCTAGGACTGGGATCCCCAAAGAAATCCTAACTGACCAAGGTACGCCATTTATGTCGAAAGTAATGAAGGAATTATGCAGACTATTTAAAATCTCACACATCCGTACCTCTGTGTACCACCCCCAGACGGACGGATTGGTGGAGAGATTTAATAAAACTTTGAAACATATGTTGAAGAAAGTGGTGGCAAAAGATGGTCGTGACTGGGATCATTTATTACCCTACCTCATGTTTGCTATTAGGGAGGTGCCCCAAGCGTCCACAGGGTTCTCACCATTCGAGTTGGTCTATGGTCATCACCCTAGGGGTCTACTAGACATTGCAAAAGAGACATGGGAGAATGAGTCCACCCCATACAAGAGTGTTATTGAGCATGTAGCACAAATGCAGGACCGTATAGCCACTGTAATGCCCCTGGTAAGGGAACACCTCCAGAGGGCTCAAGAGGCCCAAAGTAGAATTTACAACCGGTCCGCAAGAATCAGGACATTCAACCCAGGCGATAGGGTCCTTATACTAGTCCCCACTGTTGAGAGTAAATTCTTGGCGAAGTGGCAAGGTCCCTATGAAATTGTTGAAAAGGTCAGTGAGGTGAACTACAAGGTGCACCAACCAGGTAGAAGGAAGCCTTTCCAAGTTTATCACATAAACTTGATCAAGCCCTGGAAAGACAGGGAATCCTTGGGGGACGACAAATACTGTTAATAATTTGTCACAACCAATCCCTCCAGTCAAGGTAGGTGATACTCTATCAGTATCACAGAAACAGGAGGCTCAGGAATTTTTACAGAAAAACAAAACAAGTTCTCTGACCTCCCAGGGCGTACTCACCTCATCCATCATCACATTGAAACTGAGCCTAGAAGCAGAGTAAACCTTAAGCCCTATAGGATACCCGAGGCACGTAGGGAAGCCGTATCTGCCGAGGTAAAACGTATGCTTGATCTGGGGGTAATTGAGGTGTCCCAGAGTGAATGGTCCAGCCCAATTGTGCTAATCCCAAAGCCCAATGGAACTTGGAGGTTCTGTAACGATTTCAGAAAGTTGAATGAGATCTCCAAGTTCGATGCGTATCCTATGCCCAGGGTAGATGAGTTGATTGAGAAGTTGGGTAACGCCAGGTACATAACCACCCTCGATCTCACAAAGGGCTATTGGCAGATTCCACTTTCTGACGAGGCTAAAGAGAAAACTGCTTTCTCCACCCCTGATGGGCTATTCCAGTATGTAGTGATGCCATTCGGGTTACATGGAGCGCCTGCAACTTTCCAGAGGTTGATGGACTTGATTCTGCGACCACATCGTGATTACTCAGCCGCCTACCTCGATGATGTGGTCATTTTTAGCCCTGATTGGGAAAGTCACCTCTGTAAGGTACAGGCCGTGTTGGATGCCATAAGTGATGCAGGGTTGACCATAAATGCCGAGAAGTGTGCTCTAGCCCTAGAAGAGGCCAAATATCTGGGCTACATTATTGGGAGAGGGTTGATTAAGCCACAGCTAAATAAAATTGAGGCAATACAGAATTGGCCTAGACCCCTGACAAGGAAACAGGTTAGAGCTTTCCTGGGTATTACGGGGTATTACCGTAGATTTGTGCCGAACTTTGCCTCAGTTGCTGCTCCACTAACTGACTTGACAAAGGGCGGAAAGACAGCAATGGTCACGTGGACCCCAGAGGCCGAGAAGGCTTTCCAAAGCCTTAAGTCTGCCTTGTGCCAACCACCTGTCTTAGTTACCCCCGATTTCAGGCGAGAATTTCTGGTCCAGACAGATGCCTCTAACACAGGCTTAGGTGCAGTACTCTCACAAGTAGTGAATGGTGAGGAGCATCCAGTGACTTACTTGAGTAGAAAACTAACCCCGGCCGAGAAAAATTATGCCATTGTGGAGCGAGAATGTTTGGCAGTAAAGTGGGCCCTAGAATCTTTAAAGTATTACTTGCTAGGCAGGAAATTCAAGTTGGTGACAGACCATGCCCCCCTAACATGGATGAAGTTAAACAAGGAGAGAAATGCAAGAGTGACTAGATGGTTTCTCTCCCTACAAAACTTTAATTTCACTGTGGAACACAGGCCAGGGAAATTACAGGCAAATGCTGACGCATTGTCAAGGGTAAGTTGTCTGTGGGGACAAAAGGCTCAGCCCTCCGGTCTGAAAAAGAGGGGGGGGATATGTAGACATGTCACTGGAGAAGTGATCGAGGGGGTGTACATCTCACCTAGGTTGCTACACAGTGTGAGATGGTAAATCCAGGATGGATCAGTTTCTCAGCAGCGATATGCTGCTGAGTTGTTATTTAATTTTGCCGGGCCTGGGTTTATATGGAATGGCAGGTAGGTTTGGTAGAGGGACCTGTCATTCCACATCCCCCGATCCAGTTCTGGGTTTGGGATCAGGTGAGCTTTGATCCTAATTAGCCTGGGAAGCTAAAGGACCTGCAGGGTCTGCAGGTGATTGCTCTGAGCCAGGGAATGAACAATCTGTGTGTTGAAGGAAGCTGCAAGCACAGCCACTGCTGGAGCTAAAACTCACCCTGCGACATCCAGGCGAAAGACGCTGTGTTTGTAAGTGTCAGATAGGTGAGCAGAACCTGTTAGTAAGCGCCCAGCCGGGCTAGGACTTTTATTTTTGTTGTACTTAGAAAGCACGGTGTTGCTGTATATTTTGTTTGCTGGACTGTTTGTACCACGAATAAACGCCAAGATCTGTTTTATAAATTCCAAGTCTGCTGTGAACTGTGTCCAAACACACCCTACCCCGGGAAGATCCCTTACAATATATATATATATATATATATATATATATATATATATATATATATATATATATATATATATATATATATATATATATATATATATATACATACATATATACACACACACACATACATATATACATACATATATACACACACACACATACATACATACATACATACATACACACACACACACACACACACACACACACATCCGGTTAGCTGGTGTAAGTTCGCATTACTGGTGGCTCGCTACGGCTGTGATTCAACACAGCGGGAGCCAATCAGCAGATTCCACGGACTTTATGTCCACTGGCAACTACTGATCATTCAGTACACAGGCAGAATGGCAGACAGCCCATGTAGACAAGGCAGATTGCCGTTCTGTCAATAAGGCATGGATCCTGTGTTCCTGCAAAGCAGGGACATGGATCCATGCTTTCCCCTAGTAAAAAGCACCTCCCACACTACACTAACACAATTGTTAGGCACACAGCTAACCCTTTGACCGTCCCCTGTTAACCCCTTCCAAGCCATTGCCATTAGTTTCCTGGAGAATTTCAGTCCCTAGTAGTGCAACAGATGCCATGAACTATGGGTGGCAAGGCGCTGTCAAAATATCTCTGGGATAAATTTGTAGCGAGGCAAGTCAGGAGATGGATACAAAGATATTGCAAAGCAAAATCTATTACTAAGAAGTGGAAGATATTTGGTACAACACAGACCCTCCCTGGATCAGGACGTCGCTCCAAAGTGGATGAAAGAGTGAGAAGGAAACTGGTCAGAGAGGCTACCAAGAGACCTACAGCAACTCTGAAGCAGTTGCAGGAATTTGGGTCATTGTGACACAGTATCACAAATTCTCCACAAACATGGCTTAAATGATAAAGAGGGGGGGTTGCAAGAAAAAAAAAAAAAAATAATAATAATCTGCTCCACAAAAAAGGAGACATGCACTCACCACTAAGCATTACCAAAAACGCACCTTGAAGATTCCAAGCCACATGGAAAAAGGTGGTGTTCTGGTCCAAGGACAATAAAATTGAATTTGCCCCCAACACGAAATGATATGTTGGGCAGAAATCCAATACATAAAATCTATGACGGGGTGCCAATTTGAAACAAACAAATCCTCTGATTATTTTAAAAATAAAGCGCAAACTGCAATAAAACCGTTAAACTTGTGATAATGTGAAAAGTCCTTGTAAATAAAGTTCATAATGAATCTTTAATACATCTTTGTAAAAGATGAACTTAGTTCTGGCTAAATAAATAAATAATGACATGCCAAATGCATGTCAGGGGGTACCTTCCCTTAAAGCGGAAGTTTCATTTTTGGGGCGGAAGTCAGCTTTAAGTTCTAGAATCCAATCAATACATGGAACAAGAATGTTTCCTTGACACAGATCAATGAAGGTGCTATATCCTCCCATCAGGTGGAGGACGGTGGGAAGACAGCTGGAGGACAGTAAAGTTTCAGACACTTGTACAGTGAGCAGCTGAGGACAGACACGAGCACTAACCGCTCAATCACCAGTTACATGATGCCAGGTCCATGGGGAAGCTCCTAGCCAAGCACACTTTCCTAAATTGCGAGATTGCTGACAATCACTCAAATGCCAGGTGCCTATTTTTAGTGGCAGCTGTTCCCGGTGCTCTCCAGCTGTCCACACTATGCATGTTTGAGCAGTTATACGCCAAGAGGGATAACAAAGAAAAAAAATGCTCCTATATATTGCAAAGCTGTGCAAAGGGAGGCTTTTCAATATTTGTCCATTTTAACTCATTGTTTGCAGTAGCTAAAAGTATAAAGTTAGTTTTGGCCCCTTCTAACCCAGTGATGGCAAACCTTGGCACCCCAGATGTTTTGGAACTACATTTCCCATGATGCTCACCTACACTGCAGAGTGCCAGAGCATCCTGGGAAATGTAGTTCCAAAACATCTGGAGCGCCAAGCTTCGCCATCACTGTCCTAACCCATTCATTTTTGTCTTTCGGCACTGCATCACTTTAACCACTTACCGCCTGCCATATAGCAAAATGACGTCGGCAAAGTGGTTGCGTTATCCTGACCGGACGTCATATGATGTCCTTCAGGATAACAAGCCACTGCGCACCCCTGGGGGGCGCGCATCGCGGCGATCATTGCTGCGGTGTGTCAGTCTGACACGCCACAACTTTGATCTAGGAAGGGAGTCTCTGAAGCAGACTCTTTACCATGTGATCAGCCATGTCCAATCACAGCTGATCACAGTGTAAACAGGAAGAGCCGTTTCCTCACTGACGGGGGTGGGGGGGGGGGATGCCAATTAGTGCCATCCATTAAGTGTACATCAGTGCCACCTATTAGTGCCCATTAGTGCTGCATATTAGTTCCACCTATCAGTGCCACCTATCAGTACCCATGAGTGCAGCCCCATCAGTACCCATCAGTGAAGGAGAAAAACCCCCCCCCCCAAAAAAACCTCTCATTTACAAAGTTTTGCAACAAATAAAAAAAAAAAAAAAAACACTTTCAAAATTTTCGTTTTTTTTTTATTTGTTTAGCAGAAAATAAAAAACCCAGAGGTGATCAAATACCACCAAAAGAAAGCCATTGTGGGAACAAAAGGATAAAAAAATTTAGTTTGGGTACAGTGTTCTATGACCCCGCAATTGTCATTCAATATGTGACAGCGCTGAAAGCTGAAAATTGGTCTGTGTAGGAAGGGGGTATAAATGTCCTGCATTGAAGTGGTTAAGGCAGTGTTTCTCAATTCCAGTCCTCATGGCCCACTAACAGGTCATGTTTTCAGGCTTTCCATTATTTTGCAAAGGTGATTTGATCAGTTTCACTGCCTTAGTAATTACCCCAGCTGTTTCATCTGAGGGAAATCCTGAAAACACGACCTGTTAGTGGGCCATGAGGACTGGAATTGAGAAACACTGGGTTAAGGAAACGTTTTTAGAGAAGGACTAAGGGGATCCAATACTGACCTGCTTCTAAAATGCTAGCCTTTTTAAAACAAACCTTTCAAAAACATCTCACGACCTAACGCAAAACGGATAGGCTTTACATTCTGTGCCGCCAAGCAAAGTCACACATTATAACGTAATCTTACATGTTCCCTTACTTTGGTTATCTTTACGCTGGCCATACATGGATTGAAATTTGACCAGTGCGGCAGGGACCAGCGGAATTTTGATCCATGTGTGGCAATTGCAGTTTTACACAAGTTAACATCTTCTTTTCAACAGCCCTGGCGGATAAAAGCCGCTGAATCAGTGGCTGCAGTACTCATCTGTGTATTCTGACAGCTCAAGTCCCTGCCCTCAAGGAGCTTACAATCTAAGGCTCCTAACTCGCATTTATGCTTCCACTTGCTAGGGCCAATTTAGACAGGAGCCAATTAACCTGCCAGCATGTCTTTGGAGTGTGGTAGGAAATCGGAGTATATGGGGGAAACCCATGAAGGCACAAGGAGAACATGCAAACTTAGTGCATGTATATGTATAGGTTTTATATTATATATATATATATATATATATATATATATATATATATATATATACACACACACACACACACACATACATGTATACACACACACACATACATACATACCCACACTAGCTGCTGGGCTATAGGCATTCCTTGAACGATTAACCAGTTCCCGCCCACAGTACATCATGACGTCCTTGACTTTCAGTGGGAATATCTGAATGATGCCTGCAGATATCAGTCAGATATTCTTTTCTGCAAGCGATTCTGTGCACCGTAAGAATGATAGCGGCAGTTCCACCGTTTGATCATTCTTCCAGGCGACAGGAGGGGACATCCACCCTCCTCTTGCCACCCTCTGGTGCTTCTCTGGGATCTCCCGTACCATCTGGGACCTGGAGAAAGAATCCACCACCGTCGAAGAGCATAGAGATTTCCGGTGACCAGCTGGTCACCAGTGATCTCTTTAGCCGTCAGAGGCCCGGGCATGACGTTATGTCCAGGCATGTCAACAAAGCCACGATCTCGGCTGGAAAGCATCAGATCTGTTATTTATCGTTTTCTTATAGACCCCATCTCCCTCCATAAAGGACCTGTCACACACCATTCATATCACAAGGAATGTTTACATTCCTTGTAATAGGAATAAAAGTGAAAAAATAAATAAAGCGTTCCTGTCTCCGTGTGCTCACGCACAGAAGCGAATGCAAGTCCCGCCCACATATGTAAACACCGTTCAAACCACACATGTGAGGTATCGCCGCATGTGTTCGAGCGAGAGCAACAATTCTAGCACTAGACCTTCTCTGTAACCTGTAAAAAAAAGTTAAAGCGCTGCCTATGAAAATTTTTAAGTACCGAAGTTTGGCACCATTCCACGAGTGTGCTCAGTTTTAAACAGTGACATGTTGGGTGTCTACTCAGCGTAACATCTTTCACATGCAAAAAAACAACAAACAAAAAACCCCCCCCAAAAAAATAAATAAAAACACATGTTTGAAAAATTGTTGCAACAATCTGCTAAAAATAAACAAATGTTTGGGGGTTCCGAGTAATTTTCTAGCAAAAAAATTATGATTTTTACATGTAGGAGATGAGTGCCAAAATAGGCCCGGTATGGAAGTGGTTAAGGATTGCAGACCTGGCTTACAGTACTGAGGCCACAGGCTCAGCCTTAACACTTGAGGTACCAACATGTTCACAAAATGGGTAAAGCAAAAATGGCACCACACATATCCCAAGGCCTGGTTCACATCTATGCATTTAGCGCGTTTTCAGTTTTGCAGAAACGCTACAGTCCATTTAGCATGGTTTCCCATGTGTCACGTTCACATCTGTGGATTTTATAGAAGGGGCCAGGGACTTTTCTGGTTTTTGGTTCCATAGACTTTAATGGATCAAAAATGTGCATTGAAAAACACACCTGGAATATGCAAATTGCAACCTACATAGGTGTGAACCAGGCCTAAATTCCAAGTTCCCAACATGCTTCCTTCGTGTCAGTGAAATATTACTTTTCAGAAAAGAGACAGCACATATTTGTTTAAAAATATGCAATTTATGAAGTCAGTTACCCTTTAACTGCTAAATGGTTTGGATGAATATCTGGGAGATGGCTACCAACAGGCCTTGAAAATGACAGCGCAGACCTCAAAAGTAAAAATAAATACATACATTTACAGTTTAAAACTTCCAAAGGATTATGTCTTGCAATTTGTACGCGTTTTCCCACAATGTTCGACCAGACTGGTGACTAGGGATGAGCTTCGAGTTCACAGAGAACAGTCATTGAAAGTCATTGATAAAGAAAAGAATAATTTTTTTTTTACAAATTCAATTACCAGGCCCTTCAGGTCTGGTATGGATATTAAGGGGAAGCCCACGTCAATTAATTATTTTTTTTAAATGCCGTGGAGTTCCCCCTAAAAATCCATACCAGACCCTTTTTCTGAGCACCCAACCTGGCAGGCCGCAGGAAAAGAGGTGGGGGGCGAGAGAGCATCCCCCCCTCCAAACCGTACCAGGCCACATGCCCTCAATATTGGGAGGATGCTTTGGGGGTCTATGACCTCTCAAAGCACCATGTCCCCATGTTGATGGGGACAAGGGCCTCATCCCCACAACCCTGGCCGGTGGTTGTGGGGGTCTGCAGGCAGGGGGCTTATCAGAATCTGGAACCCCCTTTTAACAAGGGGACCCCCAGATCCTGCCCCCCCCTGTTTGAAATGGTAATGGGTACATTGTACCCCTACCATTTCACAAAGAAAGTGTAAAAAGTTGTTAAAAGACAGACACCATTGGGAGAAGTCCTTTATTAAAAAATAAATAAAACACATTCCAGTGGTGGTAATTCACTCTTGGTATCCAGCGATGGGTGATCTCTTCTCTGGGGTCCAGCGATGGGTGATTTCTCCCGATGACGTCCAGCGCAGCGCATCACGTCTCCCCTGGAGACACTGCGGGAATCCCGGTGTTCTGTCAAAAAGTAATTGAATAGTGTCTTCCCCGTACTGAGCAGGCGCAGCGCAGCACAGAGGAGAAGGAGACATACGGTTGCTCATAGTAACAGGGCCCCTCGCGGGCTCGCCACGCTTTGGGCATGGCCTCGCTCTGCTCGGCTATTTTTTTATTCTAACTATGTCCACTTGGATGGTGAGGCTTGAACCTGGACTCACTGCGCAGGCGGCGTTTATCTTCGGAGATGCTCGGCTTCTCCTTGTCTTCCATACTGCGCAAGCGCAGTACAGGGCGGACACTATTTGATACATCACTGGCAGCCTGGCCGGTCTTAGCGGAGGAGGACGGGGCCACTCGTCACCTGACCCCCACCCCTCTCTGATGCAAGAGGAAACCAGGGGCTTCCCCAGTGATGTACGGGTGACCCCGACCCCCTCTGATGTAACGCAGGTTTCTGTTACATCAGAGGGGGGCGGGGTCACCCGCACGTCACTGGGGAATCCTCGGGTTTCCCCTTGCATCAGAGGGGGACGGGGTCAGGTGGCGGGTGGCCCCGTCCTCCTCAGCTAAGACCTGTCAGGCCGCTGGGATTCCCGCGGCGTCTCCGGGGGAGTCAGGAAGCTCTGCGCTGGACGTCATCGGGAGAGATCACCCATCGCTGGACCCCGGAGAAGAGATCACCCATCGCAGGATACCAAGAGTGGATAACCACCGCTGGAATTGGGACCTGTGTGTCTTTTTTTAACAATTTTTTACACTTTCTTTGTGAAATGGTAGGGGTACAATGTACCCGTTACCATTTCAAACGGGGGGGGCGGGATCTGGGGGTACCCTTGCTTCCCCCAAACGCACAACCACCGGCCAGGGACATGGTGCTTTGAAGGGTCACAGACCCCCAAAGCATCCTCCCAATGTTGAGGGTATGTGGCCTGGTACGGTTCAGGAGGGGGGGCACTCTCTCATCCTTTTCCTGCGGCCTGCCAGGTTGCGTGCTTGGATAAAAGGGTCCGGTATAGATTTTTGGGGGGAACTCCACGCCATTTTTTTTTTAAAATCCGGCATGGAGTTCCCCTTAAAATCCATACCAGACCTGAGGGTTCAGGTATGGATATTTGGGGGGGAACCCAACGTCTTTTTTAAATTTGACCCGGGGTTCTCCTTAATATCCATACCAGACATGAAGGGCCTAGTAATTGAATTTGGGGGGGGGACCCCACGCATTTTATTTTTTATTTTTTAATCAATGACTTTCAATGACTGTTCTCTGTATTACGGAGAGCCGACAATTCATTAAAGCCGCGAGTGCTTTTAAATGACACTTTGTGCAGGGACAGTTCTAAGCACAGAAAACATGCGCCCCTTTACAGGCATACTATACACACCCCCCAGGTATGAAATTTAAAGGAATATTACACGATTGTTTCACTTTAAGCATTATTAAAATCACTGCTCCTGAAAAAACTGCAGTTTTTAAACTTTTTTTTGCATTGATACATGTCCCCTGGGGCAGGAGTCGGGTCCCCAAACCCTTTTTAGGACAAGAACTTGCATATTAGCCTTTAAAATTAGCACTTTTGATTTTGAACGTTTGAGTCCCATAGACTTTAATAGGGTTCTAAAGTTCACACAAATTTTAGGTCTGTTCGCAGGTTCTAGTGCGAACCGAACCGGGGGGTGTTCAGCTCATCCCTACTGGTGACACATGTGGTTCTTATTTAAGGCAATTTTCTTGATTCGGCAGTTCAGCTACCTATATCATCTATCCCCCTCCTCCAGCCTCCTCTCGGGTTTGAATCACTATCATCACCTCTGTCCAGTGAGGTGACTCAATGTCTATGTCCGTTTTAATGGCGGGTCCCACAGTCCCAATTAGGATTTTTTTAGATTTTGTTTATACCATGTTGATGGCAGAAGCGACAGCTGGGAGATTTTGCTGCCAGAGTCTCCAAGAAATTGCATAAGACAAGAGAACCCACTAGAAGCCACCATCTAGAACTATTGTTATTTTTATTAACTAGACCAGGGGTCTCCAAACTTTATAAACAAAGAGCCAGTTTACTACTCTTCAGACTTTAGGAGGGCAGGACTGTGGCCAATGGGAGTAGAGAAGGTCCCAATGTCAGTGTTAAGAAAAAAAAAATGCCCCATCTTTGGTGTCAGTGGGAGGAATTGGGTCCCATCATTTGTGTCGTTGGGCCCATTGCTGTTTCATTTGATGAAATTGTGCCCCATCATTGGTGTCATTGTGAGAAATTGTATCCCAACATTGGGAGGAATTGTGTCCCAACATTGGAGTCCTTGGGCCCCATTGTTGGTGTCATTGGGAGGAACTGTGTCCCATTATTGGTGTCATTGGGCTCCATTGATGGTGACATAGTGAGAAATTGTGTCCCATCATTGGTGTCATTGGGAGGAATTGTGTACCTTCATTGCGAAAAAATTGTGTCCCATTATTGGTGTCATTGGAGAAACTCTGCCCCATTGGTGTTAGTGAGTGGAATTATGTCCCTTCATTGCTGTCAGTGGGGGGGGATTGTTGGTACCAGTGGATGAAATAGTACCCCAAGGGCCAGATAAAAGCAAGCTAAGGGCCGCATCTGGTCCCTGGGCCATAGTTTGGAGACCACTGAAAAATAGACCCTTTATTGATCTGCTGAAAATGGATGAGGAATCTTTTGAGTACCAGACCCAAAGGGGGAGTTTATGGCTAACGCAAGTAAATTTTACTAAACCCACACCCTAGAGTATTAAAACTTCATTTGTAGTGCCAGTACCATCAGTCCCGCCTGCTGCTGGCGAACTGAGCACCTGACAACCTAGATCCACTTACAGGCCATTGTTAGACTTCTCATCTGTGAAGCTGAAGGGTAGGAAGGGTCCGGAACTCAGGATACCATGGTCATTAACACTCCCACCCTCCGATACCATCTGCCAGCTGCCATAGTCTGTAGAGACGGATGATCCAGGCAACGAAAGGTCCGCTGATCTGCGGCGAAGAGAAAGAGGGAAGACCGTGCAATGAGTGTCTTCTATAGCTAAAAATATTAAGACACCCCCTCCATGTCTCTTGAGGTGTCATATGTTCATAGCTGCTCATCAGGAGAGAGCCAGGGAGGAGGAGCGGCCAGCCATTGCCCTCCCTCAGATTTAAGCAATCAAAGCCAAGCCTAGAAGCATGCAAACACCAGCACCCAAAGTGAAAAGACTCAACCAAATTATTTTTGTTATGTTAACCAGAACAGAGGCTGCAAGCAAGTCAGAAAGTTAGAAGTACTGCAGGAGATTTGTGCTTGGAAAAAAAAAAAAAAGACATGGAAAAACGGGCATGTGTTCGATAGAATTGCTACATGCTTTCTTTCTAAACAAGAGTTAAACTATTTCAAAAAGGGCAGGCATGACTTCAGCTGATTTTAACCTGTTCGCTACTAGAAGAAATGGTTTTACAACCTGAAAAGAGACAGGAGAAAGTGGCAAATAAGGACTGAATAGGTATAGGGAAGACATAGGAGAAGAAGAAAGAGGGGAAGCAAAAGGAAAGGATACATGGAAAGAAACCAAAAAGGTAAGCAATAAAGGACTCAATAGGGAAGGGCGCAAGAAGAAGACGGGAGCAAGGAGGGACAAAGAAGAAAGGAAGTTAGAAGAGAGGAGGGAATGGAAAAGGATAGGAATGATTGGGGAAAAAGGGAGAAAAGGAAATTGAGCAACGAAGGAATGAGTGGGGAGGGGAGAAATTAATGGGGGTAAAAAGGGAGAGAAAAAGAGCATGGAAAGGGTCAGAAAGTGGAAGGGAAGGCAGCAATAAAGCAAAGAGGAGGAAAAATAAAATGGGTTTGGATAAAAAAATAAAATAAAATACAAAAAAGGGAGCACAATGGAGCAATTAAGGCAATACATTGGGAAAAGCGAAGAGGGCATTAAAAAAAGGACCAGAAGTAGTAGTACAGAATAGAAAAGAAAAAAGGGGGGGAGAGAAGGTATATGCAATAGATTACTTAACATGCAAAAATACATTGTTACCCTACAAGGCCCAACTGGAAAACCAGTAAGTGCACTACTAGATGCGGAGCTTTATTGGGCTGTTGTGGTATATAGTTCTGTATTTTTCACTGCATTTGTTCTTTACATTAAAATCAACCCCTTTTTCAATGGCTACAAAACCTGGCATAAACTAACTATTTTGCTTGACAATTGACAGCAGTGTAAATAGTGGACTGAAAATACTCCAGTCTGTCCCCATAGACCCAGTTATCCCTCCTCTGGGCACTCTATCCAGCTTTTTTTGCACAGCAAAGAGAAGTTTAATTGAGCCAATCAATCACACTACACATCATCCCTTTCAGTGGGGTTTAGATAAAGTTAGGAAGGCTGGGTATCAGTTTTTTTTTTCACCATTCAGAAGACGATCTACTGAAATTCCATATCGATGACATTGCAGTTTATTTGGCACACTGCACAGAAAAGAGTGTAGAATAAACAGCTGAGAGAGAAGAGGAGGAAATTATTTTGTTTACAATCTTGAACGAAACAAAGCCTTCAAGCTCTGTCTTTAGGTTTTCCCCATCACCCACGCCTTATCTAAATGCCCAGTTTACTCACCTAAAGCCATGGCCATGGAATTCTCCAATCTAGAGTCATCTTTTTCGGAGTATAGGGGACTGCATCGTTTTGGCTGTCCAGTGGTGGGGTCCTCTCAGGATCCAGAGGAGTATGCAGTAATGACGCCCCCCCACAAGGTGATCATCAGGGACTGGCCAGTGTAAGCACATCTGCAGCTCGGGATTAGTGGCCCCCTACACCTAAGAGACCATGTTGGCGAGGAATAGATGGTGGACAGAGTATTATCTTGCTTCACAAAGAAAGAAAAAAAAAAAAAAAAAAAACACTAACCCCTTTTCCAGTAGTCTTTTAGAACAGTACCTCAGAGAAGGTCCCCCCACCCCTGACCAAGGAAACACAGCATGGACATCAATTTAAAAGGGTCTCCCGCCAGCCCGTTTAGAGCAACTCCGGCCTGCTAGAGAGACAAAGCAAAAACGCAAGACAGTAACAAATGCACCCCTGAATCTTCACTTGAAGACAAAAGACAGATGGGCAGTCGCTGCTGTCCTGAAAGGCTACTAGAAAAAAAATGAATAAAAAAAAAAAAAAAAAGTTACCGGTAAGTTACAGGTTTCCCTGAGGCATGCATCTTTTAGGACAGCACCTCTGGGAGTATCAGAGTACTTGTCAACTAGGGTGGGACTATGGCCTGCAGGCCTTCTCTTTGGCTGTCATTAAAGCTGGATACACACTATACAATTTTCTGTACATTTTTTTCATTCAGATTTACCAAAATCACATAATGAGGTCAAGCCTTAAGAGTTTCAATTTGTATGCAATCAGGCAGGCCTTTGCACTACATGGTTCTGGTAAATCTAAAGGAAACCAGACAACTAAATGTGTATAGTGTGTATGGGGTCTACAGCCAGGTTCTAGTGCTTGGGGGGGGGGGGGGGGGGGGAAAAGGGGGAAAAAGTTGCAGGTCTACAGATCGGCCCTGGACTGGCACCAGCCCTTTCTGCACAGGATGCCGCATTACACTAGTTGAATGTGCAGATTCTCTCAGGAACTTCTAGCCACAAAAGCCGGCCATATTTCTAGCTTTAATAACCTTGACAGCATCTGCCTAGAAGCCTTCTAACCTTTCTTGGCTCCCAAAAAAAAAAAAAAAAAAAAAAAAGGAATTAGTCTTCTTAAGCTCATTGGTTAACTGAAGATGGTGTAAAAACACCTTCTTGCATCCAAAAAAAAAACCCCCTGAAAACCTCTCTTGATCACAAGAGGGATTGAAACAAAGAAAAGTAGCCAAAGCGATTTCCTGCGACAGATGCTTGAAACCGTCTCGGCCACAGGGGGAACCAGAAACAGCCTTACCTGCAGGGTGGCACCAACCCCCACCAGTCTAGACCCCCCCCCCCCCCCCCCAGGAACAGAAGAAGCAGATCCTCAAAACCTCCCCTGCCCATCGGGGGGGGGGGGGGGGGGGTACGCTAAGGTGACAATCTGCAGGCAATGCCTTCTTATATTTTACTAATGCTAATGGACAGGCATCCCTCCATCTGGGCTTAGGTTTAGGACTACTGTAGTTAGAAACCTTACAAGATCAAACACACTTCTGACCACCAATGACAGACACCTCACAAGTCTCTCCTCTGAAGGGTCTCCCCATCGGAGGAAACACTAGACTTTAGGAGTCGGCAGGAAACACTTTTTAGATTTATGACCATGAAGCTTTTACTGGGTCAAAGTGAGGCGTCTTCTCTCAGAGGTGCGGTCCTAAAACACTACCCAGGGAAAAATGTGCAGGATGGGTTAAAAAGCTTGAGGAAGTTGGTTAACATTTAAATAACAAAATTTTAGGGATTGTCACTTAACTGTTAAATCTATTCAAGTATTTATCCTCAACTTGGCCTCTAAATTTTTTTTAAAATGTATTTTTATTTTACTGCCATGATCTGACTTCCTGTTAGAAGGTGGCTACATTTGTTCTCTATGGCCCTACTGTATGTAGGAATGTTGTCACCCTCTCTTCCTCCCAAGATGTACTATGGGATTTGTAGTGTGTCTCAACCAGTGTACATGACCGCAACTAATGTGCACTACGCTTTTTAAAACAAACCAAAAGTGAAGGGGCAAAAGGAGAGGTTCAGAAGCTCAAAGAATGTTGGAAAAGTGGTAGAAAACAAACATTTGAGAAAATAGATTACATAGCCATTAAGTAGTGGAAGGGTAAAAAAAATTATATTAAAGTGCATCCAAAACCAAAAACACAACATATTGCAGCTTTCCACCCTCTACATGTGTTGACTACATTAAACTAATGTAGTTGAATCTGTTTCATCAGACCAGAGAATTTTGTTTCTCATGGCTTCTGTCTGGCCACTCTACCATACAGGCCTGATTGCAGCAGAGATGGTTCTCCTCTCTCCACAGGGAAGCACTGGAGCTCTGTCAGAGTGACCATCGGGTTCTTGGTCACCTCCCCGACTAAGGCCCTTCTCCCCCGATTTCCTAGAGTGGGCTAGCCGGCCAAACTGAGCAGAGTCCTGGTGGTTCCAAACTTCTTCCATTTATAGATGGAGGCCACTGTGCTCATTGGGACCTTAAATGCTGCAAAAAAGGTTTCTGTACCCTTCTCCAGATCTGTGCCTTGATACAATCCTTTCAGAGATCTACAGACGATTGCTTTGTGCTCTGACATGCACTGTTAACTGTGGGACCTTATATAGACAGGTGTGTGCCTTTCCATATCGTGTCCAATCAACTGAATTTACCACAGGTGGACAATCAAGTTGTAGAAACATCAAGGATGATCCGTGGAAACAGGAGGCACCTGAGCTCAATTTTGAGTGTCATGGCAAAGGCTGTGAATACTTATGTACATTTTGTTTTAATTTTTAATAAATTTGCAAAATTTCAAAAAACTTCACATGGTCATTTTGGGGTAAGGTTTGTAAAATTTTGAGGAAAATAATGAATTAATCCGTTTTGGAATAAGGCTGTAACATAAATGTGGAAAGCGTGAAGCACTTTGAAGACTTTCCGGATGAAATATACTACAATGTCACCCAGCTGATGGGGCCAAACCCTCCCCCCGGACATATGCATCTGTTTTTCATACTCCTCTGCTGACTATAACTTGGCTAATCTGTAAAAGCGTTGAAAAAAAGTCAGCCGGATTCCATTGGACAATAAAGAGCTAAGAAGTAGTAGAGTCTGGTTTGCTTGAAGCTAATCAGGCCCAATTCATGCCACAAGATATGCAATTACCATTACCAAGCCAAAGAAAACACCACATTGTCATGCCAAGAAACCCACTCAGGATTAACACACACAATGTATAAAAAACAAAGCAAAAAACAGTAGTTGATGTCTACTAGTATCAACCAATCTCTTTCATGGCCTAAAAGCCCAGAATCTGAAAGCTGGTCTCAAGCTCCTTCCCTTTAGTCCCTGCTGACTTTTAAACAGTTCATACAAAGACTGACTTAAAGCAAAACTTTAGCCAAACCGCTAAATATGCTGTTGATACATATATATTTGAAGGATTTTACTTCTTATAGGTAAAAATATACTTCCAGTTCCACATATCTCTGGCAAAATGCCCAAGCAATAGCGCAACACCATTAATAAAAGTATAACTAAAAGGCCAACTTTTTAGTTTTGCATAGAGTGGAGAGGGATAAAAACTAAGGCTGTAGAAATTAAAGATTAATTCCTCGATTAATTTTTTTGATCGATCAAAATTCTTTGGTTTGGTACTCAGCTCTCCACTGGCTTCCGGGTCTTCAGGGAGTTCAGTTGGAGATCCGGTGACGTCACAGACATCGGCGTCACTGGACTCCTCCCCCCTTCCCTAAGTACTTCCCTCTGCTAACGAAGGGAAGGGGGAGGAGTCTGCTGACGTCAAAGTTCTGATTGAACGTAACGCGTACGGGGAGGAGCTACGCATGAAGTCACCCGCTGCTGCCCTACGGAACTAACACGATTGTCGGCTTTACATGCTGTGTTTTTATCATCTGTATGTGAGTAATTTGTGTTTGAACACAAAAATGAAATCTTATACTTAAGCGGTGAGCACTTAGATCTTTTCTTTCTACCCATGACCTGGTGTCCTTGCTGAGATCTAAGGAGACGTGAGAGAAGTTTATGGTTTGTGTTAACCCTTTTGATACCCGCTTGCATGACCACCTGTTTGCACAGGGGTCCATGCCATAAGGCGAGAATGATTAGTCCGACCGGAGGTGGAGGGATTGTCACGCTACTGTGGAAAAAAATAAAAATAAATTACTTACGTCAGTGCTACAGTTTGAATTTAAAATGTATTTGTGTGAACTGTGAAGTTACCGTATTTATTGGCGTATAACAAGCACCCCAATTTTAGGAGTGAATTAAGGAAAAAAAAAAAAAAACTTTTTAGGAGGGAAGTTTAAGGAAAAAAAAAAAAACTTACATTTAAATGCCCATCAATGCAGCCTTATCAGTGTCCATCTGCAGCCTTGTCCGTGTCATTTTCAGCTTTGGCATTTAAAAATGGCGCCGCCGAGGTACAGAGCCGGATTTCCTGTGCATCTAGGACGGCGCTCGGTAGCTCTCAGCCATTCTCTGCGGCTTTCAGCTGCCGAGAAAGGCCGAAAGCCGCCCAGAGGCTCAAAATCGGTGGGGGATTGGCGTATAACTCGCACCCGCGATTTTCCCGACTAAGGGGGAAAAAGTGTGTGTTATACACCGCTAAATACGGTAAGTCATGGATTGTGGAAACAAACTAGTGTCGGGTGATTGTATATAGCGTATACCACATTTACCACTGACTAAGGCAGAGTTGCAATGTGAGGAGATCAGATAAAAGTAGTTGGAACTGTATGTGCATTATAATTAATCTAAATTAGTCGAGTAAGCGACAAAAAAAAATAAAAATAAAATTGATTAATCGAACACGAAAATTTAAATCAGTAACAGCCCTAATAAAAACCCATCCGTTTTTTTTTGTTTTGTTTTTTATGGTGGTCTGTGCCCCCATTAGAAAGATTGGGGACACTAGATCTGGTAACAACCAGGAATTCCCCTTACCCTCACTTTGAAGGGATTTCTTTCCATTTCCGGTTTTGGCTATTGGACAGAAGTGCTCCACTACTGGAGCTTTGCAGCTTCTTGAGCCCCCAAGCTTGCTTACTGTACAAGTGCCTTCCTGTGTCCTCATCCTCGTGCAAGCAGTCTATACACCACCCAATAGCAGTAAGCCTGCCACAGACGAGACTTGGCAACAGAGACTGATTGGCTAGCAGTGCATTTGGTCATTTGGCGTTTTCAAACCTTGACAGCACCAGTTATAGTATAAAAAGGATTTTACAATTGGTTGGACAATTTGATACAGGCCTGACCCTTGCCTCTTCTCCCACCCATGCATCACTTCCAATATTCAACCAATAGTGCAAAATAGTGATGTGCTGAGATTTCAGCCACCGAATACAGGCCATTAAGGGTTGTGCCGAAAGGAGAGAAGGAAAAAAAAAAAAAAAAAAGTGCAGATAACGGCTACCGAAAACACCAACAATTTTACCTTGCTTGTGTTTTTATTTTTATTTTTTTATAGGTCATGCAATTTAGAAAAATGCAACCAGGCATGATTCATTCCTGCTGTGTTTTCAATGTATTTCAACGGGGAGGTGCGCTGTATCAGCTATGCAGCAAACATGCAGGCTTTTTAACACCGCTTCAAAAAAGGTACCGATAATGATCAACAAATCCATATTCATGATATTAAGTCAGGTCAAATACAATCTAGATAGATCGAGATATATAGATATATATATAGATATATATATATAAAAACTGTCAAACTGTCAGGTTCGGCCAAGTGCATTCAGAATTTTCAGTATTGGCATTGAAATGTTAATTTCAATGCACCACTAGTAAATAAAACATAACGGCAGACCCCCAAACAAAGAAGGATAGAGAAATCTTAAAAAAACAAAAAAACAAAAAAAAAAAAACAAACAAAAAAGGTGTCCATGGCCAACCTTGGGGCTTGTGTCAATGACATCAGTCTGACATTTTAAGATGCCTCTGAGATCATTCAACAGATGGGTGCAGCTGACCTGACTTGCACCTAACCTGTTTCAAGCACGTTTTTCATTCCCATAGACTTGTTTGGGGAATGCAAACTCCCCTCAAAGCAAACAAATGCTCAGTGGCTTACTCATTAGCACTTCCGCCTGTGTTTGAATGACAGCCATGACACTACCTGCATGGAGTTTGCAAGTTCTCCCTGTGCTTGCGTGGGCCTCCTCCTGGTACTTTAGTTATCTTCCGTACTTTAAAGACATGCTTTGGAGCAAGTTAATTGGCCCCAGCATGTGTATGTACACTATATTCCCAAAAAGTATTGGGATGCCCGTCTTTACATGCACATGAATTTTAATGGCATCCCAGTCTTCGTCCGTAGGGTTCAATATTGAGTTGGCCCACCCTTTGCAGCTATAACAGCTTCAACTCTTCTGGGAAGGCTGTCCACAAGGTTTAGGAGTGTGTCTATGGAAATGTTTGACCATTCTTCCAGAAGCGCATTTTTAAGGTCAGGCACTGATGTTGGACAAGATGGCCTGGCTCGCAGTATCCTCTCCAATTCATCCCAAAGGTGTTCTATCAGATTGAGGTCAGGACTCTGTGCCGGCCAGTCAAGTTCCTCCCCCCCAAACTTGCTCATTCATGCCTTATTCCCAAAAGTATTGGGCCACCCCTCCAAATCACTTGGAGCTGGGATTATGGCTTGGGTTTGTTTTTCAGGGGGACCTTGCTTTATGCACTGGCACACAGTCAGTCATTCTGGAACAGAAAGGTGCCATCCCCAAACCGTTCCCACAAAGGTGGGAGCATGAAATGGTCCAAAATGACTTGGTATGCCGACGCTTTAAGAGAGTTCCCTTCACTGGAACTAAGGGACAAGGCCCAAACCCTGAAAAACCACCCCACACCATAATCCCCCCTCCACCATGATTTGGACCAGTGCACAAAGCAAGGTCCATAAAGACATGGATGAGCGAGTTTGGGGTGGAGGAACGTGACTGGCCTGCAGAGTCATGACCTCAACCTGATAGAACACCTTTGAGCCAACGAGAGAGTGAAGGCAGACGGCGGTGTGTGACCCCCCCCCCCCCATGAGATCGCTGTGGAGTCCGTGACTTCCAGGAGCTCGGAGTGAATCCCCATCTACCGATATGGTAAGGTTAAAAGGTATCTGACCTGATATTGAGGAGCTGGTAGGACCATTTGTACGACTGGCTACAAAAAAAAAAAAAAAACTTAAATTATGGAAACATTTTGAAAAGCTGAAGAGACTTTTTTCCTCCTTTTCCTCCCTGTCATTTGTGATTTATAAGAAGTACTAGGACTAAGGGAGTTTTGGAATGAAGATTTAGTCTGAATAGTGCTGAGAAGTGCCATACTGAAATTTTCTTTTCTTTACATTAAATTATCAGGCGATTATTCTATATCCTGTATGCATAGGAGCAGGTGCAGTACCATCTGTATGGATATTGGAAAGAAATTTCTATTTATAAATATATAAGGAGACTAGTGTTCTGGAAAAATAAACCGGCATGATCTATATGCCGTAAAATCCATCTACAAATGGAGTCGGACATTATCCGATACCATCAGGCAGCATTCACTGCACCTTAGATATCTTATGCACTTTATTCGCAATATTTTTCCCTCCTTTCTCCCCCTTTTTTTTTTCGCTTCATAATTGCATAAATAAATCTGGATACGCCCCTGCACATTGGCACTTTAGATAAATTTAACTGGACATTTATTCACTAACAATTCAGACTTATTTTAGGACTTTTTTTTATTTATTTTTTTAAGCACTTTATACACCTCATCTGCGTTTAGCTGCTTTTCTTTTTTTCTTCTGTGTGGTTTTCTTTTTTTTGTGTGGTTCCCACTTTTCTCCTAACCCCCCACCCTTTTTTTGGGGGGGAATATATATATATATATATATATATACACATACACACACACACACACACACACTTGAATTCATATATAAATGGTATATAAAAATTCTTACAACCTGCACATTTGAAGGATTTGAACTTGTATATTTAGCTGTATAATTATTTGCACAATTGGCTGCACACTGCACATTAGCTAAAACTTATATTTTTTCTCTGTAATTTGCATGTAAGTAGAGTATAAGGGGTTATTATAACTTATAATATCAGTGGAAAGACAGGGAGAGTGAATACACAATAAATAGCAACATAACACGCAATTAAAATTTAACGAGGGGGCGAGTTTGTGAGAGGCAACACAATGATGAAGAGGGGAGCAAAAGCTAATCAAACAGAAAGTGGGAAAGGGAATTCTATAAAAAAACATGGTCCAGGATAAGCTAGATCAAAGGGTGGAACAGGCAGTGGAAAGGGTGGAGGAAAATTTCCCTTCTTTAGAGGGGTAAGTGAATAAAAATACCACTGTGGAGGAAGGAGAACCTCCAGAGAAAACAGGAAAAACACCACCAACAACAAAAGATGGAAAAAGGGAAAGAAAAGGAAGGAGAATTCTCAATCACTCCCTACCAAACAGGATATGGCAGAGATGATGTCACACTTAGAATGTATGATCAAAGTGAACTGAATGCAACCAGAGCGGATATTCAGAATGTACTAAAAAGGGTAGAAGAATCTGAAGCACAGTTAGACGAACACAAAAAAAATCTATCATGGAACTGCGTGAGTGCGGAACTGGATTGGATAGAAATTAGGAATATTCGATACAAGCTGGAAGATCAAGAAAACTGGAACAGACAAGACAACTTAAGGATACGCGGGTTGCCAGAATCCGTGAAAAGCAATGACCTAGAAACCGTGGTCCGTAAAGTGTTCAATAAAATAATGAAAAAAGAAACACCATCTCCCACAGCCTTTGACATAAAAAAACAAGTCATGTGAGATGGCGAAAGACGCAATAGTGAGATTTTCCCAATATGCAATAAAACAAGGGGGTGTGTTCCTCACAGATCTTCAGAAATACCATGCAGCAGCAGTACTGAGAAGAATTTTGGATTGGGTTCATAATGTCCCACATAAAAAAAAAAAGGGTATCACTGGAAGATATGAGTAAAGTCGCCCTAGGTAAAGATTATCTGGATTCCAAGGGAATACAGGGGGTCTCCCTAGAGATATGGACCCAATTACAAGAGAAACATTAAGAGCATGGGATATGGTATTCAAGGGCATGACAGGGCAATACAATAGCCCCTTGATGCCCTTGACAGGAAATTATTCCCCCCAGGGAAAGATAATAAACTGTATTTAAAGTGGCCCCGTGTGGATCGATTAAGAGACGTCCTAAAAGCAAACGCCTTTTTGTTCATTAGCGGAGTTACGAGAAAAATACTGTACAACACCATGGGATGGCTGGAGATACAGACAGCTCCAACATTTCATAGAATAGAATCCCTTCCAAAACCCCTTTGCTCGGCCAGTAGGTTAAATCCATGGGAAACAGTTGACCAAGGGGGGATAAGTAGACAGGGAATTTCTAGAATATATTAGGATGCTGATAACTTCTATGGACGATGGGTTAACATGTCCCTTGGGGAGGTGGGAAATAGAACTGAACCAATCAGTACCGGAGATGCTGAAGGGAAAGGTTATGGACTATGTCCATTCCACCTCAACGGACACAAGGATAAAATAAATGAATTATAAACTATTGACTAAGTGGTACCATGTTTCATCCAAAATGCATAAAATAAATCATGATCTATCACCTTTATGTTGGAGGGCATGTGGGAAGGAACCCATACTCATATGGTGGCAGCATAGTTTCATCCAGCCATACTTAGTGGAAGTATTGGATCTAATTTAAAATATTGACGGGACGGAAATAGATCCCTGGAAATGCTTGTTCCATGCGATTGGGGGTTCTAGGAAGAAGTATAGAACAGCACTTACCCCATTTCTGTTGAATGCAGCAAAAGCACCAATTCCGAAAAAAAAAAAAAAAAAAGGAAATACCAATGATAAAGGATTGGTTTAGAGAAATAGATAGAACAAGGATAATGGAAGAATTAATATGTTTCCAAAGGAATGCAGAAACAAGATTTCAGGGTACTTGGAAGAAATAGTTAGAATTTAAACAGTCCCAGATTTATCTGTGAATTTGGGGAGGGGAGTACTTAGGGGCTTGTCCCCTGATGCCCTCTCTCCGTGTCCCCCCTCTACTTATGAGGCGAGGGGAAGGTGATGGAGGGCCCCACCCGCCTTTTTTTTCCTCTTTTTTATACATATGATTTTTTATTTTTTTTATTTAGACAGTCCAGGAGAATTAAGAGTATATGCTGCGGTACAGATTCATTTTTGTAATTAAATGCATGTTAGAGGATAGATCCATTTGTGTTCCTATATGTATTTTTTATGTATTTATGTTTTATATTTATGAATGACTTGCAGATTGTTTTGCAAAGTATGTAAGATTTTTTTATCTGTAAAAACAAATAAAATAAGACACCTTTGGTATGAATTAGAGAGGAGACTGTGAGCCAGGCCTTCTTGTCCAAATCAGTGCCTGAACACACAAATGCGCTTCTGGAAGAATGATCACACATTCCCATAGACACACTCCTAAACCTTGTGGACGGCCTTCCCAGAAGAGTTGAAGCTGTTATAGCTGCAAAGGATGGGCCAACTCAATATTGAACCCTACAGACTAAGACTGGAATGCAATTAAAGTTCATGTGCGTAAAGGCAGACGCCCCAATACTGTTAATATAGTGTATAAATGTGAGTTGAGGACCTTAGATTGTAAAAAAAAAAAAAAAAAAAAATTTTTTTTTTTTAAAACTCCACCGACCACCATCTGTGCCGAGGATTCTGGAGAGGACACAAAGAAAGGGTTCAGACAGACTAGCAAGATTTCAGGATTGTATTTAAAGGGTATGTAACCCCCCCAAAAAAATTTGGCTTAATTTCTGCAAACCATTATCTTATGCAATTTTTTTGGGATATCTGTTGGAGTTTACTTAGAGATCCTGCTAGTAAAAGCACTTCCCATTTCAAGCTGACAATGCCAAGCCACTATATTCACTGCAGTTGGCTGTCTCACTCCTTGTCCAACAGGCAGCCCCAACTGGAAGAGCACAAAGCAGACTGATGACATTGCCAATTGAGAGGCAGTGGCTTAGCTTTGTCAACCTCCTTTTGGGATAAAAAAATAAATAAAAAAAATGGGGAGGACACCAGTATGCATGGAGACAATGTAAAAACCTAAACCTACTAGAAAATACATTTAGGGGGCACCAGCACTAATGTTACATCATCAGTAGGCTCCCAATGGTGGAACAGAGAAGATGGCCAAACCAGAGAACATGGTAGAAATGGGGAGTGTGGCGCCACCCGGGTCCTGTGCCATAAACGGCAGCTCCCCCGCACGTGCACAGGAGTGAAGTCATTGTGTCCCTGCTTAGTCACACAGTGGACTTGGAAGGAAGACTTAGATTTCAGGCAAGTTTCAAATAATTTGCTAGTACACAATTTTTTTTTTTCAGCCAGCGATTACCTCACATGTAAATGCAATCATAGTGGCAGTTTAGCCGCTTGATTGCTTTTACACTCAGCGGGAGGGGACATTCCCCTCACCTCTCCTATGCGATCAGGGAGCCGGTGGTGCCGGTTTACTATAGAGCTGGCTGTGGACCAGATGGTCCCTGGCCATCTTTATGACCCTCAAAAGGCCAGAAGCAACATGTCAGACATGTCACTTTCGACACCAGCAGATGTAAACACTGCCTTTTTTAGCTTGAAAGCCTGAGATTTTTTTTTTTATCTCAGGCTTTCCAGCACAGGTAGATCTGGGGACTTAGACCCCAGACCTCTCTGTAAAGAGGGCCTGTCATGCCCTATTCCTATTACAAGGGATGGTTACATTGCTTGTAATAGAAATAAAATTGATCAAAAATGTAAAAAAATTTAAGGGAAAGTGTAAAATAAATAAAGCTCCCATCCCCTTGTGCTCGCATGCAGAAGCGAATGCATATGCAAACATTCAAACCACACGTGGTATCGCTGTGAGCAATAATTCTAGCACAAGACTTCCAACTCTAAACTGGTAACCTGTACAAAAAATAAACTCCATAGGCAAAGCTTAAATTTTAAGTACCAAAGTCGGTGTCATAACATGAGCGCGCGCAATTTTAAAGGGCGACATGTTAGGAATCAATTTACTCGGCGTAACATCTTTCACATTATACAAAAAAATTGGGGTAAATATTGCTCTTTGGTTTGGCTTTAATTCCTGAAAGTGTTTTTTCCCCAAAAATATCACGTCAGAAAAATTGCTGCGCAAATACTGTGCAACAAAAAATTTAAACGCCATTTCATTCCCTAGGGTCTCTGCTACATAATAATATAAATAAATAAAAGGAGGCCATTATAGTCTTCCCTATAAGAACCACAGCCTGACAAGGTAGGGGATAGAAGGGTAGAAAGCTTGTAGTAGTAAAAAAAAAAAAAAAAGGGGGGGGGAAGAAGGACTGAAGTCTAGTAGAAGATTCATAATTTTTGCATACTTTAGAAATAAGATAAAGTGGTCAAACGTACGAAGAAAAGGCTCGGCATGTGTCCCACCTTCGCTGCGGCACCTCCAATGGGCTGCTCCCAGCTCTCAGCAACACATCTGAGTGGTTAGAGGAGGAAGAACTGGATGACTTGGCTTCAGCTCCTGGTGGGTAAAGCAAATGCTCCTCCGCAGTCCTGCTCCACAAAACTGCATGCGGGGAGGAGGTGTGTGTCTTCTTCCTGCCACGTAGAAGAGGAAAGGCAACATTAAACCAAAAGGCAAAAAAAAAGGCACCATACCAAATAAAATGGTTCACAAATGCATTTTCAAGGAAACAATCACAAAAGAACTATCGGGAGACCATAACGGTTGACCACTGTATTAGAAGATGTCCATATACAATATCAACTAGTTGTATTTAGGCAGAACTCCCAGCTGAACGTATTGTCTGGGATGAGGAAGGTGGGAGGGGGTTACTGTGATCTCTGGATGATGTTCTTAAGATATCTGATGCTAAACTTTAAAGCTGGCCAAATACGAATCAAACTCGATCCATGTATGGGCGGGGTGGTTGTACAGAAGTCAATTTACTGATCGACAGCTGTACAACCAGTCTGTTGGAAAACTCCCGCACGATCAGTGCCGCCAGAGCTGACCAGTGTATTCTGATGGTGGGGGGTCTCTGGGCTGTTGCAATACAATAGAACAGCGGGGAGGATTTCCCCATCCAGTGTGTATAATGAGAGAATCTAGTTTGTTTTTTTGTTTTTTTTGTTTTACCTGCTTGTTGGGGATGAAAAATAAATAAAAGGGAATATAGGTATAAAGTGTAATCTCACCAGACTGCATGGCTCTGTGCGCCGAAGGTCATGAGGTCTACAGCTTCATAGTTATGATTTCCAAAGGCACTAGGGGAGTCCTCAGTTATAACGGAAAAGTCACTGCTCAGACTGGTGTTACTGCCACGATCCCGGGGTTCTGGAAAAGGTGGTACAAAACACATCTCAGTTGAACACAACCTGAAAACCTATGGCACAATGTTTGAGGATGAACAGGGACCCTCCTAAATAGGGTTTAATCTTAAAATGTATGTAAACCCCCCCTCAACAATGACTTTGTCATTTATTCCCTTCTGTAGTTTGGCAAATGGTAAAGGGTTTCGCTATATCTTTTTTCAAATTCAAAATATGCCTGATCTTTCCACAAAACGTTGATAACTTCCTGTATGCTCCACAAATCTAGTAAGCTGATAACTTCCAGTATTCTGCGCTTGTGTTGACGGTTATCAAATGCATTGTTCTCAGCTTCCTGAGGACTACAGAACCACACCTTCAGGCTCCATCATGCACACTAGGAGCAAAAAAAAAAAAAAAAAAAAAAAAATCGCTCATATCATCCTTTTTGTGGCGGCATTTGGCAGTGAATAGCAGGTTAAGGAGCAAGCAGCTGCAGCACCCTTAACCGATAAATTGACAGCTGAAAGTAAACAAAAGAATGGTGGAAAACAAACAAAAATAAAAAAGAGGAAACAAAATAAAAATTAAAACACACCAAACATACGTGGGGTACCCCCCCAAATCCATACCAGGGACCTTACCCAAGCCTGCAGCCCAGCAGGCCTGGAAAGAAAGGTACGAGTGAAGCCCCCTCAAACCATACAAGGCCACATGCCATCAACATGGGGGAAAAGGAGCCACGTTGAGGGCATGTGGCCTGGGCTGGTAGGGTTCAGTAGGGGACGGGGGTTGGGGTAAAGGGGTGCTCGCTTGTCTGCCCCCCCCCCCCCGGCCTGCATGGTGAGGAAATCCTGCTGATAGCTGATGACTCACCGGTTGTTAAGGACGCAGCAGCCACCTGCTCCTTAACAACCCACTACTTAGCAGCTCTTAGCAACATTTGGTGTTTTTTTCCTGCTGGAAAATTGCTCTCCAAAAAAAAAGGAGAGTTTTTCCTGCTCCTAAATGCCTCTAAAATACAAAGTGTTCATGGACAATTAGCATATTTGCCCAAAAAAAAAAAAAAAACACACTTAAAGCTGCTGCTAGGAGCATTTAAGCTAGTGTGAATGGAGCCTCTGTTACAGAGAATAGGACCAGGGCAGTGTTCCATAGTACTTCTTGTACCCATTCCCTATTTTTGTGTGCCCCATTGGTCATGGTCAATACACAGATGGCCGATTTCAGAATATAACAGACACCTGGAAGCTGCAGTTGCCAGACTAAGTTAAATATTGGGTAAGGGTGAGATTGTTCAGGTCAGGAAAGGCGGCAAAAAGAATTCTTGCTTGAAGGTGCATTTATCCTTGTTTGAAGCAAACATTAAAAACTGGAAATAGTTATTTTACATTGGTTAACCCAGAGGGCATTACCTGGACATAATGTGCAGTTTTATATGCACCGGTGTTGCTACTTCACTGTTCATTAGGAAAGCATTGACAGCACCAACCACACACAAAACAGAATATAAACAACTAGTTTAGAGAAATACAGATTCTCAATAAAAGCACATACTTAGCGCACAGAAGTCTTCCAACAATAAACCTGGATCCCGAGGCTGTGAGCTTTTCCGCCTGCATCAAACAGAAATGGTCCGGGAATTATAGTCCAAATAGAAAATCAGCCCAGAGTTTTGTTTTGCAAAGAGAAAAAAGTGGTGTTCAGTCACCAATCGTCTTCTGCCCCAACACTAAATTTATTAAATATTTTAACATTGCTGAACTTTAGGACGTTTGTACAAAATAGCCTTGCAATGGTCACCTTGCACCGCAAGGGTTAAATACTTGTTAAAGTGGTTGAAAACCCTTACATATACCCAGTGAAGTGACTGGCCTCAGGTGATACACTGAGATGAAAGAAAAACCCTAATACACAAGTTGTACCCGTTTATCTGCAGCCTTCTCTTCTCAATAGCTGTTCAAGCCTGGAATTTATAAAGCTTGTATGAGCTTTCAGAAACATGTGGCAGAGAGCTGAAGTTAATCTGCAGATCAAAGTGAAGAAAGCTTTGGGAGCAGATTGGAGGGAAGGGAACCACTCCTTCACACAGAAAAAGAGCTGAGGCTGTCCATCACAGGCTGTGAGCTGGAGCTCCCTCCCCATCACCATTCCCTTGGTGTCAATAAAACTTAGAGGTGACTTATGCAGATAGAGGAACTAGGCAGCGGACAGAAATGAGACTTAAAAAGTGGATTTAAACCCGATTCATGAAATGCGACCTATGCACTTATATCTGCAGTGTTTTCTCATCTTGTTTCAAAGCACTAAGTCCCGTGGCTTTCTGCATTTTAGTTACTCTGTTATCAGCATGATAACTTCTGACAAGTCAACCAATATAAGCCCAGCCTGAAATTTGTGTCAAGGGAGGTTGCTATGGATTAGCAGAGAGCCTGCCTTATCACAGCGAGTCTCTGGAGAGGGGAGTGTGAGCGACTTTCCTCCAATCAGCTATCTTGGCATTATGCCAAGAATCCACTCCCAGTGCTGAACAGGAAGAGAAAATCTAACCGGATGTGCACTCTCCAAAGAATCTATAAAGCTGAAGACAGCAGATATACATTTAAAACGTATGTAGGGAGATTGGCTTCATCCCTGTGTACCATCTGAGGCGGTTCACTTCACTGGGTATATGCAAGGCCCCTTTCACACTTCTGCGACTTGGGACTGCAAAGTCGGATGACAAGTCATACCCCCATGATTTACAATGAGTACCATTCATATCTGTGCGACTTCACAGTAGTCCCTGCACTACTGTGGTCTGACACTTTAATGCGATTTGAGGGCCATAGACCAAGATTACACAGGCATTGGTTAAAGTCACATCAAAATCGTGTGACTTCTAGGTCGCACAAGTGTAAAAGGGGCCTTAGGGTCTAACGTCCTGGACAAAGTATACATTAGAGAGGGAGAATAAAATTATATTATATATAAAAAAAAAAAATAATAATAATTCTCATGTATGAGGTTTACAACCACTTGAAATCTAGGGTTAGCAGAATAAGCTGCAATAATTACCTTATTCCTTGTTTTGACCAGCTTCCTTCATACTATACGACCAGGTCCCGGAAGACTCTTCTCTCCAGCATTTTGTCCATCTGCATTAACTGCTTCCGGACCACCCTATAACTGTTTTACTGCTACAGAGCAACACCTGTGTACCAGATCATGTATTCATACGCACGT
This sequence comes from Lithobates pipiens, assembly GCF_037356315.1. Classification (NCBI taxonomy): domain Eukaryota; kingdom Metazoa; phylum Chordata; class Amphibia; order Anura; family Ranidae; genus Lithobates; species Lithobates pipiens. The sequence continues at coordinate 67,003,589 of NW_027507785.1, forward strand.
GATCCGACTACACTTATGGCTAGGGGGTGCGCACCGACGGCACGCCTCTACTGTCATACACAGCTGAAGCCGATGGGCAGGTGTTGGGTACTCAACGTCTGCCGGGACCTGACGATCATCAGGGAGGGAAACAGAACTATGATCTGCCCATGTAAACGAGGAAGACTGCCGTTCTGACAGGAGGTTGGGAATGGAATGTGTCCCTGCAAAGGGATATAAGGGAATAAACTCTACTCCTTCCCCTAGTAAAAGCACCTTACACAATTCACACAAACACTGGTCAGGGACACAGGTAACCCTTTGATCGCCCCAGCCAGAGTGTCATTAGGACAGTGCATATTTTTAGCACTGATCACCGTCACTGGCCCCTAAAAAGGGGCAGAATGTTTGCCGCAATATCGTAGTCCCGCTACAAGTCGCTGATCGCAGCCATTACTAATAAAATCAAACAAAATCCCATTGTTGTAGACACCAACTTTTTACACAAACCAATCAATATTGGTTTATTGGGATTTTAACAATATGTAGCAGAAAACATTGACCTAAACGTAAGAAATTAGATTTAAAAAAAAAAAAAAAATTTTGGGATAGTTTTTATAGCAGAAAGTTTTTTTTTTGCACTATGAAGACGAAGGGCAGAGGTGATCAAATACCACCAAAAGAAAGCTCTATTTGTGGGGAAAAAGGGACATACATTTTATTTGGGTACTGCGTCACATGACCGCGTAATTGTCAGTTAAAGTAACGCATTGCCATATTGCAAAGAAAATGGCCCGATCACGAAGGGGAGTAAAATCTCCCGGGAGGTCAAGTAGTTAATCTGACATCTTGCACAATGCAGGACCAGCAACCCTACATTGTAGAGGAAGAGGAGGGCCCGCTCAAAAACTAGGTGCACCAGAGAAGCGGGCCAGAAGCCGATTGGAGCAAGGATTGTGGTAAGTATTACAAGCTTATTCCTCTACCCATGGACTGTATGAGCTTATTTTTTTCCCCCACCCTTAAGATGGGTGAACATTTAGCATGAGAATACATATAAGATACACAGCCCATCTTCCTTAGCAACAGCTACAAGCCACACTACTCTCTTAAATCCATGCATTACCAATCACCAGGCAGCCTGAGTACACCCAATTTCTATGCCTTTGGATCTGCCAGCTAAAAAGGTTCCCAAATTCCCTTAAAGCCTAACTAAACACTGCCACGTTCCCCATGAATTGCATATGGCATTTTATCATGATATGTCCTTCTGGTGACAACAGAGGACTATGCCTACGTAATTATGTACAAAAATTTACCAGCGTTCCTATAGACAGAAAATGGTTGCAAAAAAGCTGCATGGAGATCAGCAACACTGACACAAAGTACAAAAACAAGTTTTAATAAAAAGGTTTAAAAAACAAAAAAACAAACAAAAAGCAATTGTTATACACATCACTTTAGAAAACAAAATGTCATTCAGTTAATCGCTTAAAAATTCAAATCACTTCTTAAACAATTATAGTACATATGCCCACAAGCAGAGTAGAAATTAATAATATTTAACAATGGTTAATCCATTTTTCTCCAGCTGTAGGTTATGTAACTGCTCAAACAGAGGACATATCCCAAAAAGGGAGACATTCTTAGACTGTCAGGCTATATAAAGAAAGCTGTGCCAGCCCAGTGTATTAGACAAGTGCCCAGCTTGCACATTTAGTTTGGAAATTGGACCGCTTCTCGCAGAGCCTCTGCACACACACCTCCATATGAGGCTGGTCCCAGGCTGGGAACCATTCCAGCAGAGAATAAATTAAACAAACTGGGTCAGGACACTGGGGGTTTGATGGCCTCCATCGATATCCCCAAGCCGACTCCGCTAACGAGGTCAGATGCTGCTTTTTCTATACTTTGCTGGGCGCAAGCTTACCGCGATTTCCTCCCCGACGAGGAGAACTCGTCCGAAGTGATGTGCTTCAGAAAATTGAAGCAGAAAAAGAAGATCTGGGTGAGAGAAATGGGAGCAATTATTAACAGCTAGGCAGAACAGAAATTTTGGCTGCATATACCTGAATATATTCACACACCAGAGAGATGGGGAAAGGCTTTGGTGATCACTGTGCATATAGATTCAGGGCTAAATATTAGAAATGAAGTACTTTGTCATCCTATGCATTACAAGATGGGGAGGAGGAAGAGGAAGGAGGAAGGAGGAAGAAGGAGGAAGGGGAAGGAGGAAGGAGGAAGGAGGAAGAAGAAGATGAGTGTGAGCGGGGGCAGAAGAGTGAATGAAGGAGAAAAGGAAGAGCAGACAAGCGTGCAAGTACAGGGAGAAGAGAGTGTACGTGCAAGTAAAAGGAAGAAGTGCATGCAATCGAGGAAGGAAAAGAGGGAGAAAAAGCAAATGCAGGGGAAGTAGAGCAAAGAGAAGGAAGAGAGCACGCAAATGTGCAAATACAGGGAGAACAGCGGCTGTGCGAGAAAGTACTGGGAGAAGAGCATGCAAGTGAGGGAGAAGTGCTTGCACGAAAGGAAGGGGAGGAAAAAAAAAAGGGGGGGGGGAAGGGGAAGAAGAAGAGTGAGAGAAGAAGAGAAGGAAGAGCGAGCATGCAAGTGCAGGCAGAAGAGTGGCTGTGCATGCAAGTACAGGGAGAAGAGCATGGCAGCAAGGGAGAAGAGCATGGCAGCAAGGGAGAAGAGCATACAATCGAGGGAGAAAAAGTGAGTGCAGAGGAAGAAGGAAAAGAAGAGTGAGTGAAAAAGAGAAGGAAGAGCACGCAACCAGTACAAGTACAGGTAGAAGAGTGGGAGTGTACATGCATGTACAGGGAAAAGAGCATCCAAAAAGATGGAAAAAAAAAAAAAAAAAGAGCATAATGCAAGAAAAAAAAAAAAAAAAATATGAGTGGAGGAAGAAGTGGAAGAAGAGAGAGTGAAGAGAAGGAAGAGAGCATGCAAGCAAGAAGGAGAGGAAGGATAAGAGGGAAATGAGCGTACATGAGCAAGGAAAAAGAAGCGTTAGAAGATGGCATACGCAAGCAGGGAAGGAGAGCGGGAAGAACACGCAAGCGAGGAAGAAGGTGCAAGCTAGAATTAAAAGAGGGCACAAGCGAGTAAGAAAAGTGTGCACTAGTTACAGAGCGAGAGGAAGAGGGAAAGGAAGAGAGCACAAGTGATTCTTTACCTCTTCACCTTTGCTAAGACGATCAACCAACATATGCCTATTCGAGAAGAAAAAAAAAGAAAAAAAAAAAAAAAAAAAAACAGGGAGGGAAGGTTATGTAATTCGTAATGGCCATTATAATTGCAGTACTTGCCCAGCTTTAATAATAAATGCTTGCACAGCATATGACACAGCCACTTCAGTGAATACGTAACTGGTCGCTCTGCTGAAGTGTCATTACATAATCCATTCTAGGTTACAGTATGTGTATGCTGAACTGTGCCAAGATTCTATAAAAGTGAGTGTTAATTTCATAGAAGAGCGTGAAAGTTTTAGTAAAATGTCAAATATGGTAACTGTTCCTGCGACTATGTTTTTTGTTTTTTTTCCGACATAAAAAACAAAAAACAAATCTGTTTTAGAAATACTGGTCCCTTAACAGCCCTCCAGTGCAAGTTGTACTTTTTAATGCACAGCTGCAATTAAAAATAATTCAAAGCCAAGACTTACCCAAAGAGGAACCAATCATAGGCTATAGTCAGGTAAAGGATCTCAGCTGGCTCCAGGGAGCCATGAACCATGCCGTCCTGCAAGAAAAACATTACAAAATTCATTCTTTAAGCTCCGCTTGCTGAGGTTGTGCCAGATTTGGGGTAGCTCACATCAAATTGTTGAAGGGTGTTATTACACGGGCATAAAGACCTTCACTGTCCTACAATGTTGTAAACAGCTGTCATCTGATGTCTACCAACTACTTCTGTAGTGAGTAAAGGTTACGAGTACAACTGATAGTGGGTCAGCACAAGGCCTACAGATGTACATACAAATGCAACTGTATATACATTTTCAGCCATCAGCATGGTGCCTACATTGGCATCCATATTCAATGATAACAAGCATAGTGGAGGATAAAAACCACACAATACTAGTCTAAGGGTCTGTATTAATGGTCTTTCATCTTGAGTAGATGGCATCAGTTTGAGTCTCTTCAGACATCATTCAAAATTCTTTTGACAGGGGCATCTGACCTGCAGTTCACCAACTTCTGACCTGCATCAAGTAAGTTTTGCATTCCCATAGAGTTGAATGATGCTTTTTTTAGCATCCTGCCAGCGTACCGCTCAAGTGTGAAAGCCCTCTGGACTTTCACATTGGAGACACAGAAGCGGCTCCTTTGAGGGGGCTTTGCAGGTGCTATTTTTAGCACCGTAGTACCAGCTAAGCGCCTGGGCCCTGTACAAGGAATGGAAAACAAACATTTATACTTACCTAGATGGCTGGAGCATCAATCCAAGCATCAGCTGTTCCCTGCCAGCTTTACACTAGGAACTGAGCGATCAAAGACCTCTAATCACTCAGTATATGGGTCTGCTGTGAGCAGAGTTGCGACTGTCACTGGCTCTCTGCTCTGCCCCTCCGGGGCTTACTGGAGCACCAGACTGTGGAGGGGTGGGAGCAGCTGCCGGTCAGGCATCTGGGTGGATCCTGACATTGTCAGGATCCCTGCAGAGCTTGGACCAGCTCTGTGACATCAGCCGAAAGTTGACTTTGGCCTGATGTCAGCTGAATTTGGGTCACAGGAGAGCAGAACTAAGTGTACTCCTGTAACCCACAAGTAGGGCTGCTGTTAGGAACCACGAAGCCCATACAGCCTGACCGGGCTGCTTCAGTTATAAATGGGTACAATGAGTGATCCTACCACTCACTCTATGTTCTTTGAAGAAAGGAGGGGGCTGGTAAATATGACATTTACTGGACCCTTCCCCTCACCTGTCCACCCTGAAGGATCCTACTGTGTGCTTGCAGCTGCTGGCAGGGAGACGAGAAGCAAATCCAGCAACACTGCAGGGGTGAGGGGGTCACACAGAGGGGCCTAGGTAACAGGAGGAAACACATGGTGCAGAGTGAGGGCAATTGTTGCAGGGGGAAATTACTGGAACCGATCCCTTATATGGCTCTCTGCAGCTGGAAGGAGGCAAAGAAAAAAAACGAGCTTTCAGCTGCTGATCACCCTCCCTGCCCACATAGGTGTCACCCTGCTGCCTAGGCCCTGTACAAGAGGACCAGTGGTACCCCCTGACCACGACCCTGCTCAGGATAAGTATAGCTAAAAGAGCTTTGGCAATACTTCTTTAAATGATCCCGTCCCCAAACAGAATTCTACAGCAGATAGCTTAAAGACAGTTTGATGGCCATATTAGGTTCAAATAATCGCTACTATTACATTATTCCACTCGCTAACACACAGCCTTTGATATAGATCAATGTGAAATTGTGGATTTCCTTGCCTCCTTTATTAATTAGGTTAGCAAAGCTTAACCCATTTGCTGAGAGAGCACCTCGTGAAGGTATAAATTATGCAAAACCCGGCAGCTTAAAAGAGAATTTTTGGCACAGAAATGCCAGGCTTTGGACAGCAGAATTAAACAATTAGATTGTTTTAATAAAGTAGCGTGCCATGTAATAGCTCGCTTTTCATTTTAAGGTCAAATATTTATTGTTGAAGAATCCTCAGTCAGAATTCTCAATTAGAATGCTCCCATACTTTTACCTAAATATGAATGAAGGTCAAAGGTTACCGGTGAGATAAAGTTTGTTTAATTTTCAACAACATGCCTGCCATTAATAAGAAATCGGACCTTGTTCTTTGAACTCAACTTTCCAAAAGGAACCCATTGTTTGATGAATTATTAAGCGAGGAGTTTTACAAGCACTTTCCTTGAACAAAGACAGAGGATGAAGAAAAAAAAAAAAAAAAAAGAAGGAAAAAAAAAAAAGGAAATAGGTCTGCAAAGTGGAGAAAGAAAGAACGAACAAAAAAGTTTGAAGGTTTTCAGCAGTAGTTCGGTCAAGTCAGACTCTTTCAGCTAATTTCTGCATTTTGCAGGTACTGAATGCAGTGCACAAAGGCTCAAGGTAAACCACTATATACAGAAAACGTGTGTGTGTATATATATATATATATATATATATATATATATATATATATATATATATGAGTGGTTTTACTTGCCTCAGGATTTGCATTTCTGATCATCCGGTTCTGTGATTTAAACAGCTCTGCCACACCAGGCAGCCCTGTTTGGCAAGGAAGGAGACCCTGTAAGGTCAGTAACCGTTCCAAGTCTCCTCCCCTCCCCCCATCCTGTGACTGGACAGCAATAGGAGAAGCAGCAGACTGATGAGCTCAACTCTCCCATCACTCTTCCCTCCTTGCAGTGTATCACACAACAATGCTGCTTCTCCCAGTCAAAGCTTTGCTGTACAGGGACTGCAAGAGGCTGATATCAAGTTGAGTTCAACATACTTACACTGCTTGCATATATAAAAAAAAAAAAAAAAAAAAAAGTATATTAACCACTTTAACTCTGGAAGGTTTACCCCCCTTCATGACCAGGTAATTTTTTGCAATACAGCACTGCAATTCAGTTAAAAAAAAATAAAAGGCGCGTGGTCATGTGGCACTGTACCCAAATAAAAGGTTGGCCACCCCCCAAATAGAGTTTTCTTTTGGTGGTATTTGATCACCTCTGTGGTTTTTATTTTTTGTGATATAAAACAAAAACAAAAAAATAGATCAATTTATCAATTTAGGCCAATATGTATTCTGCTACATATTTTTGGTAAAAAAAAAAAAAAAAGAAAAAGAAAAAAGAAAAATCCCAATAAGCAAATACTGATTGTAAGCGCTATAACTTTTGCGCAAACCAAACTAAGGGATATTTAAAAAAATAAAAAATATGATTTTTTATTAATTACTAATCTGCAATAAGTTGCTGGACTGCAATATTGCAGCGGACAAAAATTTGGACACCTGGCACTTTTTGGGGGCCAGTGACACCGGTGTGATCAGTGCTAAAAAATATGTACTCTCACTATACTGACGCTGGCTGGAAAGGGGATAACATCACCGGCGATCAAAGGGTTAACTGTGTGCCTAGGTAGTGCTTGCTAAATGTGGGGGAGGTGCTTGTACTGTGGGTAGTCAGATCTGTGTTCCTGCTTAGCAGAAAACAAAAGATCACTACCTTCCCTTCACACAGAACAGCAATCTGCCTTGTTTACATTGGCAGACAGCCATTCCGCTTCTCTCGGGAATGATCGAGGACACAGAGTCCACCGGACCTGCCGAATGGCTCCCACTGTGTCCAATCAAAGCAGGGCACCGGTGGCTCACGTGCCCCAGACAAGGAAGCGTCAGATCACGTACTCTGTGCGAATGGGGTGGTCCGCAAGCAGTTAAATGAATACAGAACGGCAATAAATTGTTTTTTTTATATTTGCCTGAATGTCAGCTTTAAAGAAGACATCCAGACAAAAATTTGGATAGAACTAAAGATAAATTCAAAGCCAGGTTTGCTGCAATATTTAGTTTGATAAATTTCAGAGATTTTCCCTAGCTCTAAATGTGCCCCATTTGATGGCCAGTACAATGCAACCCACTCCCACTGAGCCCAGGTCATACATTCAAGTCTGAATAGACACTGAAAGCAGAAGCCACACATTGATGAGCTCACTACTTTGTGACACCGCTTTCTCTTCCCCCAACCCCCTTGTACTGCTTCTTCCTCTTGCACTACAGGGACTGCAAGAGGCCGATATGGGGTCTTATTTAGGTACATACATGGCTTACACTTAAAAAATACATTAAGGGCTTGAGCTACATTTTCTGCACAGCACCACACATGAGATGAACAGGGCACACAGAAGATGGTGGTGTTCACAAAGATGCAGCTCAGACATGGTGCGAATAAGCCCCCCTAATGATATATTAGAATTACAGTGCTGCAATAATTTGTGTTTTATTAATCTGCCAAGGGTTCAACTTTATAATGATCAGTCTATCGGGGAGCCTCAGGTTTTAGCGATCCTGGAGTGCTCCCAAAATGCATTGCAAGAAAGTGCAGGCTCCAGAAGCTGCCTGCTTTCCATTTATATCTTAGCTTTTTGTTCTAAAAAGGGAAAAAAGAAAAAAAAAAAAAAAAAAAAAGTGTGTGTTGGGGGGGGGGGGGGGGGGGGATCCTTATGCAACATCCCCTGCTTGGCATTGAAATGTACTTACCGCCCACAGAGACAGTCTCAAGAGGGAAACAAACAGTGGCGTGCGATCCCACCCAGAGATGCAGTGCACCAACAACCCGCTGCTATCTATGGAGAAAATGAAGGACACAAACTAATTGCATCAAGATTTATATATTGTACTGAGAGCAGACAGACAAAGAAAAGAAAAAGAAAAAGAAAAACCCACAAACTTAGTAAACTGGTAGAAATGCAGCCCAATTAGAAAATCATCACGATTCTTATGAATCTCATGGTGTACTTATGCTGTCATACTTATACAATTTTTTTTTGTTAGTATGTACATGGGTGCAGCCAAATAAACTGCAAACAATGCAGTTGCTATGTGATCTAAATGTATCTTCACATTTCTATAAAGCAGACCTTGAATTTAAAGCATGAGGAACTTGTATGTTATAGAGAACATTTAGCAGGCGTTATATCTTCCTAAGGAGTACCCACAAAAAAAAAAAAAAAAATACTTCCATGTCCTGGCATGCCTAGGCACAGCCTCAGTTTTATATCTGTACCATGAGATCTAAGGCACTGCTGTCACTGACTCACCTTTTTCCTTGCTAGAGCCTCTGAAGAACAAAAGACCTGCCTCTACCAAGATGGCTGCCTCCACACACACACACACGTTAAAATGTGAAAAAAACACGAGGGTTTACAACCCCTTTATGCATCCTAATTCTCTCCCCCCCCTCCCATATTTTACTCACCTGAGCCCGTCCGTTCCCTCAGCGGAGACACGCTGTACTCCACTGCCTGGGGTTCTCGGCTCTTGGTTGGATAGATTGTTAACAGCGCTACCATTGGCTCCTGCTGCTGTCAATCAAATCCAATGACGTAGGCGCCGGGGCAGAGTCCAGCATTCTGTGTCAATGCACGCAAATGCTGGAATCGGGAGCGCACCCGCAATGTAAGCCCCAGAGAGTGCTTCTCTTAGGGAGCTTACAGACGTGAGGAGGAGCTGTGAGCACCACTGGGGGGACCCCAGAAGACAAGGTTCTGGGCCACACTGTACAAAACTAACTGCACAGTGGAGACAAGTATGATATGTTTGTAAAAAAAAAACAAAAAAAAACAAACACACACACACCCCCCAACAATTTACAATCCCTTAAAGTCAGTCATTGGGAATCTAACAGCTGCTGTCAAACCACAGGAAATGGTAGCAACTAGCCTGCTTTTTCTCTTTCTTTTTTTAGCGCACTGCTTCAAAAATTCCAGTTCTCCTAAAGTGTTCCTAAACCTACTACAGTAAAATCATACAATAAAAAAGGAAAAAAAGAAAAAAAAAAAAAAAAAAAAAAAATAAGAAAGGCCACATATGCTTAGGACCAGGCTATTAAGTACTCAGTCCCAAAGAAAAAAAAAAAAATTCCCCTGGGACTTTAGCTGAATAGTGCCACACAAAGTAAATAATTTGTAACCACACCATACAAATGTTATTTCATATTACATTTAACCAGTTAAAATCAGAATTATTTTCTTGAAAATTAATTAGAACCCCCAAACAATATTATAAATTAATATATATATATATATATATATATATATATATATATATATATATATATATATATATATATATATATATATATATATATATATATATATATATATATATATATATATATTTTTTTTTTACACACACACAAACACACACACACACACGGTAGTGCTGCATAAACAAGATACAAGAGCACTTAAAACGGGAGTACTCTTGAAGCTGTAGTCTACACGTTTCATGGAACAGCATCCACTTCCTCAGAAGACATGCTTGTTATACTCACTGAGGAACCTAAGGGGTTAATCCTCTGCTTTGTGTAAAAAGGCTGTTTGATCTGGTCTTCTGTGATCCTCCCCTTCTTCCACTGTCCCCAATCCATCTGTTGATAGTACAGAGCCTTGGGGCACACTGCACATGCTCAGTTTGGTGTGTACAGCTAGGAGGTTTTTTTTTTTCCCCCATGGGAAGGGTGCACGCGATCAGCACAGGGCCAGTAATCACTGTCCAGACAAAGGGTCAGATGTCCTGCGGCCTCATAGGACATTCAGTAGAATGAAAACCCCTCCTACAAGCTTTAACTAGACATTGCCAGAAATTATAAGACCAGGGGCAGCGGCAGAATCATGCGAGGTGGAAGGATGGGGGGGGGGGGGGTTTGTACCAGGAGGGTGAATTTTTTATTTTTTTGGAGGGGGTGGAATCAAAATGCAAATGTACTAAAACTATAAAATCTGTAAGGTGCTTACCATCGCCATTAATTATATGAAGAAGAAGCCTCAGATAGTTCTGTGTCTGCTTCACCAAGTCCCAACTCTGCAATAGAAATCAGCCAAAATCATGTCATCCAAATATAAGTATAAGTATATGTATATTTTTTTTAATCTGGAGACTGTACTTTAGAGTTGTAAAGGCAAAAGGAATTTTATCCTAACGCATTCTATGCATTAAGATTAAAAGCCTTCTGTGTGTAGCAGCCGCTTCAGCACTCTATTTCCTGAGCCCCATCTCTGTCCACGAATTCCTCGGCTGTCCAGGAATCGACCTCTTGATTGGCTGAGACAAAGCCACTGCGCCATTGTCGAAGTCAGTTAGCCAATCAGGGGAGAGGGGGTGGGGCTTAACGGCAGCACCATGTCTGAATGGACATACGGAGCTGCACAGTTCAGCTAGGGTGCCCCCATAGCAAGCTGCTTGCTTGGGGCCAGGAGCAGCAAAGAGGGACCAAAGTAGAGGAGGATCTGGTCTGCCTTGTGCAAAACCATTGCAACAGAGCAGGCAAGAACAACATTTGTATTTTTAATTACAAAAAAATTTGACTTTTCAATCATTTTAAAGAATCACTAAAAAAAAAAAAAAAAAAAAAAAAAAAACCCTGGTTGATTTTTCTGCTCTACACCCCCCCCCCCCCCTTCTATCCAGGTCTCCCAATTCAGCTAGGGATTTTTCAGCTGTGGTAGCAGCTCTGCATATGCTCAGTTTTCAGTGCGTTTCTGTGCTAAGCATTTCCTCTATCACATCTGAGCAGCCCATGTAACTATAGAGTCACATGTGGGATGTGGGCATATACAGTGATAAATCACAGTCCACCCCCTCCCTCCTCCTCTATGCCCACTAACCAGCTAAACACAATGGGGGTGGGATATTACATACAGGGCCGTCTTTAAGGCAGGGCAAAAGGGGCAGCTGCCCTGGGCTCTGTCATTGTTGTGGGGCCCAAAACAGCTGCCTCATACTTGCCAACTATCCAGGTTTAAATTCCCTTGTCCTTTGAAGTTTTATTCCTGTGCTGTGTCCTAATATCTGTGTGAAGTGCTGGTACTAATGCTGCCCAGCTCTGCCCTATTATTGTGTGCAAGTGACTCACCTGCAGACCCTGTGTTTACATGTAAACAGGCATTCATATGTAAATAGTGGCGACAATACTAAGTAAATAGCTGCGGCTGGCAGCATTGATATGTGTAATGGAAATTTGTAGGTTCTGTATATAATTGTATTCTATTTTATATGTATTGCACACTGCCCTCACTGTGCACACGGCACTAATAATGTTTTCAGTACATGTTTTGCATTCTTTCGAGTTCTGATTAGAATAAGCCTGCCTATGTAACGCCCCTTGTTACCATAAACGTACAATTGTAATATTAATGTGATACCTACGTAATCATGTGTATAAAAGCCTTCAAATGCGTCATAATAAAGGAGAACGGTTATTTGGAAAGATGCTGAGCGTATCTTTTGTGTCTGTTCCCTACTGCAGTAGTTATTAATTTGGAACCACTAATCAATATGAGGATAGGAGTTGCCTATCATCAAAATATCCATTTCAGGTGGCGAGCCAGCCAGGAGGGGTTATCAGGTGACCCTGAGTACCGAAACGAGGAGCTTGAGATGATCCGGGAATTTCTGATAATCAGCCGGCTGAGGTAAGCCTTTTGCTTACATTTGAGTTATCAGACTTCCTTGATCGGTAAGGCATTTTCGGGACAAAGGGTACCTATTTTACTCCCCTTAATCGAACTGTATTGATTAGTGGTTATATGTTATGTTGTCATTGTCTACTGTCCATCAGAGTGTTATAGAGAAAGGGAAGAATAGTGCTGTTCACAGGTATATGTAGTACATCTGCTAGATAAAGTAGTTTAGAGGCAAGAGTGTATAGGCACAAGTAGAGAAGACTGGCCAGTCATTATGGGCATTAAATTAAGTAAGGGAATGATGGGTAAGAGACCCTCAAAAATGCCCAGCGCAAGAGGAGCGCTATATATAAACCGAAGGTGCGGTTCCGCCTATACTGAGCCCCTAGATTAATGGTTGAAGTGGACAGGGATCCACAATGGGTAACTGGGTTACCACCAAAGTCCACAGGGACAAAGAATCATGCAGAGAATACAGCTAGAGAAACTGCTATTTATGTGAGCAGGATGGATCAAGAGTGACATTAACACGAGACAGAAAGGAACTTTTTGATGTTAAGTTGTGGGATGAATTTGGGGTCAGGCATTAAAACTAGTAAAGTCAAGAAACAGTAACGAGAGTTAAAACAGAATGCTTTATATGTTGACAGAGAGGGAAGATGGGATGATCACTATAGCTGCCCGTCTGATCATAGAAGGTACAGTATGTGAAGTATGGACTTACAATACATTGGATGCAAAGGATATCAGAACAAAATAAAGAAAGCAGAAATTTAAGCAAGAAAGTAATAAAAAGCGTTAAAAGAAAGTGAGAGAATGATATGCATATGTTGTGTACAAATGGGAATAATGTAAGCGATTTTAGAGATATATTTGAGTTGTTTGTGAATGCTGAAACCTTTAGTTCTATCGCTTGTGTCATGTACGCAGATGTGACCCCCACCTTTGTGCTCTCCTCAAAGAATGTAGCTGGGATGAGAGTTGGTGATAAGCTGGGAAGACACCATGCCAATTTCAGTTTTTTAGACAAAACATTTATAACAAAATGTGCCGGGTTAACGAATCTAATGATAAACAATGTGATCACAATTATTTTTGAATCTGTTTTCCAAACATGGTACAATGAAGGTTACAAATTAACCATGTCTTACACAAATTTAATATCCTGTGATAGTGGAAACAGTGCATTAAAAAAAAAAAAAGAGAGAAATTGAGTAAAATTAAGTAATATGTCCCCCTTTAAGGACATTTATCTGTGCATATATATTAGTGTGTGATATTGAAATTATGATATGAGTATTAATTTCTAATATGAGTTTAACAATTTTATTAATAAATATAGATATATTGAAACTGGTTTAGACAACCTTTTGGTTGGAAATGAAATCCAGGTTAATGGGGAAATTGGTAAAAATGGAATTAGTTTAGATTAAGATAACAATTTTGTAATTTTACATTTATTGAGTGGAAAGAAAAAAAGTTTAAGATGAAGTTGTTAATTTGAATACAGCTGCAATAATGTTTAACAAAGCCAAGATGGATGGGATACATATGGAAGTTTTTCTACAGAAATTAAATCTTAAAGTCTGATAATAACTTGATGTGCGGTCCATGATGTGAGAGTAATAATAACATTTAAATATAACAGACCCATCACATCAAGTCCACACATCCTGTTAGGATAGCTGCTGCCTGCAGCCAGTTGGTTTATATATAAGGATGGCCAAGTGCTTTCTGGTCCTTCATACATATTGTTGGTCCTTTTGTTTTTATGTATTTTTATTTTTGAAATCCAAAGCAGAATGTGTGGATTGTGAAATGATGTGTCCCTTTTCCTTATAATGCAGTGGGTATAAGTATAAGAATACTTAGGGTTTATGGAAATCTCTGCATGACTGCAGGGTATTCTTATCATTTATTATAATATTGCCAGGAAAAAGTTGTCTTTTTGAAACATGAAATTGGTGTTCTTACACAAACAGCATGATAGGAAAAAGCCATTGTTATATTTATGCAAGCCGGACCCAGTAATCAAGGGTTCACTCTGATCTATCAGAGCTGTAGCTTTATGGAAAGTTGCTATTAGACAAAGTTACAGATATTATTTTGGTTGAATATTTAATTTTTAATAGTCCGACATTCTGCACAGCAAATATATAGCTAAGTGTTTGTCTAATGAAAGGTTCAAAATATGAATTTGTTTTGTGTGTTTATGTACAAATCTAACAATGAAAAATGAGTACATTTGAATCCAGCCACCTTATTGCCTCTATTGGAGGAGGCTGGAGACAAAGAAAAAGCACATGTGTTAAATTGATGACATAGGAATCAGCTGCTGTGAGCCCAGTGCAGGACACTCTCCCTGAAGACCCGAGTATTTACTTTTTTGTAGTGTTATTCCTGGTTTTATACTGAGGATGAAGTTTATCACCCAGAAGGAAACTCTGTATTCAGAGTCATTGGATCCTTTTTCCCCAGCTCAAGAAGCAGAGCTCCATGTTTTAGAAAAGCCTGTGAGCTATAAAAAGAGTATATATTTATATAGATAGTCGAGATATAGAGAGCTTTTGGTTCCATTTGAAGGGTCAGAAGTTTGTTTTTACTTCGGCGGGTAAACCAATCAAGCATGCTAAGTTATTTTGATCGGCTGTTTTCAGCCTTCCAGGTTCTTGCTGAGGTAGCCATACTAACAGTAAAACTCAAATATGGAAGCAGACCAGGCGACTCTAAGGATGCTGCATTTACAGCCCCGGACACTTGCTGGGTCTGTGCAACTCACAGATTCCACCCCAGTTCTGGCCCAGTATAGCTGGGATTAATAATTCAACTTTAAGGACCCCAGAACGAGAAGCACAAGTGGTCCACAGAGGGCAACTTCTTACGAAACAAGACTTTGGAAAAGGTGATCATTTATGTCTGCCAGACACTCTTTTCCCTCCAGCTTGACACATGGACCGTGTCCTCAGTCACAAGTAGTTATGGCTGCCTTAGTAAATAAGCGTGGGATAGAGCCAGGGTTCTCCACAGTTGTTTTTATAACATACCACTTCTTGTTTTACCTGTTACCAAAGGTGTTACCAAAAGCTGAACATCCCTTCCAGAGATAACAAAAAGATATATCCAGATGCCCAAGTCAGGATCTTATGAGAATGTATTTTGTTTGTATGGACATGTTTTCTGGATGTCCAGTGGCAAATGCTACTGCAAAGGCCACAGTAAAAAAGTGTTATCAGAAGTAGTTTGTAAGGACAGAGTGCAGAATCTACAGAGAGTAACAGAGGAAATCATTTTTATAGGAGAGTCCTTACTAGAAGTTTTGAGGTTTTATTTTTACACCCCCTACAGTCTACAATGTAGTGGACAAAGTAGAGTAAGACACTAGAAAACTTTTGCCTGAATGTTTTATTATATTTTATCAAGCCCGTAGGGGGATGTTGGACTCTCTCCCTATGGGATTTGGTTGGGGAGTGTGTTGCTCACTTGCTTATATTTTGTCTCAGCAGCTGAAGTCCTCCATTCGGATCTCACAGAGAATGTTGCTGATTTTTTAAGGTTTTTGACAAACTCATTTATGTGTTTTCTCCCCAATTCCAGATCCTAAAAGTTTGGAAGGATCTAAAACTAAAGCCAGTTGACTTGTGGATTGTTAAGAGACATTTATATATAAGGAGATGTTTGGAGACTCAATACAGCATCTATTTCATGTACAGTTTTGCAAAACTTGAAGGAAAAGTCACCTGGATCCACACCAGACACTGCAAAAATGACTAAATGAAAGAAATCTCTGTGTTTGATTTGTTTCCCTCTTGCGATCACAGTCTAGGGTACTTTTTGATTCAATTACTTTAATTGTAAGGGATACATATATTTGAAAAGTAGTTTAGCCATGTTGAAGTCATTTTTGTCTTTTATACCTCTTCCATTTTATGTACAATTGTATGTGTTTACATATGCTGATAAGTCAGCATACCAGCAATTAAGCTAGAAGGCCATTCTGGCCACAGGAGTGCACAGCCAGTACTCTGTAAATATGTCTTATCAATCATTTGTTTTTCACAGTGAAAAGTCGTTTTGTAATGAAAAAAGCTGCTCAGCTATTATTTTCTCCACAATGGAGTTTTTGCCTCTTTGGCCAGGACTACCTCCACCTAAGCATGTGGAGGTTCCAGGTTAAAGGTGATAGCAGGTATGGTTAGTGATCAAAATATTGATCAAAAGAGAGGAGACTGTAATGGAAATTTGTAGGTTCTGTATATAATTGTATTCTATTTTATATGTATTGCACACTGCCCTCACTGTGCACACGGCACTAATAATGTTTTCAGTACATGTTTTGCATTCTTTCGAGTTCTGATTAGAATAAGCCTGCCTATGTAACGCCCCTTGTTACCATAAACGTACAATTGTAATATTAATGTGATACCTACGTAATCATGTGTATAAAAGCCTTCAAATGCGTCATAATAAAGGAGAACGGTTATTTGGAAAGATGCTGAGCGTATCTTTTGTGTCTGTTCCCTACTGCAGTAGTTATTAATTTGGAACCACTAATCAATATGAGGATAGGAGTTGCCTATCATCAAAATATCCATTTCAATATGTAAATAAAGGTGGCATTCCTATGTATATTATTCTCCCCTGCTATGAGGAGGTGATGTGCTGTAACCTCACTGGGTAGTATGATGCCCGTGTACTATGTACTACTACTACATTTATGTACCAATACTCCTTGTTTATGTATTTTTTAATTGGCAACCGTTGGTGTTATTTATTCGTGTAAACAATTGTATTTGAATAAACCATATACTATATTTACTACTGTTATGTTTATTGGCGGAAACAGTACCCACTTCATTTAGTCCCAGGGCGAATCCTTTGTTTTTTATATGTGCTGTAACCTCTAGCAACTAATCAGTAATGATATGCTATAACTGCTGGCAACCAATTGCAATTGCTGCCCGATTTGATACAGAAAACTGATTTTAGGTCTAGCTGCTATTGTATGTCTCAGAGTAGGTGGAGAAAAAATTTGCCCAGGGCCCAATCTATATTAAAGACGGCCCTGATTACATATAGACCTCCCTCTTATTTGTAGAGACAGGCTTGAGGGGCTTGACATAGCGTGTGACTGGCAGACATCCACCCACATCAGGTTATTCCCCCAAAATAAGATTTCATTTCAAATATACATTTGTATGACAATTTAAAACAGTTTATTGATATTTATTTTGACTCTGTATTGCAATTTGTCGTCAACATATGACCAGCAGCATTTAGGGTCCTTTCACACGGGGCGGATCAGTGGTGATCCGCCCCGTGGATATCCGTTTGCTCAGCGGGGATCGCTCCGCCGATCCCCGCTGAGCAGGAAGATGATAGGTCTGTCTCTGCACACTGCGCAGGGACGGACCTGTCACAGCGCCGCTCTCCCCTATGGGAGGTCTGTCGTCACCCGATCCGATGACAGGTGGAAAAATACCTTTTTCCTCCGCCACACTTTTTCGGATCGGAGCGGGTCGGATGTCAGCGGACATGTCACCGCTGACATCCGACGCTCCATAGAGCTCTGTGGAGCATCCGTTCAGGTCCGCCTGAAAAACTGACAGGCGGATCTGAACGGCTCGTTAGTGTGAAAGGGGCCTTATTCATATTTGTTTTAGCTGCCATAATTACTTGTTAAAGAGGAAGTAAACCCTGATGAGTTCACTTCCTCTATTTTCCCTGCAAAGGGAAAACATAATGGACTACTATGCATCGCATAGTAGCCCATTATGTGTCACTTACCTGACACAGGAGCCAGCGAAGTCACGCTGTCCCCTGTAGTCCGGCGCATCCATCTTGCTTGTGGCGTCTCGCAGCTCCGCAGCTGTCATTCGGCGAAGCCGCGATGACGTCACTCCCGCGCATGCGCACGGGAGTCGACAAATGCGGCAGCTCCATTTTTGGAACTGCCGCGTTCAGTGCGCCTGCGCGCCGCTGTCTACGGCGCATGCGCCGTAGACAGCGGTGCCCGTTTTCGGGCAAATATCTCCTAAACCATATAGATTTAGGAGATATTGCTTGGACCTACAGGTAAGCCTTAATCTAGGCTTACCTGTAGGTCAAAGTGGTTTGTAAGGGTTTACAACCACTTGAAGGCACCACAAAAACCATTACCCCCCACCCTCAGCTCAATAGACACAAATATCACGATGACCAACCTTGACCTTGCACTGGTAATTTTAAAAAGTAGCAATGGCTACCATATTTTAGGCTCCGTTCCCATTCGTTTCAATGGCCCCTGTTCACATCTGAGTGTTCTGTTGCCTAAAGCAAAATGCCAGTCATGCAAAAAAGTACATGAGCTTTTTTTTTTGGCGGATTACAGGAGTTTTATTTCTTTTGCATTTGTGACTTTTGAACTTCAAAACGTCTTTACAAAAACATCCGTAAAATAGCAATGCCTAGATGTTAACCACAGGTTCCCTTTACAGTATAATTTTCAATAATAAAAGCACTAGAGAGCGAATTGTAAAGCTCAGCTGTGAATTAAAATGTCACCACTTATTATTCACAAACCTCACAAGAGTTCTTATGTGCTGATCAGAGTCCTTCACCTAAAATGTTCAGATTTTTAAACAGGGAAAAAAAAACTAAAAAAAAAAAAAAAAAAATAATCTGACAGTTTAATTGTACATAGCAACCCTGAATCATTCTCCGAAATACATGAAAACCCAATATTCTCTGCCGTTTGAGCTCTCCAAATAAATCAGTGCTTCCCTGCAGCCTGCCTGCTGGGCTCTGTCCTAATTCTAACTGACAGAAGGAGTCCCGAGTTCTGGGTGTCAGAGGACTATGCATGAAGGATACTACAAATCACCACCCTTTATATAGCTAGCTGGATAGACATAACCCTTCTCAGACAACTGGGAGCCCTTTAATGGAGTCCTGCCTTAAAAGTCAACTCCAGCATTTTTTTTTTTCTGGATAGAGGAGGATGGTTAGAACACCGGTCATGTTTAATTACCATTGGTGTCACTGGAGATTTCTCACTTTCTGCACCAAAATGACAAGGGGACAGATTAGAAAGGATGAAACTCTCCAATAGAGAGAAAGATAAACTTTATTACTATGCCCTGTTTGGAGCGATAAAGCGGATCTTTACCCATTTACTTTGCTTCTCTGCATCCCGCCCAGCCTCTGCTGCACAGATAAAAATCGGGTTTTTTGTTTACTTTGTTTATTTTTTTTTAATATCTTTTGGCTTGTGCCACCTAGGCTAATGAAGTCAGTGCTCCCGTCACCTCCTGGAATGTCACATTCATATCCCAGGAGGCACCGGGAGCCCCACTGGGTCCAGCAGCAGGCCATCAGAAGTTTTGCCAAAGCAGCCTCATGATATCGCCACAAAAAGGACATGGTGGTTCAGGACCCGGCAATGGCTGCTGAAAACAGAATCTCTGCACGACAACTCTGAATCCTCCGTGTGGGCGAATATCTCAGTTGTGGCCATCTCCGATTTAGGTTTGCAGAAGGAAAATAAAAAAATAAATAAATCTTAACCAGGACACTATCTGCATGGAGTTTGCATGTTTTCCCTGGGCTTGTATGAGTTTTCTTCCTGTACTTTGTTTCCTCCCACACAATGACATGCTGTTACAGCAACTAGCTCCCACCTAAATTGGCCCTAGTAGGTGTATGTATGCACGGTAGGAATCCCTTGAGGACAGGGATGGATACAAATGAACAATATGTAAAGCACTGCATAAATTGTCAATGCTATATTAATTCTTACAAAATTTAACACATCTCGGTAGATTCTATACCATGGGTTATACTGCCACCAGCAGCAAGATTTGGATATAAAAAGGTTACAAGGGGCCAGTTCTCTCTAGGCTATAACCCAACTCCTCCAAAGCATGTTCAGCTTAGTTTAGTGTCTTGAGGTAGGATTTTGTCCACCGAGATTTCCTCAGTCTAGTAGGCGCTGGTTAAATCCGTTTGCCATCTGAAATATAGAAATCATTCCAGTCAAACAAGAGCTCTGCTACAGCCTTGTATTGACACACCTGGGCAACAAGGGCACCTGCTACAATTGTCATGGCAGATAACCAAGTTTGTACATTATTTATCTTTTCCAGGCACACAACATGTAGATTCCATATGCCTCAAAATGCTCAAGTCTTGCTGCTACTCACGAGTACAATATTGACCAGCAGAGGTGATTCAGTGTCCATATCCTCCTGCAGGTGGCAGTATAACCCATGGTATAAAACCTACAGATAAGTGTCCCTCAAGGAACAATAGGTAAAAATTGATTTTGCCATATAAAGGATGCAAGGAAAAATGTCTCCAATGATAACACATCAATAATACATGATAGAGGTTCCAACACTCCCCCACTCTGTTTAACCAAAAAACCTTAAAATCTGCCCGCAGGTAAAAGAGCAGGCTACCGGTGCCCCCATTTTCTAGCCTGGCCACTCCTTTAAACAAGTTTAATTCCATATCTAGATCGACTATTTCTATTTTTAACCGCTACTACTATAAATATAAAAAAAAAAAAAAAAAAAAATTGGAATTTTGTTGCCATTGGCTACACATGAAGCATAAAGTCTAATGATTGCCAAGTGCCATCTGACAGCAGAACCCGAAAGAGGCAGGTGGTACGGCAAAGCACACCGAATGTGCGGATTGAGAGGGTTAATGAAAAATACAAAAACAGATGCTCCCAGAAGGCCGAGTGAGCCACCTGTGAAATGAGCCTCAATTAGGCCTGTCACAGCAAAACCCATTAATTTAACCTGCCTGCAGCGCTACCTGCAGTGTGCTGACCCATTTTCCCAAGCTCGTCACATGCAGAGTCCCGCGTTCTGGAATATCCCAAAGGCTGCACGAGAGGAGGAAACCTGTCCAATCCGGACACAAAGCTTTATTTAAGGAGACCGACCCCATCCCCCGACTGACTTTCTTCATCCCTTTGTCTGCCGAGACGCAGCACAGCCAAGCCTCCGGGGAAAACAAAAGGGCAACCGACAGTGCAGACACAGAGTCTAGGAGGAGAGAGGGGAGTGCAAGGACCTGTCAAAGCGCGAACGCTGTGTGTGTTCTGCTAATTTGTTTTTTAATTATTATTATTTTTATTGCACAACACTCTTTCACACAAAACGATTGGGAGTGTCAACTACTATTGATTTACCTGGTATTCCCTCCAATCAATATTTAAGTTCCTCATTAAGCAGGGAGGAATATTCAAGGGAGCATCAACATGATCCTGAAAAACAAGACAGGTTACAAGTGTCACTTATCAAACAGATTGCTACCCAAGAACAACAATGTAACAGCTTGTAGCTTACCCATCCTTAGGGCTCACGCACACAGGCATTTTTTGCATTCAATGTAAATTGTGGCATATTTCCTGCACGGGAGTCAGAGCTGCTTTGTACAGCAGTCCATAGTAATGAATGGCTGTACTGGGATATACCCCAGTAACAGCATAAACCTGTACATGTATAAAGCAGTATGCCCCTGGAAGCAGACAGTCTGTGTACAGGGTTCTACGCCTATACAGGATTAGTGCCATCATAAACCTGTGTATAGCCAGACAAGGCTTCTGTACACAGCAGTTGTGTGTCTGGGGGGGGAAATACAGCCGTAGGTCCCTTTCATACGGGCTGTCCGATCAGGTCCGCCTGTCAGTTTTTAGGCAGACTTGATCGGACACTCTAGTCTTCTCTATGGAGAGGCAGATGTCAGACAATAGTCTTCAAAAAATAAATAAAAAAAGCACGGTGGGCTAAAGCTGCACTTGAAAAATTAAATATAAAATTATAGTGAAATACAACAAGCTGCCAGCACTAAAAAGTCAAATACAAAAACTCCACGTGAATATACATTAAAATGAGTGCAGCGGTTTACAAACAAACGTTTGTAAAACGTGTGAAAAAGTAAAAAAAATTAAATAAAAAAGGAAATCAAAAGCAGAGTCCCAGTGCAAAAATCTATGAGACTCGCCGGATCACAGATCGGAGTAAGGGGTCGATCCAGACCCCTTACCACGTGATCAGCTGTTAGCCAATGACAACTGATCGTGTGATGTAAACCGAGCCAGTAATCGGCTATTCCTCCTCACGTTGATAGCATGAGGAGAAAAAAAAAAAAAAAACATCACCAGTGGCTGCGGTCATCGGTCCCGATCGTGGAGGAGTGACCAGCATCACCTACCAGTGACCACAGTGCCGCCCATCAGTGCCCCCAGTGCCGCCTAAAGTCACCAATCAGTGCGTCATAACCAGTGCTGTCTATCAATACCACCCACCAGTGCCTTATCTGTGCCCATCAGTGCAGCCTCATCAGCGAATATCAATGAATGAGAAAAATTACTCATTTTCTAAATTTTATAAACAAAAACATGTTTTTATTTTTTTTAAAGAAAAAAGAAAGCTCCATTTGTGTGAACAAAATGATAAAAAGTGTAATTTGAGTACAGTGTAGCATAACCGCGCAATTGTCATTCAAAGTGTGATAGCGATGAAAGCTGAAAATTGGTCTGGGCAGGGAGGGGGGTTTAAGTGCCCAGTAAGCAAGGTTAAAAAGGATAAGTTCACAAAAAAAAATAATAATAAATAATTAATAATAATGCACTCTTTTGCAGGAAAAAAAAAGTGCATTTTTTTTTTTTTGAGTCTGTAAAGCATTGCACCAGCAATCAGCAGCTCGCTGGTGCCATGCAGGTCGCCTACAGATGTGTCAGCGTATCTGTGTCCGTACATGCCATATGGGCAAGTACATGCAGCGACAGGTGGTAGTTCATTGAAAACTACAAGCCGTCATCTGCAAAAGCTGTCAGTACGTGAAGTTCATTCATTCACAGAACTTTGAATGATGTGACCATGTGGGAAAAATAAAAAAAAATACGGCAGCGGCTGCAGCATTAGGAACATGGAACATGTTCCCAAAGGTGAACTTATCCTTCCATCTAAGTAACTAATTTATGTTACCATGGCCAGGAAAGGTCCCTTGTGGTAATTTTTAAGAAAGTGCAGGAAATTGCTGGAAAGAGGCTGCAAGAAATCAACAGCAGAGCTGCAAAAAAGAGCTGAAAACAAGCATTTTCTGTTTTCATTACACCAACTATGATGTTTATTCACATTTTAAAATTAGGTGTTGGCTGGACTAGCAAGATTTATTCATTCCATTACCATGTTATAAATCAAAACCGTTGGTTACCAAACCTAATGTGGCCCATGAGATCCCTTTCAAATCTTGTGAAGCTGGCATATTGAGCAGAAACCAGACCTACCTGCTTCCAGTTAAAAACAAGGCCTTCTGCAGCATAGTCCCGGTCCTTGTAATCTTTAAAAAATTCACAACCTGAATAGAATTTAAAAAAATAAAATAAACACGCTATGCAAATGTGCACACACACACACACACACACACACACATAAATAAATACTATTGTATAGTTTCAAGAGTGGTATGGAATAAAAAAATAAATAAAGGGATTACACTCCCATAGACAGATGCAGCATGGATCCAATTCTGTATCTGTCTCCTGCCAGCTCTGCAGTGAGATTTGAGCAAATCCCACAGGTTGCTCAGTTCTTCCCTCTGAGCATGTCAGTCACCCTGCTCTCCCCTCCAGTGCTCACTGGAGCGCTCTGCTGTGGAGGAGGAAAAAGAGTGGCTGGCTCAGGCTCTCAGCCAATTGCCGAGAGGCTGAGCCAGGTGCTGGCCCCGGCATCTGGGTGGATACCGACCATATGGGCGTGATCTTACTCGAGCCTGGACTGGCCGAGTGACATCAGCCAATAAGAACGAATTGCACTCCTGTGATCCATAGAAGTATTTTGGCCATACTTCTCCTTTAAAGACCAACCCAAGGAAAATGTAAATTATCCCTTGCAACGGTGCTGTGTCTGCACTGCATGAGTTAATTGCTTGTTTGTTTTGTATAGGGCAGTGGTTCTCAACCTCAGTCTTCAAATACCGTATATACTCGAGTATAAGCCGAGATTTTCAGCCTCTTTTTTGAGGCTGAAAGTGCCCCCCTCGGCTTATACTCGAGTCATCGCTGTCTGCCTGCTCGATCAGCGTGTCGAGCAGACAGACAGCGGCCATTCTATAATTCAAAAGCCCCGCCTCCGGCTCCGCCTTCGCCTGTGATAGGCGGAACACTGAATTTCCCAGCAGCCTGTGTTCGGCCTATCACCGACATCGTCTCATCCTCGTACTACGGACGAGGATGAGACGATGTCCGTGATAGGCGGAACACAGGCTGCTGGGAAATTGTGTTCCGCCTATCACAGACAGGGAGGCGCGGCATTTGAACAGGGGAATGGGCGCCGACGAAGAGCGGTGATCCTGGGACGGGACCGGACGGAGGCTCGGCTCGGGACGGGACGGGACCGGACGGAGGCTCGGCTCGGGACGGGACCGGACGGAGGCTCGGCTCGGGACGGGACCGGACGGAGGCTCGGGACGGGACGGGACGGGACCGGACGGAGGCTCGGGACCGGACGGAGGCTCAGGACACAGGTAGGCTGGACACACAAGGCCACACACACACACACACGGATGGACACACACACACACACAGGGATGGATGGATGGACACACACACAGGGATGGATGGATGGATGGACACACACACAGGGATGGATGGATGGATGGATGGACACACACACAGGGATGGATGGATGGATGGATGGACACACACACAGGGATGGATGGATGAATGGATGGACACACACACACAGGGATGGATGGACACACACACACACAGGGATGGATGGATGGATGGACACACACACAGGGATGGACAGGCATATCTCACCCTCGGCTTATACACAAGTCAATAGGTTTCCCAGTTTTTTGGGGGTAAATTGGGGGCCTCGGCTTATACTCGGGTCGGCCTATACTCGAGTATATACGGTACCTCCTTTAAATCAATATCAATGACATGGTATTGATGAGAGCTATTTTATCTAAGGGAAGTTCCCAAAACATGGCCTGTTGGGGGGTACTTGAGGACTGAGTTTGAGAACCACTGGTCTAGGGGGAGAGGAGAAACACTTAACCCAGTGTTTCTCAACTCCAGTCTTCAAAGTGCCCCAACAGGTCAGGTTTTCAGGATTTCGCAGAGATGAAACGGCTGTGGTAATTACTAAGGCAGTGAAACTGTTCAAATCACCTGTGTAAAATAATGGAAAGCCTGAAAACATGACCTGTTGGGGAGCCTTGAGGACTGGAGTTGAGAAACACTGAGTTAGCCTGATCCTCCACTCCTGGGCAGACAGTCCACCTCCTGAGCATGGGGTAGTGCAGTCTCTTGACATCAACACGTCACAAGGCAGAGCTATGGACACTGCATTGATCTTGACGACATCAGCACCCTAGGCTGCTAAAGTGTGGGACCGGTCTAACAGGCAGGAGGAGCAGAGGATCGGGTATTCATTTGTATTGTTCCCCTAAACGTGAAATTAACCCTTGCAGTGGGCTTGAAGGGAAGAGAAAAAAAAAAAAAAAGGATGCCAATAAAAACAACATATTACAAAACTAGATTAAGGTTACAGTTCTTTACCTGGATAGGGGATAGACAGAAGTGTGAAGTCTGCATACCGTTGGGCTTTATCCACTTTTTCTGAAGATGTGACACTAGGCAAAATAAAAACAAAGTTTATTGGGGGTACAACTGTAAGTGTAAATAGTCAAATTATTTATTACAAAAAAAAAAAAAATCTGTTATATGGGCCTCATTCGAGGTTTTGAATTGCAAACAGGTTTATGGAACTGCTAAACCTGCTTAAAAGCAGGTCAGAAGGAGGTAAACTGCAGGTCAAATGCATCTTTCAATACATTTTGAAGGATTTCAGAAGCTTGTAAAATGGATATCAGACACAAATCTTAAGGCTAGTGACAGTGCCTACAGCACACCTGACCAAGGAATCTAAATCAACCACCAGAAGGACTTTTCCCCCCCCATTTTAACAAGCTTACCAAGTCTCATGAGCAAAACCTGTCCCAGTTCTGACCAGAAAGTCCTAGATTCGCTGCCCATAGGTGTCATCATACTAGAAGTGGCATCAGATTTGACCGCTGTGCTGGTTACTTAAACCCCCAGTGCACGTTTGATGCCCCTATGCTTTCCTGCAACCATCTGTATGGAAGCTCAACCTTTTCAACATAGAGGAATCCTTCAAATAGTTCTCCGGCCTCAGGGAACCCCTGCTAAAAATTAGAAATCTGAAACTCATGATACAATAGTGTGATGGTCAGTGGGAAGAATGGTCCTTACACTTGTGGTCATTGGGAAGAATTAACTCCTTACAGATAGCTAAAAAGATCAATGGTGTCGGTGGGAACTTATTTGAGAGGCAGAAATGGCCCAGGGCTGAAGGATCCCCTAGCAACCTCTGGAGGAACCCTGGTTGAGAATCACTGCTCTAGGTTCTCGTGAAAGTTTGATTTGCTTCTGGGCTGCATTATGCAAGGGGCCCAAGCAGTGGTGGCCGTCCCAGTGTGAAAGGGGGGGGTCTTCATTTTTTTTTCTAGAGTGAAGAACCACTTTAAAAAGGTCAATTGTTTTCTGAACCTTTTAGCAATTTACGATGTAAAAAAAATAAAAATAAAAAAAAATAAAAAACCCACTTACTTTAATCCAAACTTCACTTTCTTATTCTCCACCATCAAGTCACAGATATACCGCACGGAGAGGTATTTTAACAGTTTGATGTCATGACCCCGGACCTTGTCAAATTGTGAATCCCAGTTTCTGAAAGAGCAAATTAGAAGCAAGGTTTGACCTGAAAGATGTGCATTAGATTTCAGCATGATGCTTCCTTTTCTACTTACAGAATATAAAATAATTGGCTATTTATTCTTAAGATTGTAAACTCCATGAGCAGAGCCCTCTTATTCCCTTCTGTATTTAACTGTATTGTAATTATAATTTCTCCCCTTATATTGTAAAGTGCTGTGTAAACTGCACTATATAAATCCTGTATAATAACTTTATACGGAACCGACTCGTGTGTTCTGACATTTGAGATCAATTAGTCCAGGAAAAAATAAAAAAATAAAAGGAATTCATTAAGGGGGCACAAAATGGAAGTGGTTCTAAAAAGGCAGGTTTTTGTGAAAATTTATACACAGACCTGCAGCTTGGCTTGGGTACCCCTATAGCAAGCTGCATGCTGTGGGGGCACTCGACATGAGGGAGAGGCCATTGTGCAGATGAGGGACCTGAGAAGAGGAATATCTGGGCTGTTCTGTGCAAAGCCATTACACAGAGCAGGTAAGCAGAACAGGTAAAAAACAAAAAAAACAAAGACACACAAAGACACACAAAGACACACAAAGACACACAAAGACACACAAAGACACACAAAGACACACAAAGACACACAAAGACACACAAAGACACACAAAGACACACAAAGACACACAAAGACACACAAAGACACACAAAGACTTTAGTATCACTTGAACCAACGCTAAGGGCATTCCACCGTATAAGTTGGTACTTTCCAGCATACCTGGCTGCAGCATCATCATCTGTTACTTCTGCATCGGCGCAGGCATCATCAGAGCCCCCTAAAGAGAAAAATTTTACAAAGAGGAGATCAGAGCAACACATGACTTATGGCTCTAGGCCAAAAACTTGTCAGGAACCACTTCTGCTTTCACAACTAGTCCCAGCACTGCACTGGGCACTGCAAGAATATTTTAACAATATTGGAATTGGTTGCTTATTCAGTTAAAACACAGAACATGACCCTTTACAAGTTGCTTACCATCACTCGGATGTGGTGGCTGCCGTCCCCTTCTCAACTTTCCAACATTTAGGGAGGTACTCCTCTGTAGTTTTCAGTGCAGCAAAAAGGCACTGCTGTCAGCTTATTATAGCTCATTAAATTTTTGGTAGTATCTCAGTAGGGCTTTTTTTTGCATTTACCAAAACAGAATGCACAATGGAAAGTGCTTTAACCACCTGACCTCCGGAAGATTTAACCCCGCCCCCCCCCCCCCTTTCATGACCAGGTCATTTTTTGCAAAAGAGCACTGCGTTACTTTAACTGACAATTGCGCGGTCAAGCAAAATAATACTCAATACTAATAAAAATGTATGCCATTTTTTATTTTGGTGGTATTTGATCACCTCTGCGATCATTTTTTGTGCCATGGAAAAAAAAAAAAAAAAAAAAAAAAAAAAAACGACCACGCACCTCAATATTTTTTCACTTTTCTTCCATAAAACATTGCTTTGCAGCAACACAAAATACACCCCCCCCCCCCGAACAGAGCTGCGCACTCAGCTGTGCGTCTCTGCACGATGATCAGATGCCAGCTGACATCCAGTGCCTAGCATATTCTTCCAATAAAACTAATGATGGGGCACTGCTTGCTTCTACTGACCACAGCTCGACCTGGCCAAAACCTGAAAGACAGTAAACTGGCCCTTTGCTTAAAAAGTTTGGAGACCCTTGTTTTAGATCAAAGGGATGAACTTTGGCCTGTAAATGGACAGTTTAACCACTTAACCGCTTCCCGACCGGCTCATAACGTTGTACGTCGGCAGAATGGCACGGACAGGCAAATTGGCTTACAGGTACGTCCATTTAAAATTGCCGCTGTATCATTCAGTGTGCACCGCCGGCGGCGCACGCTCATGCGGTCGGGACCCCCGTGAGTCTGACCGCGGGTCCCGCGGACTCGATCGCCGTGGGTTTACCCACGATCGTCTCACAGGGAGGGAGAACGGGGAGATGCCGATGTGAACAGCATCTCCCCATTCTGCCTAGCAACAAGTGACACGGATCTCTGCTCCCTGTGATTGCAGCAGAGATCAGTGATCTGTAAATCACAGCCACGCCCCCCACAGTTAGAAACACGCCCCTAGGAAACACTTAACCCCTACACCACCACATCCTGGTTAACCCCTTCACTGCCAGTGTCATTTACACAGGAATCAGTGCATTTGTATAGCACCGATTGCTGTATAAATGGCAATGGTCCCAAAAATGTGTCAAAAATATCCGATGTGTAATGCCATTAAACTATCCCCTATTTTGTAAACGCTATAACTTTTGCGCCAACCAATCACTTATTGCGATTTTTTTTTACCAAAAATATGGTCGAAGAATACGTATCGGCCTAAACTGAGGGGGGGAAAAACAAAAACTTTTTTTTTATATATTTTGGGGGATATTTATTAAAGCAAAAAATAATGCCTTTTTTCAAAATCGTTGGTTTTTTGTTTATAGCGCAAAAAATAAAAACCGCAGAGGTGATCAGATACCACCAAAAGAAAGCTCTATTTGTGGGAAAAAAGGACGTAAATTTTGTTTGGGAGCCATCTCGCACGACCGCGGTAAAAAACAGTAAAATTAGCCCCATTTTTTTGTACAACATGAAAGATGTTACGCTGAGAACTGTGATCTTTATTCTAAGTAAAAAAAAAAAAATTGTGATTCTCATTTTATCCACAATTGTGCAGCTCTAATACAGAGGCAGCTTCTGCTCCTTGGAACTACTGCCCTGGCGATTGGACTTTATGGGACTATCCCACATTTATAAATTATATATTAAATCGGTTTTAGCGGAGAGGTTGCTTTACCTTTGCACCTACTGTTTTTGATTGGAGAGCAACAACAAGTTGAGTCACTGCAGAGAGACCACCGCTTCTACACAGAGCAGCAGGTCCTTCGCTGCAAGCATGCTGGCAATGGACAGACTTTTCTACTTTCTAAATAAAATGAGCTGCAAGACCTTTGGCTTGATGTATCTGGAAAGTGTTCAGCCAAAGTCAACTAAAAATTCAATTGTGCTTTCACATACATATTTGTGACTAAACTAGAGGTGCATGCTTAATCATTAAGAATCGAGATAGCGATACTTTCCCCCTTGAGATCTTACAGCATTTTCCCAATTCTATGCAGTTCTCTGCTCAAGCCAACAGCTGATATATACACATACATACACACATACATACATACATACATACATACATACACACACACACACACACACACACACACACACACACACACACATCAGCCTGCCAAGTTTTGCAACATTCCTTATCTGCTGAGCCAACTATAAGCATTGTAACATTTTGTTCTTTAGATCAAAGGAATGAACTTCAGTCGGTAAATGAGGGAAGTTTAAAGCGGCGTTCCACCCTAAAGTGGAACTTGCGCTCATCGGATTCCTCCCCCCTCCAGTGCCACAATTGGCACCTTTCAGGGGGGAGGGGGTGCAGATACCTGTATAGTCCAGGTATCTACACCCACTTCCGGGAATAGCTAGCCGCAGATGCCCGCCGCCCCCCCCCCCCCCCGGTGTGATCTGGGAAACAAACAGTTCCCAGAACACAATGGGGACCAGTAAAGATGCGCAGCGCAACTTGCAGTAGGGAATAGACCATATCATTAGTCTCCTAATACATACTCTTTCACTACTTAAAGCAGAGCTCCACCCTAAAGTGGAACTTCCGCTCAACAGATTCCTCCCCCCCTTCCGGTGTCACAATTGGCACCTTTCAGGAGGGAGCAGATACCTGTATAATGCAGGTATCTGCACCCACTTCCGGGCATAGATAGCCGCAGAATATCCACAGATGAGCGCCCCCCCCATTGTGTTCTGGGAAACACACAGTTCTCAGAACACAACGGGGACCAGTGAAGACACGCAGGGTGACGCGTGCATGCGCAGTAGGGAACTGGACAGTGAAGCCGCAACGCTTCTTGATTTCCTGACCAAGTATGGCAGCAGGGGTAGCCCGAGAGACGAGCGATTGCTTGTCATCTGCTGCCGACATCGTGGGCACCCTGAGACAGGCACGTGTCCATTTATTAAAAGTCAGTAGCTGCAGTATTTGTAGCTGCTGACTTTTAATCATTTTATTTAAGGTGGAGCTCTGCTTTAACCACTTAAATGTCACACCCTGTATTTGTGCAGCAGTCTTTCAAATGCATACTTTGGATAATGTGAAAGATGTTACGCCATGAGAATCGTGCTCTTTATTCTAAGCAAAATAAAAATCGTGATTATAATTTTTCCGAGAATCGTGCAGCTATACTGTGAACCTACCTGAGAAAATGTAATTATATCCGGTTCTTCCATACAACTCTCCCCAGCCAGCCAGCGTTGCGGACCTGCAGATGTGCTGCAAGAAGAAGTGAAATCTCTATTAAAATCGCATTCTTTTAAGACTGTTGATAACCAATTGGATTACACACACACACACACACACACACACACACACACACACACACTTCTATGGCAAAGAAGGTCAAGTCAAACCCTTTGAATCTGGAGACACTGCCAGAGCTCCCATTTCTGCTACTTTAAGCCGGCCATACACTCAGAATACTGCCAGGTTCCTGATGAACCAGTCGAAAATTCGCTCAGTAACTAGCCCTGGAGGCTGCCTCCTACCCAACATCTTGATTGATAAATCGAAGGAGCCGGGTGGAAAACAATGTCTGCATCCAAATCAGATACAGGCAGGAGTACATGTACAAAGGAATCTCCAGACCTTCCTGTGGGTTAAGTGGAGAATCCCTGCATTAATGGCAGATAGCACCAGACATCCTATTTACCCTAAAGAGTTTGTTAACCCAACATTTCATACTCCTGATATGTGTCTGCTGTACCATGTACTTGTATGAACAAGTCTGTTTTCTTTATATTGCTTCCTTTGTGTGAAATCCTTGGTGTTCCCGCCAGCCCCTCTGCTTTCCTACTAAAAACTGACCACACCATGGATGACAGCACACTGTGGTCAGTTCTCTAGCTGTGCTGGGAACTCAGGCAGCTCTCCTCCAATGATTAGACTTGTCCTAACATGACCCCACTGCACAGCATTTCACTGGGAAGCTCAGTGGTGCTGCAGCTTCTCCTTCCCCAGCTCTTATGCGGAGAATAGAGGGAATGTGATCACAACACACACACTTTTTTTTAATAAATCTATACAAAAAGGTTTTGGCTTTCATTTCCATTTTAAAAACTGAATGGGCAGTTTTACATGCCGATCGTTTACCAATGCTTTAAAGCCAGGTTCACATATGCTGCGGCTGTGGTTCACAGCAGGGGGTCCAGTGTGTCCCTGTTCACCGATTCAGGTGCAAATTGCCTGAACTGGAACCAAAGATGCATAGGACCTTTTTTAAACTGCGGACTGCCACCCCCCCGGAGCTGTGTGAACTGGCTCCATTGACAGCCGGTCACACTCTCCTGTCATGTGAATTGGATGCAGGGAAATCAGCACCCAATCAGCACCCAATTCCCATGTGTAAACCCAGCCTAAAGTAGTATTTACCTCAAAAAGCTAACTTTGCAGCTTACCAGTTCTTAGCTGTGGTGGCTGCATTAGTTTTCTTTAGGCTTTATTTTTACCCAGTGATGTGGCCACAAAGTCGATTTTTCAAAAGCACAAGCTGTCTTGCAGATTTAGCCGTTAGAGGGTTGAGACAAACCCATTTAACACAGACAGGGGTGCTGCTTGCAACGATCAGCTTTTATGTAAATCTTTATCCCAAAAAGGAACAAAAAAAAATATATATACAATAGGATTACTGTAAGGCAGGCCATAGACCAGCGGTTCTCAACTCCTGTCCACAGGATCATCTAACAGGCCAGATTTTAAGTATTACCTTGGGGAGATGCAGGCTAGAATACTGCAATCACTGAGCAGCAAATGATATCACTTGTGATGCATTTCAAGTCTTTTGCAAACCTGGCCTGAGTTGAGAACCACGAACGGTGCAGGAAGGAAATTTGCATGATTCCCCCCATCAACACAAAACAGGGGAAGATTTACTGAAGCTGGTGTACGCAAAATTACATTTTTACAAAGTTTGCTTGCTGCTTCTGCTTTTAGATCTGTGTGTCAGATGTTACTATCGTATACTGGAGTATAATTACAAGCATTTCATACAGTGTCAAAGTCTGACAATTACATTAAGTTTATGCAAAACCGTTGTGGGGACCCTTCTTTTTCAAGACTTCTGCAATTCACCCTGGCAGGCTGTCAACTTCTGGGCAACATCCGGATTGATGGCAGCCCATTCTTGCATTATCAATGCTTGGAGTTTGTCAATTTGTGAGTTTTTTTTTTTTTATTATTAGTTCACCTGCCTGAGGATTGACCACAAGTTATCAATGAGATTAAGGTCTGGGGAGTTTGGCCACGGATCCAAAATTTCAATATTTTGTTCCCCAAGCCACTTAGTTATCACTTTTGCCTTATGGCAAGGTGCTCCATCATGCTGGAAAAGCCATTGTTCCTCAAACCATTCTTGGATGGTTGGGGGAAAGTTGCTCTCGGAGGATGTTTTTGTACCATTCTTATGGCGGTGTTCTTAGGCAAAATTGCAAGTGAGCCCACTCCCTTGGCTTAGGAGTAACCCCCACACATGAATGGTCTCAGGATGCTTTATTGTTGGCATGACACAGGACTGATGGTAGCACTCACCTTTACTTCTTAAAAGGTTTTTTTTTTTAATTTTTATTTTTTTTTAAAGATGCCCCAATCGGAAAGGTGATTTATCAGAGAAAAGGGACTTTACTTCAGTCCTCAGCAGTCCAATCCCTGTACCTTTTGCAGAATATCAGTCTGTCCCTCGTGTTTTTTCTGTAGAGAAGCGGCTGCTTTGCTGCTCTTCTTGACACCAGGCCATCCTCCAAAAGTCTCCTCACTATACGTGCCGATGTCCTCACACCTCCTGCTGCCATTCCAAGCACTGTACTGGTGGTGACCTGATCACGCAGCTAAAACTGGAGAGTCGGAGATGATACTGACGCTTGCTGAACTTTCTTGGGTGCCCTGAAGCCTTCTTCACAAATACAGTGCAAATGTTTATGGGATTAAAGCAGAGGTCCACCCACTGCTGCAAAATGTAAAGGCCAGCAGCTGCTGACTTTTAATAATTGGACAATTACCTGTCCTGCAGTCCAGCGATGTTGGCACGGCAGTTGATGTTTCGATCAGCTATCGGGTACATGCTGCCTCCATTTTGAGTAAGGGAACACGGCAATGTAGCCTTACGGCTTCATGCCGGGAACCCTACTACACATGCGCAAGGCTCTGCTCCTCTCTCCTGCTGGCCCGGCGGCCGGGAAAGGAGGAGGAGGAGGAGGAGGAGGAGGAGGAGGAGGAGGAGGAGGAGGAGGAGGGAGTCTGAGCCTCAAAGAAGTAGGGACGGGATACCTGTACAATAAGCAGAAGTTCCACTTTTGGGTTTAAGCTAATTTTCAGGGCAAACATGGACTTTGCAATTCATCTGATCATTCTTCATAACATTCTGGAGTATATGTAAAAACTGCCATCATAAGAAAACTGAAGGAGCAAACTTTGTGAAAAATGTATATTTGTATCATTCTCAAAACTTTTGGCTACGGCTCTGCCCACCTGATCACATCCTTCATTCACTGAGTTCTGTGAATAGGAGACCTACAAGTGCCAACAGCCTTTGCGGCTTGTAGTTCTCAATGAACTACAAGGGCACTGATGAGCGCTCTAGGTAGTTCAATGATGCTTCCAGTCAGAGTGTAACTGACAATATCGGAGGTTCGGGAAGACTACACAAACATTCACAAGAGCCCCACATTGCACATGTAATCTGCTGAACATGAGTGCCATGCTTTGCAAGCTCCTAGAATTTAAAAAAAAAAAATTATTTTTTTACCTGAAAAAGGCATTTATTTTTATACAAAGTTGAACTTAGCCATGATTTCAAGCAGAGGACATCTAAAACTACTGAATTATTCTATACAATGCTCAGCCAGAAGGTTCTGTCCTTCAAGAGGGAGGTCTGACTTAGGATGAGAAGAGGAGTTGTAAACCGCATACCTTCCCCTTGTAGAGAATAACCGGGCAGACAAAGCGTCCTCTGCATCTCGCCATCTTACTGCGGTTGACGAGGTCCTGCAGCTTGCCAACTTGCACTGTGCTTTCAAACCTGCAGCAGAAATACGAGTGGGTGAATGGAAAGTTGGTCATCTACCAAAATCTACAATTGACAATCTTCCAAAAATGTACAACTAGAAGCAATTCAATAAGTTGATCTAATGTGCAACAAAGTGCAAAAACTGCAGCAAGCAATCAAATTCCACGTTCAATGTAAGGATCAGTCAAAATGGTGAAAAACAGATTGCCTGCTAAGCTTTCGCCCTTTAATACAAAGTCACTGCACTGCCCATATATATCCCTGTCAGTACCTTACAAGATGTCCTCGGTCTTCCAGGATGAATGCCATCTAGTGCCCTGGTGCCTAAAATGTTGGCCAAGGGCCACATGCAGCCCTTAGACCTCAGCAGTCTGTAGTGGGAATATGGATTATGGTCATAGCACTGATCTCTACTAGCCTCTTGTAACATGTTCCCAGCTTCATATCTTCTGCAGCATCCCCAGCCAAATATGTAGAATGTACACACACACACACACACACACACACGTCCTCTATTGGGTCTCTCAAGCACTACATATCCACTTCAAGACTAATATGTATACACACACGTTGCAGCTATGAAGTGGTTTACTGAGGTTATGCCTGGAGTCATAAACCATAACCAGTATTTTATTTTTTTTCAGCTGGCGATTCTCTGTCTCATAAAAGCAATCTGCGTGGCCAATTAGTCGCTGGATCACTTTTAGAAGCAGTAGGAGGGGTCGTTGATTTTTCTCAGGCTTCCCATCGAGACCGGGATAGGATCTGACGGTTTATGCAGCTGGCCATAAAGGTGGAAAAAGACCAGATCTGATCACCTCTATGATCTAGGAGGACCAGAGCGAAGTCATGACGTCACTTTGTGGTCTAGGGCGAAAGTAAACTTATTTTCATTAAGCAGATAGTTTTTTGGGGTTTTTTTGCTTTCAAAAAAGGTAGAAAAGATTTGGGGTCTTAGCGATCCCATATCTCTTCTTAAAGAGGAACGGTCATTATTTACGTTTACATTCTCTAATAGGGACAAAAGTGAGAAAAAAAAAAAAAACAAACAAAAAACAAACATTTAAAAACGTGACAGCGTAAAAAAATAAATAAATTTCAAGCTCCCCCATCCCTCCGTGCTTGTGCACAGAGGCGAATGCAAACATAAAGCATGTACACATGTAAACTGTGTACGCACCACACACGTGAGATAATACCATAAAATGTTAAAAGGGAGCGCAATAATTCTAGCACTAGACCGCCTCTTAACTCTAAACAGGTAACCTGTATAAACATTTTTAAATGGATTGTAGTTTGACGCCATTCCACAAGCATGCACAATTTTAAAGCATGACATGTCAGCTATACATTTACCCAGCGCAACATGTTTTTTGCAATGAATTTGATTAAAATGTATTTTTTCCAAAAAAAAAAAATTGCATAAAAAAAAAAAAAAAAACACTGTGCAAATAGTGCGACATTAAAAATGACAAAGATTGCCATTTTATTCTCTAGGGTCTCTGCAAAGTAATTTTCTAGCAAAAAGTAGATAACCACTGATCTAGTACAACTTAACCCAGAAGACTTGAGAACAGATTGTGAATTGAAAGTGTCAAAACCCCTCCCTATCCTGCACTCACTGGGGTCGATTTACTTAAGGCAAATAGGCTGCTCACGTTGCAGAGAATATGTCCTTAGCTTGGTGAAGGAAGTGTCCAATCACGTTCAAGAGAAAAAAAAAAAAAAAAAACACGCACACCACACACACACACACTTTCCGTGCAAGTGATTGGGTATTCTTCACAAAGTAGATTCTCACCACATTCACTAAACTAAGGGAAAAATTCCTTGCAAAGCAAACAGCCCATTTGCCTTTGATAAACCAACCCCATGGTGCACAGATGCAGAGTGCAACCAGTAATATCACAGCAGCGCTTCCCTCTGCATCATCCAGGACTGACCAGCCATATTTGCCAACAGTCCCGATTTTGGGACCCTCGTCCCCATCGGAGGCCACCCCGATTAAAATCCCGGGATTTTGCTTTTGTCCTGGGAATATCGGGAATGTTTTTGGCACCAGCAGCTTTTGGCTCCAAAAAAATAAAAAATAAAAGTCCACCGGCGATGCCGCGAGATCTCTTTCCAGGCTAGCAGGTTCTTTCCCCCTTGTGTTCAGTGGAGAGGGGAGGTGCCTCCGATCCATGCAGCTAATGAATCGCCTTCTCTCTTCACAATTCTCTTGCACACTGAAGCTGGGCTTAGCTGCCCCTCCCCTCTCCACTGAACACATGGGAACAAGACAGACATGGGGCTGCCGCCAACCCTCCGTCCCACGGCCAGCTGCCGTGGTTTGAGTTTGATAGGTTGGAGCTTTTGACAGAACATGGATCTGTGGGGAGGGACTCCGCTGGGGACGCCTGAATGCGAGGAGGGACTCCGCTGGGGACGCCTGAATGCGAGGAGGGACTCCGCTGGGGACGCCTGAATGCGAGGAGGGACGCCGCTGGGGACGCCTGAATGCGAGGAGGGACGCCGCTGGGGACGCCTGATGGCATCTGGTGGCGGGTGATGTGGCAGGGGACACGTTCAGGGCTCCCACTGATTCTGCATTATGGCGAGTTTAACTATTTCATATTACAATGTAATAATAATGCGCTTCAATCATCCTGACACCATAACAACCACGGTGCCGGGATGATTGAAGCGCTATCACCAGATGTTTGCAGTATCTGCCGATTGTTAAACTTTATGGAATGAACATTTCTATTGTGGTGTAGGATCTGGGCCTGCTGTCCCTTTATCTCTCTTTCCTTCTCTCTCCTTCCCATTTCTTTTTTCCTCCCTCCATCCCACGTTCATCTCAGAATCGGACCACACCCCCATTGATCCACACATCTTTAAGCCACGCCCACTATTCTGTTGAAACCCTGCCCATGCTTCATCATGACTCGCAAAGCATGCTGAATTTTCCTTCCCCCTCTAGGTCATGCCTTAAAACAAAGGCCGCGCCCCCTAATTATAAGAAAAAAAAAAAAAAAGTGTCCCTATAAATTTTTAATTCACAATGTTGGCAACAATGATCAGCACCAGGAAACTAGTGAAGTGGAAATGGCTCCAAAAAACATAGGGTGGGGGAAGGGAAGACAAATAAACACACAACACAAACTGCTGGGATCAAGGAAGGGGAAGTAATCTGGAATGAGGGGACACAGGGCCTGAAATTGGTCAGAGACGTTCCTACTGTCCTAATTTGTAATTCATGATACAACAATGAATAAATGATACGTGTCATTCAGCAGACCAACCAGATTATGCTAATGTACTATAGGAAAATACTTTTTTTTTTTACTATTTACAAGGCAGATTAACAATGTAGACAGTAATCCAGATGTAACACACACAAGGATAACATGAGCTTTGGAGAATCTGACATAAGCATTTCGATGGATCCACTTCATGGGGAGGTGCTGCCCTCTTCCTGCACGTCAGAATATTTCACAAGTGACAAAAGGCGAAATCCGCAGCATCCATAGTGTCCAGATTTCAGTTGACTGAAGTTAGATCAAAAAATAAATAAAAATAAAATCTAATTCTTAAAGTCTGCTACGAGTTACTAGAATTTACACTTTGCTGAAAAAGCCTAAATTATTTGGAAATGAAAAAAATATACAAACCTAAGTAGCAAAACCCATAGTCATATGTACATAAGAGCTGAAATAGATTCTACAAAATTAGCCATACAGTCATTTATACTTTAACCACTTGCTTACTGGGCACTTAAACCCCCCTCAGTCCCAGATAAATTTTCAGCTTTCAGCGCTGATGCACTTTGAATGATAATTGCGCGGGCATACAACACTGTACCCAAATAAAATTTTTATCATTTTTTCCCACAAATAGAGCTTTCTTTTGGTGGTATTTAGTTACAGCTCGGAGTTTTATTTTTTGCTAAACAAACAAAAAAAGATGCAAAAAAAAATAAATAATCATGTTTAATAGTTTGTTATAAAATTTTGCAAACAGGTCATTTTTCTCCTTCATTGAAGTGCGCTGATGAGGCGGCATTGATAGGCTGCACTGGTGGGCACTGATAGGCATAGTTAAGGCGGCACCAATAGGCACAGATAAGGCGGCACCGATGGGTGGCATAAGGGGCACTGATAGGTACCAGTGATAGATGGGACCGATGGGCACTGATAGGTGGCTCTGCTGGGCACTGATGGGCGGCACTGCGGTGCAGCACCTTTGTTGAGGCAGATTGTGGGCACTGCTGGGTGGCACTGTGGGCACTGCTGGGTGGCACTTATTTTTAAATTAGGTTTAGTGATGAGGGAGCAGGTGGGCACTGGCAGGGGGCAGGTGGGCACTGGCAGGGCTGGCCGTGATCGGGACTGATGTCCCGATCACGGCCGCCGGTGATCGGCTCTTTTTTTTTTCTCCTCGCGCTGTCAGCGCGAGGAGGAATAATAGCCGATTACCGGCTCCGTTATATCACATGATCAGCTGTCATTGGCTGACAGCTGATCACGTGATAAGGGGTCGGGATCGACCCCTTGCTCGGATCGGTGATCAGGCGAGTCTCATAGATTTTTGCACTGGGACTCTGCTTTTGATTTCCTTTTTTATTTTATTTTTTTACTTTTTCACACGTTTTACAAACGTTTGTTTGTTTGTAAACCGCTGCACTCATTTTAATGCATATTCACGTGGAGTTTTTGTATTTGCCGCGCGTGCCCCTCATGGACGGGACGACGTCTATTGACGTCGTCCCGGCAAAGGAGATCCGCGCTGTAGCCCTCATTCGGCTATAGTGTGGGTCTCAGCTGGTTAAAGGTTTTGAAAGCAATACTAGCCTACTGGAGTGTTATGACCTATTGAGGAAGATTCACTAAAACCGGTGCAGCTGTGCATAGAAACCAATCCGCTTCCAACTTCAGCTTGTTCAGTTAAGCTTTGATAATAAGCGCAGGTTCATACCGTCAGCAGGAATGAAATCGTGCGACTTCAGCTGAACCCCCTTTGAACCTCACCGCCTTGAAATCGTGCGAGTACAGCTGAACTCAATTTAATATCCGAATGTCAGTACCGACTTCGGGGGGCAAATTCATCTGTGCGGGTTGCTGCACATGTCTATGGAAATTGCACCCCGAAGTCTCCAAAAGTAGTACAGAAATTACTTTTGTGAACCAGTGAGGTGCCGCAACAATTCAGACGGTGCCATTGCCGCATGTCGAATCGCATTCCAAATCAATCCAATGTCAACCTAGGTTAAAAGTTAGAAGCCGATTGGTTACTATGCAGAGCTGCACCAGATTCTCTGTGCACCAGTTTTAGTAAATCTCCCCCATTATATTGTACGCGGTCTTCTTGCCGTAAAAACGGCCATCTTGCTTGCGTCTCAGAGTTGATCATCTCAAATAGGCAATTAATGTCCTCATAAGTTTAAATTGGCCACTGACCACTCTGCTTTCCAAGTGGTAAAATGGGCGCAAGCCGTAATTCTGGACCACAACCATTTCAGAGCATCTCCACAGAGGGAATAAAAAATACTAGCCCATCTGGCACTCACTGGATAACCAATTCCCATTTGTTAAGAATGTTTTTTGTTTTATTACTTTCATGGCGGTCAGCAGTCAGTCTCTCTGCTGGCTTTTTAAAGTGGTTGTAAACCCTTACAACCAACTTTGACCTACAGGTAAGCCTAGATTAAGGCTTACCTGTAGGTCCAAGAAATATCTCCTAAACCTACACGGTTTAGGACTTATTTGCCGAAAGACAGGCACCGCTGTACACAGGCGCACTGAGCGCACCGCGGTCAACGGCAATATGCCGCGAGTGGCGGCTCCCGTGCAGGAGTGACGTCGCCGAATGACAGCGGTGGAGCGGCGAGACCCACCGAGAAGATGGATGCTCCGAACTACAGGGGACATCGGTGACTTCGCTGACTCCTGTGTCAGGTAAGTGACACATAATGGATTACTATGTGATGCATAGTAGTCCATTATGCTTTACCTTTGCAGGGAATCAGGGTTTACTTCCTCTTTAACTGCTTGCCTATAGGGCACTTTTACCCCCTTCCTGCCCAGGCCAATTTTCAGCTTTCAGCGCTGTCGCACAACACTGTACCCATATGACATTTTTATCAAACAAATAGAGCCCTCTTTTGGCGGTATTGAATCACCAACGAATTTTTTATTTTTTTGCTAAACAAATAAAGTCTGAAATTAAAGCAGAGTTCCACTCAGATTTTTCACTCCTCACCATGC
Organism: Lithobates pipiens; assembly: GCF_037356315.1. NCBI lineage: Eukaryota > Metazoa > Chordata > Amphibia > Anura > Ranidae > Lithobates > Lithobates pipiens. Next base: position 67,044,901 of record NW_027507785.1, read on the forward strand.
AGTACTAAATGTGCATCCTTAAAACGAATTGTCAATTTTTTGTATGTTCACGGCTCTCTTCTCCTGCAGTCAGTGTGAGGAAAGGCGTGCCGATAACCGGCTTCTGTTCACATCCATGGGCAGCTGTGAATGGACACAGCTGATCACATGGTAAAGAGCAGCTGATTGGCTCTTTATCTCAATCTGTAGGTAAAGATTGCGGTAAAGAGCTGATTGGACACAGCGGATCACATGGTAAAGAGCAGCTGATTGGCTCTTTATCTCAATCTGCAAGCAGCAGTGTCACTACAAATCACAGAGATCGTCGCCAGGCACAATCATGAGATGCTGTCATAGGACTAGCCGGCCACGCTGTAGCCCTCATTCGGCTATAGTGCTGTCAACAAGTGGTTAAAGTAGAACTATAGGCAAACCCCCCCCCCCGCCCCCCTTTTGAATAGAGTAGGGGAGTGATAACCCCTCAGTGCTTTTTCCCAGCTCTGTCCCATTGAGATTTACCTTCACTTGCTGTCCAATAGCCAAAACAGAAAGTGAAAAAAATAATCCCTTGTGGGCCCCCCCAGGTCACCAGAACTAGAGTTCACATTGGACAATTTCCCCTCTATTACAGTTTTTTCTTTCCACTTTTGAGAACAGTAAACAGGACAAATAAAAAAAAATAAAAAAAAAAATAAAAAAAAGGGGTTAGTGTCCCTACTGGGGGGCATAGAACGCAGAAGAAAAAAAAAAAATAATAATAAAAAAGGGAGGGAACATTTCTGAAGCTGAAGTGGTTAAAGTAGGCCTATCAGTATAAAAGTCCTTGCTTGTTCCTGCACCTCTGAAGGTAGATAAGCCGGGCCCAACAGCTGTATCCAGGGAAGGGAAATGCCCATAGAGTCATAGAGTCTTCCACTTCCTCCTCCTCCCCCAAGTGGCCTATAAGCCAATCTTGTATACAGGGGGTGCAAGTCTGATGAAGGAGCCATCCCCCACATGCTCCGAAACACGTTCCTGCCCGACTCACCTCCTTTCTTCCCCTCCCTGGATACAGCTGGTGGCCTTCTCCCTTTGGGGGCACGGGACTGAGCAAGTTTAACTATGGATCTTCTAAGTATTTTTAACTATTGTTCTTAATAAAACACTTGTGAATTCTGCACTTAGAAGCGCCTTCTGTTTCCATTTCCGATTTCCGTTTCCATTTCTTCTCCTCGCTCTGAAGCGCTTCTGCAATTGACATTCCTAATACTATCCGTTGCTACTGATTGGAAGTTTGCTGTTGGTACAGAGGGAATAACCCACAGAAGTGCCCTCATTCCTTTCTGGTAGCACAAGTGCTTCTGCTTAAAGTGGTTATAAAGCCCTAATGTTTTTTTACCTTAAAGTAGAACTATGGGCAACATTTTCATTTTGGGTAAAGCAAGGGTGATAATCCCTGTCCGATTTTTTTTATTTTTTAGCCATCTGTGTTCCATTGCGGAGATTTCCCCTTACTTCCTGTCCCCATAGCCAAACAGGAAGTGAGAGGAAAGTTGAGGGAGATTCTTGGGGACCCCCATGTCACCTGAACTAGTGCCCCCATTGAAAGATTGCCCCTTTATTACTTTTCTGGGGAAAACCCAACATTTGGGATTCCCTTTAGCTTTCACCATCAATGATAATGGTAAACAGGGCAAATAGAGGAGGATGAATCCCCAACGGGGGGCTGTCATTTGCTGCCCAACAACCACTGGCTTGTCACCTGATACAGGAAAGAAAAAATAAATCAATTGGAAAACTAATCTAAAAGGTCTACTAAGAGCACCTTTAGGCATTGCTCTCAAATGCTGCTTTTTGCATTTAAATGCAGCTCAAAGGAGCTGCTGCAATCAAAGAAATGCAAAGCAGGGCCGACATGGCTGCAGAATGATCATCCACACTACAGCACTGAAGATACATCATAACCTGCTGACCTGCGTTTAATGTGCATTTCATAAGCACATCAAATGCCTGCTACAAAAAGCCCTTACCCTTGTAGAGCCATAAAGCGATCAGATCCGAGCTAAACAGACACTGCTCTTCTGATGGATGATGAGAATCATTTTGCTAGAGGGCCTGCTGGGATTAGGTATTGTATGTCCCCAGAGTGAAAGTCATGTGTGTTTGTTAAGCTATAAGCAGCTACTTCAGTGTTTACAGCAAACTTTCATGATCTATGAATCACCTGCTTAAACCACAAAAAAAAAAAAAAAAATTTGTTTTTTATATATATATATATATATATATATATATATATATATATATATATATATATATATATATATATATATATATATATATATATATATATATAAAAACAGTCTATAAAGCATATAAAAAAAATTCACACATTGGGGGTTATTTACTAAAAAGGAAAATCCACTTTGCACTGAAAGTGCACTTGGAAGTGAAGTCGCTGTAGATCCGAGGGGGACATGCAAAGAAAATAAAAAACAGCATTTTAGCTTGCACATGATTGGATGATAATGTCAGCAGAGCTTCCCCTCACTTCAGATCTACCCCTTAGATTTAGAGCAACTGCACTTCCAAGTGCACTTGCAGTGCAAAGTGGATTTGCCTTTTCGCAAATAACCCCCCAATGTGTTCATCTCGCCGTGTGACAATTCAAATGGTGTTCAAACCTTCCTGCAACCTTGTGCAGGTGTTGGCGACCTGCAAAGGGCCTCCGTTCAAGTCAATGGAAGTGAAATTGAGGCTCCATGCACATTAGTGGTTTTTTTTTTAAGCTCCTAGAAGCTAAATAGTGTTCATGCACACTACATTAGGCTATTCATGTTTTTTTAGCTACAGCGTCTAGAAGCAGAATTTTTTTTAAAAAAGTTTGTCATTTCTTGGAGCGTTTTTCCAGCAGAAACACTAATGGCATTTGAACTTTAAAAAAAAAAAAAAAAAAAAAAAAAAATGCTAATAAAACACTAACACTCCTACAAAAAGATTTTAACCGCGTTTTTTTTTGCAGAAAAAAAATAAATAAAATAAAAAGTGTGCATAGAGCCTGAAAGTAAAGAGTGAACGTCATACTTCCTCGTTTGAATCTCGGCCAATACACTATCTGCATGTTCTCCTCCCACACTCCAAAGACATACCGCTAGGTTTGTCATCTCCAGTATGTATGACCAGCTTGAAGTGGATGTAAACTTGACATAAAAATAAAGCATATCCTTCTATAACCACTTGGCCTGGTCATGAAATCGTTAATACAGGTGATTAGTGCTAAAATGTACTAATGATACTGCCTGGGAAAGGGCTAAACAGCTAGGATGATTAAAGGTTTAAATGTGTGCACTATGAGGTGGTTTTATCAAGGGATGTGCGGAATTTTTCCTCAAGGAAGCAAAATCCACCACATCCTTGCTGACAGGACGGAGCTCTGCACTGGATAGTTCAGATTGGGCATTTAAACTGAACTCTTTCACATAAGATTTTTTCAAAATGTATTTTCTCTTGCACATGATTGGGTATTCAAAGTACACGCAGGTTTACCTTATGTACCAATATTCACTTTGCCAAGGGAACAGCCTTTACCCCTTGAGTAGATCAATCCCAATGTTGACCTAGGTTCAAGTTTTCCCTAAAGCGTTTGATCATGGAGGGACAAAGTCCATGGTGTGACCGAGTTTTTTTTTCACCTAACCTTTCACATTAGTATTTCTATCTTTAGCTCTCATTTGCCATGAAGAAAAATAAATAAATAAAAACACACACACACACGAATACAACGAACTATACTCGACTACTTGGTCTTTTGCTGCCGTCACTTTTCTAGGTTTCTAAACGCAGTGAGGAGGGAGCAGGGTGGGTGGCTGAGCCGCACTGTGTGACTATGGATGCACACAGCCCAGCTCGAGAGTGCATGGCTTGCTGAGGGGGGCACTTGTAAAAAGGACTGGACAGTGCCAGTGGGGGATTGCAGAAGAGGCAGTAAGAGACCATTCTGTGCAATACCTTATCAGCCAAGTATAACATTTTTTTTTTAGGGCCGTTACTGATTAAAATTTTCGTGTTCGATTAATCTACTAATTTCAATTAATTATACTGCACATACAGAGCCAACTACTTTCAGCTGATCTCCTTGTATTGTATCTCTGCATTAGTCAGTGGTAAATGTGGTATACACTCTATACAATCACCCGACACTAGTTTCCACAATCCATGACTTAACTTCACAGTTCACACAAATACGTTTTAAATTCAAACTGTAGCCCTGACCCAAGTAATTTTTATTTTTCACAGTAGCGCGACAATCCCTCCACCTCAGTCTAACTAATCACCCTCACCTTATGGCATGGACCCCTGTGCAAACAGGTGGTCATGCATGCGGGTATCAAAAGGGTTAACACGGAGCATTAAACTTCTCTCACGTCTCCTTAGATCTCAGCAAGGACCCCAGGTCATGGGTAGAAAGAAAAGATCGAAGTGCTTGCCGCTTAAAGCGGAGGTCCACCCTAAAATGGACCTCCGCTCATCGGAATCCCCCCCCCCCTCCGGCGCCACAATTGGCACCTTTCAGGGGGGAGGGGGGTGCAGTTACCTGGATAATCCAGGTAACTGCACCCACTTCCGGGATAGCTGTCTGCGGAAAGGGGCGTACATTACGCCCCTTTCCGCAACTGCCCGCCCCTTTGCGCAAGTGCCCCGCTGCCTGCTGGGAAACACACAGTTCCCAGAGGCAGCGGGGACCGTCTGGATTGCGCCGCGCGGCTCGCGCATGCGCAGTAGGGAACCGGGAAATGAAGCCGAAAGGCTCCATTTCCTGATTCCCATACCCAAGATGGCGGCGGCAGGACCCGACAGACGACCTAGCGATCGGCTTCGGGTGCCGACATCGCGGGCGCGCTGGACAGGTAAGTGTCACTATTTAAAAGTCAGCAGCTGCAGTATTTGTAGCTGCTGGCTTTTAAAAAAAAAAAAAAAAAAAAAAAAAAAAACGCGGAGTCCCGGTGGACTCCCGCTTTAAGTATAAGATTTCATTTTTGTGTTCAAACACAAACTACTCACATCACGATGATAAAAACACAGCATGTAAAGCCGACAATCATGTTAGTGCCGTAGGGCAGCAGCGGGTGACGTCATGCGTAGCTCCTCCCCCGTATGCGTTACGTTCAATTAGAACTTCAACATCACCGGACTCCTCCCCCCTTCCCTTCGTTAGCAGATGGAGGCACTTGGGGAAGGTTGGAGGAGGAGTCCAGTGATGTCACCAGATCTCTGACGGAACTCCCTGAAGATCTGGAAGCCGGCGGAGAGGTGACTACAGAGCAAAAGAATTTTGATCGATCAAAAAAATGAATCGATTAATCGAGGAATTAATCTTTAAATTTCCACACCCCTAATTTTTTTTCCCCATTAAAGTAAAGCAAAGCAAAAACTTTTACAATCACTTAAAGAATAGTTAAGCCCAACATTTCATCTTCCCGATATGTGCCTGCTGCACCATGTACTTGTATGAAAAAGTATCCTGTTCTCTCTATATTGCTCCCTTTGTATGAAGCCCCCGGTGTTCCTGCCAGTCCCTCTGCTTTCCTAAGAAAAACAAAAACAAAGAAGACACTACGCATGCAAGGTCAGTTTTTATGGCTGCTCTGGTAACAGCCTGCTCTCCTCCACTGATCAGACTTGTCCTGACCCCACCCAAAAACATTCACAGGGAAGATCAGTGTGCTGCTGTTTCTCCTCCCCCAGCTCATGCAGAACAGAGGGAATGTGACTGCAATTTTTATATCTATACACAAATGTTTTGCCTTTCATTTCTATCTTATTGGATGAATGGGTTGTCTTACAAAGGTTAAAGGTTGACCACACACACACACACACACACACACTTCTTTAATATAATTACTGTTCATGTTATTTTAAGGCCTTTTGAGTTCTGGCAACATTGGGGTTGATTTACTAAAAATCTGTGCAAAATCTGGTGCAGCCGTGCATGGCAGCCAATCTAGCTTCACCTTGTTCAATTAAAAGCTTGACAAAAAAAAAAAAAAAACTGGAAGTCAATTGCCTTCTATGCGAAGAGTTTGCACTCTAGTTTTAGTAAATCAATCCCACTGTCTGCAATTCAATAGGATAAAAAAAAAAAAAATACACACACGTTCGTATCAGAAAACACATCTCCCATTGTATGTGCAGACAATATTAACAAAAATTAATCAAATCAAAAACAGTTTGCAACATAAATCTCCTTCCCAAAATTTGGTTTCATCTACCAAACAATATACTAAATGAGAGCCAATATAATGAAATATAAAATGAAATATTGTGAAGGAGATTAATGTTACACATCAATTTTATTTTATTTTTTATTTTGCCTTTTGTCTTAATGCAAAAGATGTGATCTTGTAAGAATTGGAGCATATGATTAGTAGCTCAGCTTGTAATGTTTTTATTGTTTTTTTCAAGGTGCAATTTTTTAGTCGTTGAAGATTTGCAGCTAGAGAAGAATAGCTGAAAAGCATGGAAAAAAAAAATCATTTACAGTATATCAGGTGTCCGTTTATTAAGCTGTGGAAAATAACCGCTGCCGAGTTCTCAGAGGAGATCGTTGTCTGAGCGCACGTTTATAAAGCGGTGCACATTGTGTCTTCTTTTGCAGAGTGATGCGATCTACAAACGCTTCAAACAGTGGAGAATGCCGCCTGCTGTAATCTCATGGGGCATAGTGAGATTACAGTACCAGAAAAATCTGTGAAACACTGGTGTCCGTTTATTTAGCTGATATTTAAGCTATTTATTGATTCAACAGGTCTGGCAGTAATCAGACCTGAGCGTGGAAAGTGAATTAACTCAGCTTTCCAAAAAAAATTGTGGTTAATCACAGTTCATTCATGATTCAGCATGGGAGGGCGCAGGTACTTTCGCATAGGGCCGGGCAGATTTGAACAGCTTTTTTCCCTTAATAAATAAAATTTAAAAACTGCATCTTGGATTTACTCAGGTTGAATTTGTGTAATATTAAAATGTGTTTGATGATCTGAATCATTTAAGTGTGAGAAATATAAAAAAAATTCAGGAAAGGGGCAAATAGTTTTTCACACAACTGTCACATTTTCGTAAATATTTTATTCTTTGTCGTTTCTTCAGTGTTGTCACATGAAAAGATACTTTGCTACAATGTAAAGTAGTGAGTGTACAGCTTGTATAACAGTGTAAATTTGCTGTCCCCTCAAAATAACTCAACACACAGCCATTAATGTCTAAACCACTGGCAACAAAAGTGAGTACACCCCTAAGTGAAAATGTCCAAATTGGGCCCAAAGTGTCAATATTTTGTGTGGCCACCATTATTTTCCAGCACTGCCTTAACCCTTTTGGGCATGGAGATCACCAGAGCTTCACAGGTTGTCACTGGAGTCCTCTTCCCCTCCTCCATGAGGACATCACGAAGTTGGAGGATGTTAGAGACCTTGTGCTTCTCCACCTTCCGGATGCCCCACAGATTCTCAATAAGATTTAGCTCTGGAGACATGCTTGGCCAGTCCATCACCTTTATCCTCAGCTTCTTTAGCAAGGCAGTGGTCATCTTGGAGGTGTGTTTGGGGTCATTATGTTGGAATACTGCCCTGCGGCCCAGTCTCTGAAGGGAGGGGATCATGCTCTGCTTCAGTATGTCACAGTACATGTTGGCATTCATGGTTCCCTCAATGAACTGTAGCTCCCCAGTGCCGGCAGCACTCATGCAGCCCCAGATCATGACACTCCCACCACCATGCTTGACTGTAGGAAAGACACACTTGTCTTTGGACTCCTCATCTGGTTGCCACCACACACGCTTGTCACCATCTGAACCAAATAAGTTTCTTTGTCTCATGAGAACATGGTTCCAGTAATCCATGTCCTTAGTCTGCTTGTCTTCAGCAAACTGTTTGTGGGCTTTCTTGTGCATCATCTTTAGAAGAGGCTTCCTTCTGGGACAACAGCCATGCAGACCAATTTGATGCAGTGTGCGGCGTATGGTCTGAGCACTGACAGGCTGACCCCCCCACCCTATCAACCTCTGCAGCAATGCTGGCAGCACTCTATTTCCCAAAGAGAACCTCTGGATATGACGCTGAGCACCTGAACTCAACTTCTTTGGTCAACCATGGCGAGGCCTGTTCTGAGTGGAACCTGTCCTGGTAAACTTCTGTATGGTCTTGGCCACCGTGTTGCAGCTCAGTTTCAGGGTCTTGGCAATATTCTTATAGCCTGGGCCATCTTTATGCAGAGCAACAATTCTTTTTTGCCAGATCCTCAGACAGTTCTTTGCCATGAGGTGCCATGTTGAACTTCCAGTGACCAGTATGAGAGAGTGAGAGCGATAACACCAAATTTAACACACCTGCTCCCCATTCACACCTGAGACCATGTAACACTAACGAGTCACATGACACTGGGGTGGGAAAATATATAATTGGGCCCAATTTGGACATTTTCACTTAGGGGTGTACTCACTTTTGTTGCCAGCGGTTTAGACATTAATGGCTGTGTGTTGAGTTATTTTGAGCGGACGGCAAATTTACACTGTTATACAAGCTGTACACTCACTACTTTACATTGTAGCAAAGTGTCATTTCTTCAGTGTTGTCACATGAAAAGATAGAATAAAATATTTACAAATATGTGAGGGGTGTACTCACTTTGTGAGATACTGTATATAGTAGATACTGTATATACACACCTATGCAGGGCTGGTGCAAGAATTTTTGACACCCTAGGCGAAAAATAATTTGGCCACCCCCCTCTTAGCTTCACCCCTGACCCCACCCCCTTTGCCCTGCCCATGTATACCCCACCTTTTTAAAGAAGCGCCCATCAAACGCAGACCACTAACACCCATCAATGCAGCCTGCCAGTGATAATCAATGAATGTTTGCTTGCTTCTATTCATTCAGGAGTTAGGAAGCAGACACAGTCCTCCACCACCTGTTCACCTCTGACACTGTGGGAACGGAATGGCTGCCTGCTGATGCTGAGACTTAGTTGCTTGCTGCAGAGAGAAGAGAGTAGGAACACCAGTGGCTGGGCGCCCTAGGCGGCTGCCTAGTTTGCCTAGTGGTAGCACCAGCCCTGCACCTATGTATGTGCAGGGGAACTTTAACTTATTTTAATATGAGATGGAAAGTCCTCTCCGAGAAGAGGATACACATATACAGTGTCTTGAAAAGTATTCATACCCCTTGAAAACTTTCCACATTTTGTCATGTAATTTAATCTCAGTTTAATTACAGCTGTTGTGAAGCCCTCAGGGGTTTGTTAGAGAACCTTAGTGAACAAACAGCATCATAAAGGCCAAGGAACACACCATACAGGCCAGGGATCAGTTGTGGAGAAGTTTAAAGCAGGGTTAGGTTTTAAAAATATATCCCAAGCATATGCAAAGTGTTTGGAGGGAAGCTTCAGTATGACAAAGATGTTTTTATTACAAATTATGTGAGCGGACTGCAGTTCCTCTTTAACCACTTGCCTACTGGGCACTTTCATCCCCTTCTTGCCCAGGAAATTTTTCAGCACGGTCATGCCACATTGTACCCAAACAAATTTTTTATCATTTTCTTCACACAAATAGAGCTTTCTTTTGGTGGCATTTAATCACTGCTGTGTTTTTTTTAGTGAAATATAAGACCAAAACTGTTGAAAAAAATAAGTTTAGTTAGTTTCTGTCAGTAAATTTTGTAACCAAGTAATTTTTCTCCTTCACTGATGTACACTGATGAGGGAGCACTGAAAGGCTGAACTGGTGGGCACTGATGAGGCGGCACTTATGGGCACTGATTAGATGGCACGGATGAGGAGGCACCAATATGCCGCACTTATTGGCATGGCTAGGCATTGATCGACAGCAGTGATGGGCGGCACTGATAGCCAGCACCAACTGGCACCGCTAATGGGAACTGATAGGTGGCACCGATTGCTGGCACAGTTGGCACTATATTGTAATCAGGGCACAAGTGTAGATGTCTCTCCTCGCTACACTCTGTCAGAGTGAGACGAGGCGCGCCAATTACCGTTATCTCCACGTTTCCATATGACCGGCTGTGATTGGACACAGCCAATCACATGGATAAAGAGCCACAGACGTGGCTCTTTACAGCGATTGGGGTCGCGTTGTGTACTAGCAATACGCCGCCATCTCCCCGCGCGAGAACGGCGGTTCTGGGACGCCGTCCCAGAATGAGAGCCGCCCCTCCCCGCCGTTATTTGAAGGTGGGCGGGCGGCAACTAGTTAAACTAACATACTATATTTGTAAGCCTGCAAGCTCAATTGGTCGGCTTTCTGAATCTGTCAAACTGAAAACGTAAAGTTGGCTCACATACATGTTTTTGTCCTCCTCTGTGCTTTCATACTCCAGGAAGACAATCTGCCGGGGGTAGTGGCTGCTTAGCTCGCCGTTGGGGTTCTGGATGATGCTGTAGGAATAGTCTTTACCGAAAAACTCCAGACATCGCCTCTCAATTCTCTCCACCTAGAATAATAATAATAATAATAATAATAAATCATAATAATAATAATAAATCATAATAATAATATAAAAACGGGAAAAAAAAGAACACACATGCACACAGAAAATCCAATACAGCCCGCCTCATTTCCTGGCTGGACGAGCCATCATCAGCCAAACCTTTTCTTCCCCAGTCTGACTGAACCCTGACCCATCCCTTCGATTTAGTGGATTTCATTTCTTTCAGTTGTTGAGGCTCAGCATTACATGCGGGCGTTGCCTGGGGTGGTCTAATACACCCTGCTTAGGAACAACCACTCCTGCAAGGTGACATCTACACAGCAAAGAATTTTTATATTTCCATAACTCCTCCCTGAAGCCAACCCACTGCACAGTGAGGGCTCCTGGAGGTGAATACTGAGGCCGGGTGCTGGGATGTTTTCAGGAAGCCATGTACAGCACCCTGCTGGCTCCTCCCACCATCAACTGCCTGCATTGCATAGAGAAGCACAGAGATCCCGTGATCTCTCCTCCTAAAAGTATGTGAAGAAACCACAGAGGTTTTGTTTAAATTGGCATTTTCTTTGGCATGTAGAGGGAGGACAGGGGAACCAGGGAAGGCATAATACAAGCAGAATAAATGTCCTGCACTTCTGGGTAGGGGGTGCAAATTCATGCCGCTGGCGGCTCGCTCCTGCTTCGATTACACACAGCGGGAGCTGATCACCCGGCATCGGACTCGATATCCACTGGTGCCCACCGATCAACCACAGACAGAACAGCAATCTGCCCATGTAAACAAGACAGATTGCTGTTCTGTTGGAGGAGGGGGGGGGGGGGGGGGGTTTGTCACCGAAAAGGGCAAAAATTCCATCTCTTCTCCTAGTAAAAGCACGTCACGCAGTTTAGCAAAACACTGGCTAGGCACACATTTAACCCCCTTGATGTTAACCCCTTCCCAGCCAGTGTCATTAGTACAGTGACAGTGCACATTTTTAGCATTCATCATTGTATTAGTGTCACTGGTTCCCAAAAAGTGTCAGAATGTCCGCTGCAATATCACAGTCCCCGCTATAAGGCGCTGATCGCCCCCATTACTAGTATAGAAATATCCCAGTTTGTAGACGCTATAACTTTTGCGCAAACCAATCAATATACACATATCGGGAATTTTTACAACCAAAATAATATAGCAGAATACAGATTGGCTTAAATGTTTATTGGATATGTTTTATATCTCTCTCTCTCTCTCTCTCTCTCTCTCTCTCAAAAAAAAACACAGAGATAATCAAAGTACCACCAAAAGAAAGCTCTATCTGTAGGGAAAAAAAATGACAAATTGTATTTGGGTACAGTGTCATATTACCAGGCATTTGCCATTTAAACGAACGCAGTGCGTATTGCAAAAAGACTAAGTTACACTTACCGGTGACGGTATTTCTAAGAGCCTTTCAGGACAACCCCGGAGAGTAGCTCCACCTTGCAATCAGGAAACACATGCCCGCTTTAAAAACACCTCCTCTTCCTCCATGGCTTCAGTTATTGTGGCCTTCCGACGCTGGAAAACAAAGCACAGAAAGCACAACACCATGGTAGAACTTAATACATTTACTAAGCATAACCTAGGGAGGGAAGTAACGGTTGTCCTGAAAGGCTCTTAGAAATACCGTCACCGGTAAGTCTAACTTAGTCTTTCTCAAATCGCCTTTCAGGACAACCCCGGAGAGGATAACCGAGAAACTTACCCTAGGGCGGGACTACTGCCTGCAGAACCTTCCTGCCGAAGGCCTGATCTGCTGCAGACAGTAGATCTAACCGGTAGTGCCGGAGAAATGTCGAATAACTGGACCAAGTGGCAGCCTTGCAGATTTGTTCAGGCGTTGCACCGGCCCTTTCAGCCCAGGAAACTGCCGTGGATCTAGTAGAGTGGGCAGCAATACCTGAGGGAGGTATTTCTCCTTTTGCTTTATAGGCTTCCGTTATAGCCAACTTAAGCCATCTACCCAGCGTACTTTTAGAAGCTTTCTCCCCCTTGCGTGATCCAGAAAATATCACAAAGAGGGCGTTTGATTTTCTAAATTCCTTAGTAACTTTCAGAAACTGTAAAAGACATCTTCTCACATCCAATGTGTGAAAAACTTCCTCTCCTGCATTTGCTGGGGTTGCAGAAAATGTAGGTAACACTATTTTCTGTGATCGATGGAAAGTTGAAGATACTTTCGGTAGGAATGCTGGATCCGTCCTCAGTACCACCCTGTCCTGATAAATTTTAAGGAAGGGTTCTGTAATAGCTAGAGCTTGTAGCTCGCTGACTCTCCTGGCCGAGGTGATGGCCACCAAAAAGATTGTTTTTAAAACCACCTTCTGTAAAGAAGCTTCCTGTAAGGGTTCAAACGGTGCTCCCGAGAGACCCTGTAAAACTGTAGACAAATCCCAACTGGGAAAGTCTTTAAGGGCTACTGGTCTATTTCGAGCAAGAGCCCTAAAAAATCTAGAAATTAAAGTTTCTTTAGATAAAGTCTTTTCAAAGAAAACTGATAAGGCGGCCACCTGAGTCTTCAGGGTACTGGCTGCGAGACCCTTCTCCATTCCTTCATGGAGAAACTCCAAGACGGACACCGTGCTCTTGACCTTGAGTTCTCTAGAACTGCACCAGGAGTTGAACTTTTTCCAGACCTTCATGTAAATTGCCTGTGTAACTGCCTTCCTACTGGACAGCAGAGTCTTTACTACTTTATCTGAGAGACCTTTGGCTTTTAATAGGTCCTCCTCAGAAACCAGGCGGTTAGCTGCAGGAGTTCCACCTCTGGATGACTTACTGTCCCCTGGGATAACAGATCTTTTCTGAGTGGTAACCTCCATGGGGGCTTCGAGGCTAGGTTTCGAAGACCCGCGAACCAAGGCCTTTTTGGCCAAAAAGGAGTGACTAGTATTAAGTCTGTCCTTTCTTCCCTGAATTTCCTCAGTACTAGTGGAATTAGAGGAAAGGGGGGAAAGGCATAGCACAGCTGGTAATGCCAGGGGTGAGCGAATGCATCCAACCCTATTGCTGCATCTCCTCGGTGAAGAGAAAAGAACCTGTCCACCTTTGAGTTCTGCTGGCTGGCAAAAAGGTCTACCTGTGGAACCCCCCAGGCCTCGGAGATCATCAGGAACACTTCCTGATTCAGACTCCATTCTGCCTCTAGTAATTTGCACCTGCTTAGGAGGTCCGCAAACAAATTCTGAGAGCCCTTCAGATGCACTGCCGATAGTGAGGCTGTGTTCTGTTCTGCCCAGGCTAACAACAGATTGGCCAGCTCCATCAAGCTCCTGCTTCTGGTTCCCCCTTGCTTCATAATGTAGGTAACCGCTGTTGTGTTGTCTGACAACACCTGGACATGGTGGCCTTTCAAACTCTGCTGAAATGCCACTAAACCCAGAAAGATCGCCTTCAACTCCCTCCAGTTGGATGATCTTTGAGCTTCCTGTTTGGACCAGACCCCCTGAGATGTCTGACCATCCAGATGGGCTCCCCAGCCCCAGGCACTTGCGTCTGTAGTAAGGCGCTTGTCCACAGGAAAGGTCCACACCAGGCCCCTTGAGAGGTTTGCCTGGTCTCTCCACCACCAAAGAGCCCTTTTCGTCTTTGACGAAATTTTTAGCTGTTTTTCCAAAGGATCTTGATGGGACCAGCTTGACAAAACCTCCCTCTGAAGGGGTCTGGAATGGAACCTGGCCCACTGAACAGCCGGGATTGCTGCCGTAAGCAGGCCCAGAACTGCCATAGCCATCCTGACTGAGACTGTCTGGTTGCTCTGTATCCGCTGTACAGCTAGCTGTAACTTTTCCTGTTTTTCCAACGGTAGAAAAACTTTCTGGAGAATCGAATTTAAGGTATACCCCAGAAATGTCATTTCCTGTGAGGGGGTCAGGATTGACTTCTCTAGGTTTAGAAGCCATCCCAGGCCCTCGAGGTGAGACTGGGCCCTCTGGAGATTGACTAGGACCTGCTCCCTGGAGTCTGCAAAAAACAAAAGGTCGTCCAGATAAGGAACGACTGGAATCCCCTTCAATTTCAGGGGTTCCAAGGCCTCTGCCATAATCTTCGTAAAGACCCTGGGAGAGGATGAGAGTCCGAACGGCAGAGCCCTAAATTGGAGGTGCCATACCGAACTCCCCACCTTCAATGCCAGGCGCAGGAACTGCTGCGATGCCTGATGAATTGGTATATGAAGGTAGGCATCCCTTAGGTCCAGGGATGCCATGAAGCATTCTGGGGTCAACAGCTTTGTGATGGAGAAAATTGTATCCATCCTGAAATGTTTGTACCGAATGAACCTGTTCAGGAATTTCAGATTCAGGATTAGACGGTACTTCCCTGAGGGTTTTTTCACCAGAAAAATATGTGAATAAAAACCCCCGCCCTGCTGGTTTACTGGGACTTGAATCAGAACCTCTTGCTGTATCAGCTCCTGTAACAACAGCTTCATTGCAGAGGCCTTCTCCTGATCCCTTGGCAATGTTGTCACATAAAACCTGCTTGGGGGTAGTTCTGAAAACTCCAACCTGTACCCCTGATCGACAACGCTCTTCACGAACAGATTTGGAGACAGCCTGTCCCATTGTTCGCGAAAAGCTGACAGTCTCCCCCCCCCACTGGGGAGATATTGTCACTTGTTCTTAGGGGACTGCTCTGGGGGAGATCTAAAGAGGACTCCACCCCTGCCTTTGCCCTTCTGTGAACCCCATCTGCTCTTGTGCTCCTGGTCTTTTTTATGGGACTGCTGAAAAGCACGAAAATTCTTTTTAGCAATCTGCTTTTTCTTAAAGGGGTTCTGCACTCATAATACAACATTTGCCCATTCTGTTGCCTCTAGTTAATATATCTCATAATGCCACCTGTTTTTTTTTTTTGATTCACCTACCTTTTGTAATCTTCAGTAGTTTATTTTAAACCCCTGCGGCGATGGGCGGTCTCTTGCGGGGATCAGCGTAATTTCCTGTTGAAGCCCGCACTGTCTCCTGGGATCTCGTTCGTGTAATCCCAGGAGACATTGCGGCTAATGCACCCGACATCTCGCGAGATTTCGGGTGCTACAGCCGACATCTCGCGAGATTTCGGGTGCTACAGCCGACATCTCGCGAGATTTCGGTAATTACAGCCGAGATCTCGCGAGATCTCGGCTGTAATTACCAAAATCACGCGAGATGTCGGCTGTAGCACCCGAAATCTCGCGAGATGTCGGGTGCATTAGCCGCAATGTCTCCTGGGATTACACGAACGAGATCCCAGGAGACAGTGCGGGCTTCAACAGGAAATTACGCTGATCCCCGCAAGAGACCGCCCATCGCCGCAGGGGTTTAAAATAAACTACTGAAGATTACAAAAGGTAGGTGAATCCAAAAAAAAAAAACAGGTGGCATTATGAGATATATTAACTAGAGGCAACAGAATGGGCAAATGTTGTATTATGAGTGCAGAACCCCTTTAACTGGAAAAGCCTTCTTTTTATCGGCTGTTCTATCCAGCACAGACTCTAAATCGGGACCAAAGAGCAAGTCACCCGAGAAGGGAAGACCACACAGCTTGACCTTAGAAGCAGTGTCCCCAGACCATGTTTTCAGCCAAACTGCTCTCCTGGCTGAATTTACAAGAGCCGAAGACCTAGCGGCCAGTTTAACCGATTCTGCTGATGCATCCGCCATGTATTTGACTGCATTCAGGATCAGTGGAAAGGACTCTAAGAGATCCTTGCGGGGTGTCCCCGCCTCAATATGGCTCTTCAGCTTCTCTACCCAACATTCCAGATTCCTGGCCACCACCGTAGCTGCCATTGCTGGTTTTAGACTGACTGACGCGGCATCCCAAGCTTTTTTAAGGATGGAGTCAGCTTTTTTGTCCATTGGGTCTTTAAGGATCCCCATATCCTCAAAGGCTAGATCCGTTCGTCTGGATACCTGTGAGAAAGCTGCATCGACTCTGGGTTTTTTGTTCCAAACCTCTGAGTCCTTATCTTCGAAGGGAAACCTTCTCTTGAGAGCTTTAGAGAAGAAAGGGGCTTTTTCTGGGTCCTTCCACTCTTTTCTCACTGAATCTGAGAGGACCCTGTGGACAGGAAAAACTCGCCGTTTTGTTTCGTCCAACCCCTGGTACATTTTATCATGAACTGACAGTTGTACTTTTTCTTCTTGAATTTCTAGAGTAGTGTAGATTGCTTTTAAAATATCATCTACTTCCTCTAGTGATAGCTTGAATTTGGAGCCCCTGCTATCTTCTTCCTCTTCCTCCTCCTCAGAATCCCTGAAGGAGATGAGAGTACTACCCCCTTCGTCTCCAGACTCTTCAGTTTCCACCTGTCTGGATGACGACGCCCTGGGGCTGGGCGGTAAGTTCTGAGGCTCGGTCTGTGCGGGAGGGTTTTGTATCAGGATGGACCTGACTGAACTCAAGGAGTTTGTCAGCTCTTTAACCGAAGAAAACAAATCCTTATATTGTTGAGATGTTTCCTCTTCCATCAATTCTCTGATACAATTTCTGCACATTGCCTTCTGCCATGAATCTCTGAGGGGGGTTTTGCAAGAAGGACATTTTCTCTGACCTGGTCTAGCTTTTCCTAGTGATTTTTCCTGAAACGACATACAGGTTTAACTCACTAAAAGCTCTCAACAACCAGTTGTTTAACACCAAGCCAGTGCAGAGACCCACCACCAAACAGACCACTAGTGAGACCCCAGAACTAGGCTGCAAAAGGTCAGAGCGAAGTCCACCTCAGACCTGCAGCGACAGGCCCCCAAGAGGGGGGAACAAAACAAAGACATAACCCACAGTAAAGCAGAGGGTGCCAGTGCACCTTACGTACCTGGGCTGGACCGGTGCTGGGGGCGCCTGTCTCCGCCATAGCTGGCTTGCACTCTTCCATCGCTTGAGTGAGGCAGCTATTTTACAAACAGCTCTCATTTTAAATTTTCCCGGCCGCCGCGTCATCAAGGCCGGCCGGAAGCGGAAGCACGCGGTCACCTGACCCGCCCCATGACCCCTGCGTTCCAGGCGCTGAACCACGGCGCCACGCCCCCTCAGAGCGCCCGCGCGTCACCGTAAACGACGCCGTCGCCGCCCGGGACCCGGCGCCGAAAACGGAGCCACGCCGCTGACCTGCAGCGGCCTCCGCCAGCAACAGAGCCCTCCCTGTGCTAACAAGCGGACACCGGGCACCCGACGCCGGCACTCCGAGGGTCCTTACTCCCGTGAGATGGCGGGACCAGGAGCTCCAGGAGTCCTCTCCCCGTGGAGATGCTGCTGGGGGTCAAAGAGAAACAACCTGCAACAAAAGGTAAGCCTTACTCCCCTGCAGAGAGTGTAGCTCTCCCTGGTTCAGGCACATGCTTCCTCCAAGGAGGAAACACAATAACTGAAGCCATGGAGGAAGAGGAGGTGTTTTTAAAGCGGGCATGTGTTTCCTGATTGCAAGGTGGAGCTACTCTCCGGGGTTGTCCTGAAAGGTGATTTGAGAAAATGGCCTGGTCAGGAAAGGGGGGTAAATCTTCCAGCGGTCAAGAATATGTAAACCCAACATTTCCTGATGTGTGCCTGCTGTACCATGTACTTTTATAATAAAATATCCTGTTCTCCTTATATTGCTGAAATCCCTGGTGTTCCTTCCAGTCCATCTGCTTTCCTATTAAAAACTGACCACACTAAGCGATAGAACACACCACGGTCAGTTTTTTGGCTTTGCCTGCTCTCCTCCAATGACCTGGCTTTCGTGGACACATCCCCCCTGCCCAGCCATTTACTAGGAAGGCCAGTGTGTTGCTGTTTCTTCTCCCCCAGCACCCTGAGCTCCTTCTGCAGCTGAGAACAGAGGAAATGTGATCACAAAAAAATAAATAAAAAACACATATATACAAACACATATACATATATATATACACACACACACACACACACACTTTAAATCCCAACACCAGCCAGAACTGTTCATTTCCAGTTCTGCTGACCACACAAGAAGCAAAGTGAAAATGTCCCCATTGGGGACACAAACCATCATAAAGCTGACTGTGGCCCCAATTTCTGTTCAGTCCCATTGAAAAGGTAAAAAAAAAAAAAAGTGTGGCTAGAGTTCCTCTTTAATCCTCAAATGACTGGTTTCCTGAAACACAATTGCTGGAGACCAGTTCTATGGAAAGGACCAAAACATGAACTGCGCGTATGACTGGCCCGTCTGCAATGAATGATTTTAGGAAAGAATTCTCAAAAGAGCGACATTTACACAACAGAAAGGAGAAGAAAATCGCTTTCACTTCTCTGACCGATCACCCAAAGAGCTTCAGGAAACACGCATCCACGCCTGCCTGATCAAGCAGGTCAAAGTCTATTCTGCTTATATTTTACCTTCCCAGTACCCCGCCAATGACATGTTAAATAAAACCCATTTTCTTAATATTCCTTATGTTGGGTCCAGTGACATCACTGAGTCTCTGTGCTTCTCAATGCAATGTGGGCAGATCAAGGCTAGCGAGAGGGGCTGGGAGGATGCTGTACATCGCTTCATCACAGCCCCCTCCTGCCTCAATACTCCTCTCTAAAGCCCTCAGTCCTAGTATATCGCCTTTAATAACAGGACCTGCCAGGAGATAATGCTGGGATATGTAGTTCCCCAGTATATTCCCTGTAATAACAGGACCTGCGAGGAGGCCATGCTGGGATATGTAGTTCTCCAGTATATTCCCTGTAATAACAGGACCTGTGAGGAGGCCATGCTGAGATATGTAGTACCCCAGTATATCCCCTCTAACAACAGGACCCGTCAGGAAGCCTTTCTGAGATATGTAGTCCCCCAATTATAACAGATCTATAAGGAGGCCATGCTGTGATATGTAGTCCTCCCAGTATATCTCCTGTAATAACAGGACCTGCGAGGAGGCCATGCTGGGCTATGTAGTCCCCTAGTAACAGATCTATCAGGAGGCCATGCTGGGATATGTAGTCCCCCAGTATATCCCCTGTAATAACAGATCAGGAGGCCATGCTGGGATATGTAGTCCCCCAGTATATCCCCTGTAATAACAGATCAGGAGGCCATGCTGGGATATGTAGTCCCCCAGTATATCCCCTGTAATAACAGATCCGTCAGGAGACCATGCTGAGATTTTTGGGCGTTTTACCTCCCAGGTCACACCGATCGAGACGTTGGAATCATGCTACTTCACTTGAAGTAGTACGATTTCAATGAAGCATTTCAGTGCTACTTCAGGTGCGACTTGGAAGACATCAGTGCAACTTCAAGTACAGAAGTCTATGCAAGTCGCACCTGAACGTGCAAAAAAATAGTGAAGGAACTACTTTTGAAATCAGTGCGACTCTGGAGTGCGACTTGTCATGCGATCTGGAACCATCACATTGTATGACAAATCGCAGTGGTGTGGCCGGGGCCCCAACTGCGGTCATGAATGCAGTCTTGGCAGCGGCTGCTCTCCTCTACATGCACACATAGGTCCGATTCACACTGAGGCAGCACGACTTACAGCACGACTGCCTCAGGCGACCTGGACGCGACCATTGCGGCAACTTGCAAAACGACTTCTGTATAGAAGTCAATGCAAGTCATCTCAAGTTGCCCCAAAAGTCGTACAGGAACCTTTTTCTAAGTCGGAGCGACTTGAGTCGCTCCGATTAGAACGGTTCCATTGCACAGAACGGGACGCGACTTGTCAGGCGACTAAGTCCCCCCTGTGAGAACCGGCTCATACAGACATGAATGAGGCTACTCAGCCTCAGGCGAGTGCTGATCCATGCGTTCAGATACTGGGACCGCTCTTGTTCGGTTCATTCACCAACACTGGAGAGTGCAGGATCCGCTACAGCTCTGCATAGAAACCAATCCGCTTCCAGTATTTTATTGTTTATTTTTTGTCAAAGCTTTATTGAACAAACTGTAATTAGAAGCGGATTGGTCTCTATGCAGAGCTGCACCAGATTTTACCCTCTCCAGTTTTAGTAAATCCCCCCCTCCCCCCCCATAGTGTCCGCAGCGGCTGCTCTCCTCTATATGCAGACTGGAGAATTTGGATAGAACTGACAAATCTTTTATTCCAGCGGTCTGATTCTCTAAGTGCTTGTTTAGTACTTTTAGCCAAGGAGTTTTATTTCAACAGGTTTGTCATTATTTATTCCATCAGACAATTCATCTTTTTACTGCCATTTAGCCCTTGTTCTGTATTCTCCCCGTCCAATCACAGCACGTTCCTTATTATTCCCCCCCGGGGCCCATCAGTCAGAATTCTGTGGTTTGGGCTCTTTGGTTTTTGTCGTAACTGGATTCGTGTTTTTACCCGATTTCAGGAAAAAATTCCTTTTATTTCAGCAGACTGAGCTCTGACTGTGTTTAATAATAAATTGTTCAGTTTTTATGCCACTTTTATTTCCATCACAATTAAAATAATCTTGGCCTTTTGGTCCAACACCTCATCTTTCTAAATATTTATGGTCTATGCCTGTCCCCCCCAATAATAGGAGCCGTCAGGGGGGGGTCATGCTGGGAGTTGTAGTCCCCCTCTAATAACGGGACCTGTCAGGGGGTCATGCTGGGAGTTGTAGTCCCCCTGTAATAACGGGAGCTGTCAGGGGGTCATGCTGGGAGTTGTAGTCCCCCTCTAATAACGGGACCTGTCAGGGGGGGGTCATGCTGGGAGTTGTAGTCCCCCTCTAATAACGGGACCTGTCAGGGGGTCATGCTGGGAGTTGTAGTCCCCCTGTAATAACGGGACCTGTCAGGGGGTCATGCTGGGAGTTGTAGTCCCCCTGTAATAACGGGAGCTGTCAGGGGGTCATGCTGGGAGTTGTAGTCCCCCTGTAATAACGGGAGCTGTCAGGGGGTCATGCTGGGAGTTGTAGTCCCCCTGTAATAACGGGAGCTGTCAGGGGGTCATGCTGGGAGTTGTAGTCCCCCTGT
Organism: Lithobates pipiens; assembly: GCF_037356315.1. NCBI lineage: Eukaryota > Metazoa > Chordata > Amphibia > Anura > Ranidae > Lithobates > Lithobates pipiens. Next base: position 67,066,271 of record NW_027507785.1, read on the forward strand.
AATAACGGGAGCAATCAGGGGGGTCATGCTGGTAGTTGTAGTCCCCCTGTAATAACGGGAGCTGTCAGGGGGTCATGCTGGGAGTTGTAGTCCCCCTGTAATAACGGGAGCTGTCAGGGGGGTCATGCTGGGAGCTGTAGTTCCCCTGCAATAATAGGACCTGTCGGGGTCATGCTGGGAGTTGTAGTTCCGCTGTAATAATAGGACCTGTCGGGGTCATGCTGGGAGTTGTAGTCCCCCTGTAATAATAGGAGCTGTCAGGGGGTCATGCTGGGAGTTGTAGTCCACTGGGCAGTGCAGTTCTCAGCAGTGGCCGGCAGGCGGACATGTGGCTCGGCGGGCGGAGGGGGGCGCTGTTGCGGAGCTCCTCCTCACACACGGCCCGTCTCTCCGGCGTCTCCATGACAACCTCCGCTCTGCGCTCCCGGTACCGAGCCCCTCACCTTCACTCCGGCGTCCTTAGCCCGGAACTGGGCCCGGGAGAACTCCTCCAGCAGCTCCCCCAGGGCATTCTGCCGGCCGGGCTCCTCCATAGCGGTCACTGGCTGCGGCCCTGCCCCAACACCGGAGCACCGGTAGCCGCCCGACAGCACATCCGTAGCACCCCTCCGACGCTTCCTTATGACGCCTCTGACACCTGTCACCCGCGGGCCGCAATGACGTCACGGGGGCGACTTGGCGGCCATGTTGGTTGGGGAAGAGAAGTACCCCGCGATGTGATATAAATAATTAGGATATGATATGAGGATGAGGTGGAGGGGGTGCGGGATCGGAGGCGGCTGGAGGAGTAAGAATAGGAAACGTGCTTCTCCCTAACATCATAATACAGCTTGTAATTCTACATCTGACCGCTGCGAGGCGCTAGAGAGCACGATCAGCTATTGTTTACATAGAAGGGACACCGCTGTAGCCCCGAATTAGGCCAGCTCGGCTGGTGGCAGTAGAGAGCACAGTCTGCGTTGGTTTATACAGCTGTAGTTCCATCTAATGCTGGCTGGTGACAGTAGAGAGCATAGCCTGCGTTGGTTTATACAGCTGTAGTTCCATCTACTGCTGGCTGGTGGCAGTAGAGAGCACAGTCTGCGTTGGTTTATACAGCTGTAGTTCCATCTACGGCTGGCTGGTGGCAGTAGAGAGCACATTCTATCCCTAAATACTGCCAAGACTGCTAGTTTGCTGTGTTCCAAGCCAAATTGGACTATTTGTAAAATAAATGTATATTTCCCATATCTATATTATGCTGAGGCAGCACTTTACAGTGTACACAGACCATGCAGATCAGTCCCTGCCCCTCTAGGGAATTTTACAATTTAAAGAAGAATGGGGGAAAAAATGTATATATATATATATATATATATATATATATATATATATATATTATTATTATTATTTTATTTTTATTTTTTATGTACAAGATACTTTGTATGTATTTTCTGCCACTGACTTTTTTTTCTGCCTGCATATCACACATGCAAAGCCAAATATGGTAGTCATGGAACAAATTTTTACCTTCCAACCACAGTGTCATTTGAGAACGAGGGACTCTTTGGGGTGGGAAAACTTGCAGCTCGTGCAACAGGCTGCGGAGAGATGGGGGGGTGGGGGGGTAGATATATTGCAGTAAATACTGGGTGTGGCTTAGAGAGACATGGTTAACCACAGTGGTGGCTCTCCCGCACTTTACCCTCTCTCAACACTGAACAGAAGGGGGAACCAATAGCCCCTGCTGTTGTCAATCACAGCCTGTAAGGAGAGAGTAAGAGGTGGGGGGCTGAGCCACGCTGCGTGAGTCTAGGGACACACACAGTGCAGCTCAGGATCAAGCCTGCACTAGTGACCCATAGCAAAGGGCTTGCTATGGTTGTATTGGACAAGTATTGGGAGCCAGGAGCATCGGCAGGGGACCCCAGATGAAGAGAATCGGGGCTGCTCTGTGCAAAACCATTGCACAGAACAGGTAAGTATAACAAGTAAAAAAACAAAAAAAAAAAGATTTACAATCAATTTAAAGAGAAAAAAAAAGGAAAAATATACTGTATTTATCGGCGTATAACACGCACATTCATTTTAAGAGGGGATTTTTAGGAAAAAAACTAAAATATTAAATAAGGAACTTTGAAGAAAAATAAGGGTCAGTGCCCATCTGCAACCTCACCATTGTCATCAATGCAGCCTGATCAGTGCCCATCTGCAGCCTCACTAGTGCCATCAATGCAGCCTCATCAGTCCAAATAAATGCAGCCTCACCATTGCCATCAATGCAGCAGCCGCACCATTGTCATCAATGAAGCAGCCGCACCATTGTCATCAATGCAGCAGCCGCACCATTGTCATCAATGCAGCAGCCGCACCATTGTCATCAATGCAGCAGCCGCACCATTGTCATCAATGCAGCAGCCGCACCATTGTCATCAATGCAGCAGCCTCACCATTGTCATCAATGCAGCAGCCTCACCATTGCCACAATGCAGCGGCCTCACCATTGCCATCCATGCAGCGGCCTCACCATTGCCATCAATGCAGCAGCCTCACCATTGCCATCCATGCAGCGGCCTCACCATTGCCATCAATGTAGCGGCCTCACCATTACCATCAATGCAGCAGCCTCACCATTGCCATCAATGCAGCAGCCTCACCATTGCCATCAATGCAGCAGCTGCACCATTGTCATCAATGCAGCAGCCTCACAATTGCCATCAATGCAACAGCCGCACCATTGTCATCAATGCAGCAGCCTCAACATTGCCATCAATGCAACAGCCGCACCATTGTCATCAATCCAGCAGCCTCACCATTGCCTCAATGCAGCAGACTCCCCATTGCCACAATGCAGCAGACTCACCATTGCCACAATGCAGCAGACTCACCATTGCCATCAATGCAGCAGCCTCCCCATTGCCATCAATGCAGCGGCCTCACCATTGCCATCAATGCAGCAGCCTCACCATTGCCATTAATGCAGCGGCCTCACCATTGCCATCAGTGCAGCCTGATCGATTCCCATCTGCAGCCTAGAGGGAACAGGGAGGGGGGCGGGACAAACACGGGCAGATTACATACAGTGAGAATCTCCTATGATAGACAGAACAGTGGTCCAATGGTGGCCCAGGAGACGGGACTTCCTATTACAGAGGCCGTCAAGTAAATAAAAGATTCTCACTGTATGTAATCTGACGGCGCTTGTCCCGCCTCCCTCCCTGCCCCCTCCGAGGCAGCTAAAATTGCAGTATTGGCGTATAACACGCATACGCTATTTGCACCCAATTTTCATGGTGAAAAAGTGGGTGTTATACGCCAATAAATACAGTAATTTAAATAAAACAAAAATAATAAATACAAAAATGTAAAGTCACCCCCCGTCTGCCTGCGCATATACTAAAATGCAATAGTATATCTAGATTCACACATAAATACAGTATGTATAACCCATCTGGGTTCTATATAGTGTATATATGTTTTCCCCCGAAATACCAAAAAATCGAAATCAACCTTCTGCGCTCTATATACGCTGTTTAAACATTTCTAGCAAACTTTGCACAAAGACAGGGAATTTTGGTTCACATGCATTGTAATGCATGCTTAAGCTGGCCAACTGCGTCAAAGTAATCCCTTTTCTGGTCAGACCTAAACTACTCTATACTACACTACACTACACTAACTAATCTATCCTACTCTACACTACACTATGCACTACTCTGTACTTACCTGCACTACACTCTACACTACACTACACTACACAACACTAACTAATCTATCCTACTTTACACTATACTATACACTACTCTGTACTTACCTGCACTACACTATACTCCAGTATTCGGCACTAATCTACACCAGGCTACATTACTCTACACAACACTACTCTTCACTACATTACATTTCTCTACTGTACGCTTTGACTTGATTTAATAAAGGCAAATAATTTGTGCACTTTGCAAGCACAGTTGCTCCAGAGCTTAGTAAACGAGGTGATGCTTCACTTTACAAAGAATACCCAATCACATGCAAAGAAAATGTACAACAATTGCATTTTTGCTTAGACACGATTGGATGATGGAAGTCAGCAGAGCTTCCCCTCATTTAGTAAGCTCTGGAGCAACTGCACTTGCAAAGTACACAGTCTATTTGCTTTTAGTAAAGCAACCCCCATGTTTTTTGAGAATTAGCTGTGGAAATATTATGTGGCATAAAAAATATATGGTATTCTCCAGGGCTTCTGCTTTAATAAAATCTGTAATGTTTGGTGGTTCTAACTAACTGTATAGCTAAAAATGCTGATTTCTACATGTTTGTGAAAAATGTAAAAAAAATTGCCATGGACGGCAAGTGGTTAAAAATATAAATCTGAAAAAAATGTCCCTCGTTGTAACTCCATTGTCAATCACATCATCCAGCGAAGCAGGTGGAAGGAAGTCCAGCAATGCAGGGGTGATGAAGATCGGGGAACCTCTAGCCCTTGTTGCCCAATCTATACCTGCAATAAGAATTAAAGCGGGAGTCCGCCGGGACTCCGCGTTTTTTTTTTTTTTTAAAAGCCAGCAGCTACAAATACTGCAGCTGCTGACTTTTAAAATAGTGACACCTGTCCAGCGCGCCCGCGATGTCGGCACCCGAAGCCGATCTCTAGATCGTCTGTCGGGTGCTGCCGCCGCCATCTTGGGTATGGGAATCAGGAAATGGAGCCTTTCGGCTTCATTTCCCGGTTCCCTACTGCGCATGCGCGAGCCGCGCTGCGCAATAAGGACGGTCCCCGCTGCCTCTGGGATCTGTGTGTTTCCCAGCAGGCAGCGGGGCACTTGCGGAAAGGGGCGGGTACTTGCGGAAAGGGGCGTAATCTACGCCCCTTTCCGCACAGAGCTATCCCGGAAGTGGGTGCAGAATACCTGTACTGTACAGGTATCTGCACCCCCCTCCCCCCTGAAAGGTGCCAATTGTGGCGCCGGAGGTGGGGAGGGTTCCAATGAGCGGAAGGTCCACTTTAGGGTGGACCTCCGCTTTAATAAATTAATAGAAACAGAAATACAGAAAACATAGAAAATTGTTTTTAGTGTTTTTGTTTTCTGTTTTTGAGAGAGAGAGAGAGATCTTGTCAGGGAAGATGTAGATATTATTGTCCAATCTGCACCTGCAATAAAATGATTAACGATAGGTTAATATTGTCTGAACGGGTAATGCTGAAAACATATGATATGACACTTTTTCTTAGCATTGGTTTTCTCATAATTCTTAAATGATGGTGTTGATCTTGGGACAATAGCCCTCAGCAGCACAGAATGTCCAACAGTTATGTTCTCTATAATATAAAATACATTCTGCTTCCTATAATTGCTCCTCGGTAGTTGGTGTCATAGGTGTGCAGTAGAGCTGCACAGTTAATCATCAAGAATCGTTATCACAATCTTGACTAAAGTGTTTCACGATTCTTTCCATGCAGAGAATTCTCTCTGCTCTTCTGAAGCCACAGCCCTCAAAAGAAAGGAAGAGAAAAACTGGGCAGTCTACCAAGAATCAAAACATTATTTATCAGTTGAACTTAAGTATAAACATTGTAACAATGTGTCAATGGAATAGACTTTGTGTGTAAGGCTGGGTTCACACTGCAGTGATGCGGGAACGCCTCAAATCCGCGGCGGGTTCCCGCATCGCATGCCTCCCGGCGGCAGTTCACACCCTATGCCCTATGCGAACTGCTGGGAGTGTCAGTGAAATGTTAATGACACCCCCAGATCAGTTCACATATCGCAGTGCGATCTGCAAACTCGGACAGGAATCGGATCGCATGGTGTGAACACCCATGCGATCCGATTCTGCTGCGGACCAAAAAAAGGGTCCTGTGCAAGTTTGGGGAGGGTGCGATGCGAATTCAGCCATACTATCTGTATGGCTGAACTCGCATCGCACAGAGATCGGATGTGATTTGCACTGCAGTGCGGTGCGAATCACATCCGATTCTCGTAGCCGCAGCAGTGTGAACCCAGCCTAAGTGAAAAAAGTTTAACCACTTAAACACTAAACCTTTTTCTGAAATTTGTTGGTTTCAAGTTACAATCTTTTTTTTTTTGCTAGAAAATGACTTAGAACCCTCAAACATTATATATATTTTTTTAGTAGACACCCTAGAGAATAAAATGGTGGCAGTTGCAATATTTTATGTCACGCTGTATTTGCAATGCAATTTTTTTTTTTTAATTACTTTAAAAAAATTGCTAAAAAAAAAACACACACTAACCAGTAAAGTTAGACATTTTTTTGTATAATGTGAAAGATTTTACGTCACGAGACTCATGAGAGAATCGTGATCTTTTTATTCTAAGCAAAAAAATCATGATTCTCATTTTGGCCAGAATCGTGCAGCTCTAGTGTGCAGGCCAGGGAACTCAATTGCATTGGCTCACGCGTGCGCAGTGTGTGTCCTGCTCCTCTCCCCCTCCTCTCACAGCCGGGCACACACTGCGCACGCGTGAGCCACGCGCTGTGATTGGCCGGGCAATCGTCTGGGACCTGTGACGTGTACCAGATGATTGCAGAGAGGGAGGGGAGAGAGGTGATCTCCTTTCCGGTGCCGCGGTGCGCCAGGAGGAAATGGAGGCTGAGACCTTCTAAAAAGAGGGTATCCGCCCCCCCCCCCCCCCACAAAAAATGACATGCCAAATGTGGCATGTCATGGAGTCACCTCCCTTATAGCAGAAGTTCCATTATAGGGTGGAACTCCGCTTTAAGTGCACTGATGCTATTCATTCTTTCTGAATGGCACCCCAATACACCTTCTGATGGTGGTGCATTGTAGCACAACAGCAAGCTAACATGCATTGTGGTGTTTTGTGAATAGTGATGCATGGACAATCTTTTGGCAGAACACCACACATTATCATGTTGTGCTTTTGGCACATTACTGTGCTGTCCTGCATTGTGCTGCTACACACATTAATATGAAGGTGCATTACTCCCTAACAAGGAGATCTTTGTACCCAAGCTATATATAGACTGTGATAACATGAGCGCCATATCTAATTTCATGGACCTGCAGAGTATTTTACGTTGGCTAAACCATCAAAGGATTGGAGATCCAGTAATGGTAAAATGATAACATTAAAAACATGTAAAAATCATCATTTTGACACATCACATATGGGATTTGTAGCTTTGGAGCGGACTTCAGAGACCCTTGTGGTGGTGATTTTGATAAGGTTCAGAGAGAAACTAAATGGATTCAAAGATTTGAAGCCACCACTTCCCTAGGTCTGAACAAGACTTTGAGACATAAACCATTTTTAACATTCTTACAATTTTTAGTTCCTATATGATTTAGAAAATTGGTGACAACCCCAGTACAGCTGCACAATTTATATTGTAAAATATGTGATTGTTTATTTTTTGGTTTTAGCATGAGCTTCTCAGAGCTGAGGATATGACACCTGCCCCCCCCCCCCCCCAACTAGTCAACTAGTGAAGGACTACAGGCCCCAGCATGAACCCGTGAGATTTCAGGGACTCATGCTGGGGCTTGTAGTCCTTGAATTTTGGAGGGAGTCACATCCACTAAACTAGGGTAACCAGACATCCCCCCCCCCCCCCCCGTTCTGCCACTCCTACTAGCTTAGGGGAGTGTATTTTTTTCCATTATCTGTGCCCCTTTCTGATGATCATGTGCAGGTCGGAGCGGAGGGAATAGTTCTTCAGTTTCGGGTGCATGCCCATCCAGCTCCGCTCGCATGTTCTTCTGCCTTGGCTCAAGTCCCGGCCAGCCACCTACCTGCTTATCTCCTTGCCTTCCCTGGCGGAGTGATTTTTTTCCGCTCCCCACCCAATAGCAGCCAGGGGGCCCGGAGAGTAAGACTTGACAGGCTGTGAGGCAAGCGGCAGCGGCAATGGGCAGAGAGCGGTGATTGCCGCCATTATTAGTAAAAAAAAAAAAATATGTCCTCGGATTTCATTTTAAAAATCTGGTCACCTTACACTAAACAAGAAAAGGTGAGGAAAATTTACATGGGGAGGGGCGCCGATTTTAGTTTTGCCTACTCCAAGCCCTACAGACAGGCCTACATAGATAAAAGTAGAAAGTGACTGTTCTATGAAGGTGTAAACAATGAAAATCTTAATCAGAACTGTATTGGTAGCAGAATGACATGAATTCTTTTAAATACTGGATGTCTCCCGGAGTGGACAGGCAATCTCCTGGGACCTGTCACGTGTCCCAGGAGATCGCCTAGAGGGAGGGGCCGCCTAAGGCGAAAGGAGGAAGTGGGACAGGAAGTCACCCTCCTAATGAAGCCCCCCCCCCCCCCCTAAAAAACAATTACATGCCAAACGCTTTAAGTAGTGAATGAGTATGTATTAGGAGACTAGGGATATGACTAGGGATATGGTCCAAAGAGCTTGGAATAAAAGGCTGGGACTGCATTTGGGTTATGAAAGCAGTTATTTTGGCTGCCTCATATTTAGTGATATTTTTATGGATGTTAATCCCAAAATATCGAAAATGGTCAATAAGTCATAAATTAGTGCATAGAAGATACTTATAGGGCTGCGATGGGCCTATGGGGAATAACATGTATGGATAACCAAACTCAAGGAAGCATACAGAAAGAAGCCAGTGCCACTTTAAGTTAACACCAAATCCTGCCTTAATGTTATTTGACATGTGCTAGACAGCTTTATAAGGCAAAGTTTATTGTGAGACTTCATTGTGCTATTCATTCCCCTATCGGTAAGACAGCACATGTCCCTCATGTCCTGGTATACTTCAATTGCTTCAATTGAGACATCTCCTTTGTTCCCTCAAGCACCTATCTTGTGTCGGCTTTCACACTAATTGGATATAAAAAGTGTCCTTGAATTGGTGCCCTTGCATCCCTCTCTTCCAAGACATATTAACACTTTAACCCAGTCTGGCATGCCTTATAGAAGAGGGACATGTCAGCTTCGGTATCATCACATAAGGCTCCGTCTGTCTGCAGTAACAGAAAACAAGGATGTACATTCTGCACCTATTAAATATCTTATACACATCATTGCCCTGCTTAGCTTAGTTGTCCTGCTTAGCTTTGTTCAGATCTTAAAGCAGGGTTCCATCCTAAAGTGGAACTTCCACTCATCGGAACCCTCCCCCCCTCCGGTGTCACAGTTGGCACCTTTCAGGGGGGAGGGGGGTGCAGATACCTGTCTAAGACAGGTATCTGCACCCACTTCCGGGCATAGGCTCCCACGGGAGTCTATGCCGTTTCCTGTCCCGCCGCGCTGTCTGCTGGGACACACATGAGTCCCAGATACAGTGCGGACCATTCCTAGTGCGCTGCGCGACTCTCGCATGCGCAGTAGGGAACCGGGAAGTGAAGCCGCAACGCTTCACTATCTGATTCCCTCACCTAGATCCAGGTGTAGCAGGCTCCAGTGCTGAGGTTGGCTGGAGCCGAGATAACATCACTCCCATGCATGCAACAGTCTAACTGAAGCAACGGCAGGTACGTGCCATTGCTTCAGTGCGTATGACATCGGCACATGCAGATACAGGGGATATCTCCTAAACCATGCAGGTTCAGGAGATATCCAGGGTAGCTACAGGTAAGCCTTATTATAGGTTTAACTGCAGCAAAAAGTGGTTGTAAAGGGTTTACAACCACTATAAAATATGAGGTCTGGTTATACAATACATTACAAAGCAATTCCATCACATATAGCGATATTGATACAGTGGAGCAAAACATTACATTACATTACAGAATGCCAGCCACATTGATACCCCAATGTGTTTCGACCTGTACAGTCATGGTCTTCCTCAGGGGGATTATTTACTCACTAAAAGATGGAATTTGGGATAGAGATCCTATAAATAGAAGTGTAAAAGAAATTAAATTGTCCAGAGGGATCCATGATCAATCTTCATTTCCCCAGAACAGAATCCAGCCCAAAGAAGCTTACAAGAAGCCATACTCTTGACACCTCCAGAGGAAGAGACAAGCAGCACCCTGGCAAGTGAAGTGACTGATTCAAACCATCAGTTGAGTAAATTGATACAGGACTGTAGGGTGCAATTGGGATAATGGGCTATGATATCATCAGTGTATATTGACCATCCGTGATAGTGGCGTCCATGGAACTAACAGTGCCAAGCCCACTGCATACTGCCCACAAGCTGGACCAATGTAACCATGCAATTAAGATCGTACCTGAAGCTCACCTTTAAAGGGATGGAGATGATCAGCAAAACTGAAAATGAAAAAAGGATAAAGAAAACACTAAAACATTATTATATGAAAAAAAAAGGTAATTGTTTAGGATACTCAATGCTTTAGCAACTTATGTTTCATGCAATTATGGTTTAGATCCACAGGTGGAGAGGAATGTTTTTTTTTTTAGCAGAATGAAGGTAGGCGGTTGTAAACAGATACAACTCCATAGGGTTCCAAAGATGTGAATGGACCATTCAATCAGGTTCAAATGAAAAACTGACAGGCGGACCTGATCAGACCTTTTGTGTGAAAGGGGCCAAAAAAAAAAAGAGTGGGAGAACATATAGTAAATACAGAATATCTCCACAGAATTGTTGTTTACAAACAAACATTTAATAGATGACAAAGGATTCCCAGAGCAAAATGGAATGCACAACAGAGCAACTAGCTTTAAAACTCCATATGTCTGAATGAAAGCTCCCACTGGATCATCTGATAAGAGATAATGAAAAGAGAAAGGGAAACAGGATATTAACAGATTAGACAGAAATCACATTATACCGTTAATATGCCTATCTATACATCTGGTTTTGGTATAGAAACATCATTGTTCCTCAGCGGCCCCTGAATGTGGTACACATTACACTGTAGGACAAGGGGGCTTTGCCTGCAATTAAATGATAATAATAATTATATAGTATTTGACAGGACAGGTACATTTTAAGATCACCCATCTAAATTATGCTAAATCCCTGATAGTTGAAATAAAATTTGACAGCGCCAGCATCGCTAATGCTAAAAGAGCACTTTGAACATGCCATGAATAGAAGCTGGCATATCCAGAATATCCAGTATTACGTAAATGTAATTGCAATGTACACTCTGCTCCTATTTTTATATTGCTAACAAAAGCCTGTAGGAAAAAAAGTTGTACTTTAGGAAATTTATCATCCCATTTACGCAAAAGGAGACAAGAGCTTTTTTTATCTCATTATACAGGTAGATTAAAGAGTGCGGAAACCCAAAATCTGATTTTTCAGTCAATCTGGCATCATGTCTCACTGTATACAGTTTTCATAAAACATAACTATGGTCAAAATGTAAAATCATATATTCATTTCCTTATTGTATTTTAATTATTTCTAGCCTATTCCTATTACTCTGAACGTTCTTGAATTTTGTAAACGTACTCTGTGAAGATCCCTACACATTTACTTCCTTAAATTCTGTGACACGTAGTCACTATGTCCTGTGGGTAGGCACTGCTGTGTCACACATTCCACAGAGCCTGAAAACTACTACTAGGGGTTGAAAAGACAGCGGCGGAGATCATGGACTATCTGGCAAAACAACCTGTCAGGAAGTTACTGCAACACATTGGGCCCACAGACGTGCACACAGGCATGGTATTGCCCATGGACTGGTATCCAGGCACATGCATATGCGCAGGAATGCGTGTGTAGCCGACAGTGGATTACAGTTCCGAGGACCACCCCTTTCCATATATTCCTGTGTCTCTCTAGTGCTGCGCTCCAGTAACTGACATCATATCTTTAAGCCAAACAAGGGAGATTGTGGGACTAGTAGTCTCTTGAGCAGCCGATCTGATGTTGTGAAACTACCCCCTGGACTACACATCCCAGTCCCCAGAAGCCCCTCTGCAACACCAACAGACTTCTGGAAGAAACTATGAAAGAGGCAGCAGATCCACCCTGTGCTCTCTTCTTCCTGGGCCTCACTGAGTGAACACCTCTCTCCTGCTAGGCGAGAGGGCTGCGGCCTACCACGCCGCAATCCAGTGACTTCAGCCTGGCCAACTCTGCTTGCTGTTCACGAGACTTCACCGCAGTACCACTTCATCAGACAGATCCAACGATCATCCGTGTCCAGTAGCCGATCGGCCATCACCGCTCGCTTAGCAGAAGGACATCTCATCCAGGATCGCTGTTTGGGAGGTTTTTATCCAGTTCTGCAGTTGGTGAGGGGGAAGTCGCCCATCGTTCACAATCCCTATCTGGTCATCTTGTTTGAACATTGTGTACAGACACCTTGCCCATGGAAACACTTTATTGCATTACATAAGACACTGTACATAGACATCCATATCCTGAGCTACTGTAAGGATTATCACTAACCAGATTAAGTTTCCCTGCTTATCATCACATCACTGTGCCATTTCTTGGATATAATCAAATGAGCTCCAACTGCCAGTGAAGATTACCGCAGGCCTGCGCCCTGGACACTGCTGTTGCTTAAATGGCCCCTATTCTATTCCTATTCTATCTGGTTTCTAATTAGGATGTAGAGGTTTAATAGGCTGGCCTGGGATTCCCCTTTAGCATGGTAACATATTACATTATCTAGTGGAATCTTTACAAACACCCGTTTATTCTCTAGTTGGCATTAACTGTATATATGTATATCCTGCACTTGTGCTATTTGAACTGTAATCAAGCTGGTTCTTGGGGGGTTCCTCACCCGAGTTTGGCTGTTATTCAGAACTCAGTTGATCCATGAACCCTCCCCTTGTGCACATATCTTTACTTCATTAAAACTTAAGTGAATATCTATTTGACTTGTGTTGGAATATCTTTTAAAGGTGTTTGCAAGAAGATGTCTGAACTCAGAGTGTCAGGTGGGTTGGAGTAAGGGGTAAGGGCAGTGGGTAAGTCACAGGTACAGGTAAATCAAAGGAGCACTCAAGGGGGCAGTGCTACATGCGCACACACAGGAGCTCAGTGCTGACTGGTCTTCAGCCGTTCCTTTGTGCCCTGGTTGTATCCTGCATGATATCCACTTCTTACCTGGTTTGTTATTGACCTGACCTGGGAGCCTGTTTATGTTTCTGCTCATCTCTTCCTGACTTCAACTTAATCTTGACTACATTTCTGTTTGATGCTTTGGTACCCCATTGCCTGCTTGTTGCTGACCCTGGCTTCCCCTCTGACTATGCCTCCTTCTCCAGTTTGCCTCCATGTTATTCCCGAGTGCCTGCTCTGGCTGTCCTTCATCCCAGCTCCAGTTGTCATGGTGTATTCCTGCTTCAAGCCTGTTGGGAGCTCCGACAAGTCACACATCCAGAACTTACAGTTCCAGCAGAATGCACCTTTAACCTCAGCTGGTCTACCCTGCATCGCCTCTGTTCCTAATCTGGTGCCCTGCCTGACCCACCGAGTCTACGTTCTGCTATCAATACCTGCTGGCACTCATGTTCCTCCTGTCCCTCGGCACCATCTGTTCCACCTTCAGTGGGATCTGAATGCTAATTAGAGAATGTATCTCACACACAGTGGTGCTGTGGATACATAGAGGTATAATAAGTGCCACCTCCCAATTAATATTCTACAAAAAAGACAAAAGGTGGGGCTTCTGGACTTTTTAGGCATCATATATAAAATAACAATCATGGAATAAGGATAAAAATCAACATTTTATTAAGAACATATTATCTTTTCCATTGTACTAAACAACAGAGATTGCTAAAAGAACATCTAATCACAGCAGGACCCCTATACTCCATAATATACAGACTATACCGCCATTTCACATTTTTACTTTTGAAAGTAGATAGTAAACATTTAATACATAATCTTCAAAATATGATTATTCTACTCGCGGTATTAGGTGTACTGCTTGAGAAGGAGAAAGCTCTACATGTTTCGCGTGTTTTAACACGCTTCTTCTAGAGCGAGAGATTTGTGTGACTAGTAAACTAACAAAGAAACAAAAATTTTTTTATTATTAATTAATTATACAAATATATTATACAACATCACATCCCTAACAAAATAGGTACTAAACGACATGAGTCAACACGTGATATATTGCAGATTCAATAACAGAGATAGAGATCACATTGTCAAAGCCAGGGGGAGGCCAACAGCGTATATAGGTCACCATGGGGACATGAAAAACATAATAGCCAAAATTTACATAATAAAAAAAGGAACAAGAGAAGAAAACTCACTCAAAAGAGTAGGTTAAAAAAAGGGACCCCAAAAGGCTGATTTCCAATCCTATAGAATACTGCTGCAGTTTCAATGTTTAAATGGTTGATAGCAACAAAGAACAGACATCAATACCTCCAGTTCAGGAGAGAGACACTTAAGCCCCGTACACACGAGCGGACTTTTCAACATCCAAAGTCCGACGGACTGATTCCGTCAGACTATTCGATCGTGTGTGGGCTGCAACGGACTTTTGACTCGCCAAAGTCCGAAGGACTTTAGAATATGGAACATGCTTCAAATTTTTCCGAAGGAACTCCGCCGGACCCGGTCCCTTCGAAAAATTCGCTCGTGTGTATGCTATTCCGACGGACTAAAACCGACGCTAGGGCAGCTATTGGCTACTGGCTATGAACTTCCTTATTCGAATCCAGTCGTACGTCATCACGTTCGAATCCGTCGGAGTTTAGTGTGATTGTGTGTGGCCAAGTCCGCTCAGCCGAAAAGTCCGTCAGAACTCCGTCGGAACTCCGGCAGAACTCCGACGGAACTCCTTCGGAAGTCTGTCGGACATAAGTCCTCTCGTGTGTACGGGGCTTTAGACCTATATCACAAATTTGCAATTTTTCAAAACGTTCAGTCTATTTCATTTATTAAGCAAAAAAAAACAAAAAAAAAAACAGTAATGATAAAATACCAGCAAATGAAAGTTCTATTTGTGTGAAAAAAATTATAAAAATAGAATTTGGGTACAGTGTTGCATGACCGCACAATTATGCAACAGCGCTGAAAGCTCAAAATTGGCCTGAGCGGGAAGGGGGTGAAAGTTCCTGGTATTGGAGTGGTTAAATACAAGCTGTGTAAGTCCCTGGAGCGTGAGAGGAAGAAGCAGCACATGGAGTCAATCAGCTCATCTGCTGACAAAAAACATCTGATAGGAGGAGAGAGCAGACAGAGGGATGAGCTCATCACTGTGCTGCTTTCTCCTTTCACTGTTCATGCACAGGCAGGGATGGGTCCAGGATGACATGGGCTCAGAGGAAGTGAATCAGACTGACATAGCTCCCAACTGTCCCTGATTTGGAGGGACTGTCCCTAATTTGAAGCAATGTCCCTCTGTCCCTCATTCCTCCTCATTTGTCCCTCATTCCTCCTCATTTGTCCCTCATTTTGGTCTGATCTATATAGTTGTGTATAAAATGCACTTTTTATCTTTCAAAAAGTGTTTCCCAGAGCTAAACCTTTCATCTAAATTCTAAATTTCTGCATTTGTAATTTTTAATAGTAGTGGTAAAAATAGCCCTTGTGGATTCAATTAATCTTTTGTTTTTGGTTAATTCTCCTTAATTCTTGGTTAATATCCTATGCCTACATACATGTGCTAGTAGGTGTCCCTCGTTCCCATCTTAAGATGTTGGGCGGTATGTACTGAGGACATATAGTGGCAGAAAAAAGTACTGCAGGGTAACTCTCTGGATTGAAGCTGAATGTTACAGCTAAAGCTAGTTGTAGCACTCCCCACGTAAGGTCTGCAGATCAACAGGGATCCCCCACTTCTGCACAGCCAGGCACAAAGAATTAGAGCGGAGATTGCGATCCAGGCCTGCTCATCCAACATCAGTGCCTGACCTCACAAATTGTTTTTCAGGGGTCGGGCTTTAGTTCCAGTGAAGGGAACTCTTAAAGAGGAAATAAACCCTGATGGGTTTTACTTCCTCTTTGTAAAGCATAATGGGCTACTATGAATTGCATAGTAGCCCATTATGTGTCACTTACCTGACACAGGAGCCAGCGAAGTCACCGCTGTCCCCTCTTCCACAAAGCGTCCAACTTCCTTCCGGGTATCGCGGCTCTGGCGCTGTGATTGGCTGGAGCCACGATTATGTCACTCCCGCGCATGCACGCGTTAGCCGCTGCTAACGGCATGATCGCCGTTAGCAAAGGCATGCTCAGTGCGCCTGTGCGCCACTGTCTACGGCACATGCGCCGTAGACAGTGGTGTCTGTCTTTTGCAAATATCTCCTAAACCGTGTAAGTTTAGGAGATATTTCTTTGCACCTACAGGTAAGCCTTAATCTAGGCTTACCTGTAGGTCAAAGTGGTCTGTAAGCGTTTACAACCACTTTAAGGTGTCAGAATAGCAAGACATTTTGGACAATTTCATGCTCCCATCTTTGTGGGAACAGTTTGGGGATGGCCCCTTCCTGTTCCAACATGACTGCGCACCAGTGCACAAAGCAAGGTCCATAATAACATGGATTTGCGAGTTTGGGGTGAAAGAACTTTACTGGCCTGCACAGAGTCCTGACCTCGATAGAACACCTTTTGAATGAATTAAAGCGGAGAATGCGAGCCAGGCTTTCTTGTCCAAAATCAGTGCCTGACCTCACAAATGCGCTTCTGGAAGAATGGTCAACCATTCCCATAGACGCACTCCTAAACCTTGTGGACGGCCTTCCCAGAAGAGTTGAAGCTGTTATAGCTGCAAAGGGTGGACCAACTCAATATTGAATCTTACAGACAAAGACTGGGATATCATTAAAGTTCAGGCAAAGGTAAAGGCAGGTGTCCCAATACTTTTGGCAATATAGTGTGTCCATCTACTTTTATATATATATATATATTTTTAATCTGTATATAGTGAGACATCATGCAAGCCTTCAGAAAAATAGATTCTGGGTTTACATAAGCTTTACTGTCTCCTTCTTGTTGTGCCTCATTCTACAGGCTCCTCTGTTCCCCAAAGGACGATTATTCCCATTCTTGAAAGCAATTTACCACCAAGTGACATGAAATCCATAGTGTATCCAACAGGTTAATCCTCCTTGCTCTTGTCATTACTGGTTGGTGTTGTGTGACGGATGTGACTGGGTTGTGGCAGCTGCCAGCTATCTTTTGCCAACACGCTCACCCTCTTCCTAGTTGTAGCTAAACATGGATGCCTGTGACAGACTTCCAGCTGCCGCCTCTCTGACCTGCGGAGCCCCGATCGCCCTTACAGACAGAACACCCGCTCCGGCGAGGCCATGAGATGCAGGAGCGAGCCTGCGGGACAGCGATTGTGCCCCTGTTCACGCTTCAATGACCATATGTCTAAAAGCGCCAATATGACACTTCACAATGAAAACAACACATGTCATGAAGACGATGGGTGGAAAAAAGCCTTGACTTTCGGGTTTATGATTATAACACTTTATTAAAGTGGACTTTTGTATATGTACAGTACTTTTGCAAAAGTTTTAGGCAGGTGTGAACAATGCGGTAAATTAACCACTTAAAGCGGTGTTCCGCTTAAAAAAAAAATTTAAAGTCAGCAGCTACAAATACTGCAGCTGCTGACTTTTAAGAATCGGACACTTACCTGTCCCAGGGTCCAGGGATGCGGGCGATCGAAGCCCCGCTCATCTCCCCCTCCGCTCGGCGGTGCCAGCATTTTAACTGTGGCCACCCAGCTTTGGCTTCACAGCCAGGCACCCACTGAGCAAGCGCGAGCGGCGCTGCGAACCGTGCCTGGCCGGGCAATCATCTGGGACCTGTCACATGTTCCAGATGATTGACAAGAGGGAGAGGCGATCTCCCTTCCTGCGCCAAGGAAAGTAACGTCAGGAGCCCAGGCGCCGAAGGAGGCAGACTACGAGGAACCCCCTAGCAACAGTCACCCATGCTTCCCCGCTGGGTCCCTAGCTTGGCACTCCAGATACTTCTCAAGCTTCATCCCTGCTGACCGGGTCAGTCCCTGGCTTGACCCACAAGGTTGCTCTGCAAGCGTCACCTCCGCTGGTTAGATCCCTGACTTTACAGTTCCTGAACAAGCTGATTGGCAAAACATGTTGAACGACAACTTTAATTTCTGTATACAATATTTCTTGTATGATTTTACATTTGGTGTATTCATGTGTTTTTAAAGTTGATGCACAATACAAATTGATGCTTTTATGACATATGTGTTATGGCATGTTTAAAGGCTCCTTCCTTGAAATTTTCAATCTAGTGCAAGAAAAACTGTTTTAGTACTCTGTATTTATGACTTTATAGTTGTGACAATGCATATAATGCTTTGCAGTTCCTGAAGAAGCCTATTGGCGAAACATGTTGGGCGACATCAAATATTACTGTATACGATATTTCTTGTATGATTTTAACATTTGGTGTATTCATGTGTTTTTAAAGTTGATGCATAATAAAAAATGTATGCTTTTATGACATATGTGTTACACCATCCTTAATGTCTCCTTCCTTGCAATTTTCAAAGTATTCTTTCCTGAGATGTGGATGTATTTGATCCCGAAGTGTGGGCGGTACATTCAAAATTGTCAAATGGCTCCTGTCTGTATTGACCCTAGTATTTGTATGTGAAATAGGGACCTTAGATTGTAAGCCCTGGATGTTAATGTACAATATGTAAAGTGCTGTATAAACTGTTAGTGCTATCTAAGTACCTGTAATAAAATAAATAACAGTCATATGATTAAAATATGTTTTGCCCAGAAGGGTAAGTAAAAGACCTACAGAGTTTTGTTTACACTTGTGAATGCATTAAAGGGGGACTAAACTCACGAATATTATCACCTCCGCCTTCCAGCGATGTAGGTACATCCTTCACCAGCCGCTGTTAACTTATCTCCAGATGCTTGGTTTTCAGACTCTTGATTGACTGGTGGGGGATGACATCATCCACCGCATGTACACGGGAGTCAGTCATTCCGGCACAGTCGGAGTATGCTGGGAATGCACACAGGATGTCTCTTCTGCAATAATGAGCTGACGGCCTGCATTTTTCTACAAGTTAGGTTTAGTTCCACTGTAACACGTGTGTTTTCATGCCCTGTGGAATGCTGCATCTCCAATGCTGTCAGGGCTGGCTTAGCCCTTCCTCCTCTGGGATGGCCGCTCAGCTGTCGGCTAATTGCCAGCTCTCTTCTCTTTCCACAGTTACCAGCTGTCCCTGATGATGCTCGTCTGACCTGCCTATTTAAAGCCTTCCAGCTCACTCTTTCCTTTGCCTTCGCGTTGGTCACATCACTAGGAACCATCTCCTGCTGTTTGTTTCAAGACTGGCTTGCTGACATCCCTCCTGGCTTCTATCCTGCTTGCAGTTGCTCTCCTTGGATCCCTGACGTCTGGACTGGCTGATTACCCGATCTGGTTTATGAACTTTGAACTGGCTGACTACCCGATCTGACTACTGGACCCTGGCTATGCTTGACTATGCTTTTTCCTATTTACCTTTTTATTTTTATTAATAAACCAGTGTGATTTGATTGTACTTCTGTCTCTGTCTGTTTCATGGTTCCTGACAAATGCACACCTGAGCGTTCTGTTGCGCCAATTCTAGAAGAGTGACAATTTTTAAGATGAAGCCTCAAGATGACAATGCTCAAGATGAGCCTTTAGGCTCCTTTCATATGGGGGAGATTCCATTATGATCAGCAGGGAATCTGTTAGCTAATTGGAGCAGAAGGGGCAGATGGCACATTCAGTATATGCAGAGCCCACCCTGCTCTATGGGTGGTCGGGAGTACACGCTGTCCATTTACATTTGGCTACCACCAATCAGCTCCACCTAAACGGAAGAGGACAGAGCCCTCTCCTGTTGCTCTGAGCATGCCTGAACTTACCCAGAGGTAGGCGACACAATTCCATTACACCCGCCTGTCTGTAGGAATGAATGGACCTTCTTATTAGGACCTGATCAGAACGTCTGTCTGAGAGGGGCCTTATCCTTAATGTGCCTGCTTACACCTGAGTGTTGTGTCAACTGTCACGCAAGACTCAAAAAGCAACATGAGCTTCTTTGGAGCAGAATCACTCAATGTTTTAGCCCCAAAGATGTGAATAAAAGCATCTGCAAAATTAGTGTTTACTCATGTTTGTAAGGCACTCCCATTTAAACATCTTCGGGGGCGAAACACGTGATTCTGTTCCTGTACTATAAATTATACATACAAGTGCACAAAAAAAGCCTCTAAATCACCTGGCTATACTCATGCTATATGTGAATGGGGGTTAGCAGGATATTTCAACACATGAAGTATTTTTAACAATGCTGAGCACCACAATGCATGCTTGGTGTGTTGTGGTTATGGTGCATGGTACTGTGATAGCAGCTACCATACATTTACATTGGGATGCTATTCTTGAAGCATGTGTTGCGCTAACAGGCAGTAGGCTGCACATATTTGTATCTTGTACATTTATCCTTTAAAGCTCAATTCCACATTTTGTTTGGCCCTGTCCACCCATCCCAGGGGGTGTGTCCATGACAGCCTATGCTAACAGCAAGTGGGTTGAATGACTCTGGACATTATTTAACCTGGAAGAGGACAGGCCAGCAGGATTGAAGGAGAATGTGCAAGGCAGCCTGTGGAGTGTGGAGAGAGTTGGGTGTTTAAACCTGTAGTTGGACTTTAAGAGGCAATGAGTGGACTTACATACCTAATTGTAATGTCTGCTAGATAGAATTAGTTGGCTGATTTTGCTTGCTACCTGTCATTGCTCTTTAAAACAATACTCACCTCCACTCCAGTGCTGTGGTGTCCCAGAACTCACTCATCGGCCACTGACGTCTTTATCTGGTCTCCTCTCGGGTTCTAATTGTCATCGGCCATTTTGATTGGCAAGGCTAATGCCGCGTACACACGAGCGGATTGTATGGCCTACTTAGTCCGTCATACAATCCGACGGACAGTCCGTCGTAGTTTCCACTGAACGGACTTGACCACACACGGATACACAAACAGTCCGTCGAAAGCTTGCGCGATGACGTGTACAGCACATACGACGGGACTAGAAATAGGAAGTCCAAGACACAGCAAAGCACCCTTCCGCCGTGTAAATCCTTTCTTGGCATGCGCCATTCTTAGTCCGTCGAACTAGCCTACTGACGACAGTATTGTCTGCTGAAACCAAAGTACGACGGACAGATTTTTGGAAAATCCGAAATTCCTAGTACTCCGGACTGCACGCTGAAAAAGTCCGCTGAAGCCCACACATGAGTGGATTGTCCGCTGAAATGTGTTTCAAGGGACTAAGTACGTCAAACAGTTCGACCGTGTGTACGCAGATAATGTCAGTCCCACGCATGCCCTTTAGTTCCTACATATTTTGATGGGTGCAGACAGGCAGCCAAGTAACTTTATTGCACAAGAGACATGGTATGCTTCTTCTGAATTAAAAAAAAACACAATTTTTTATTTATTTTTTATGTTCCAGTTTAACAAAAAAATATCTAAAAACAGACATGGTGCAAGATAAATTACACATCGGGGATCCCTTTGTTATTGTGCCTTGTTGCCTTGGAAATGCCGGAGTGTCTTCCTAACCAGCTGTCCTCCTCTGTTTCACAGTGTGAGATGTTCTCAAGATATAAAGGTCACTCCCAGCCAGCTCAATTATTGATTATTGGTCTGGCAGTGGTCCCACGAAAGCTGCATGATCAGTGTTGTGTCTATGCATTCAGTAATCAGCATTCAAGGAGACAAGCAGGGGGTGGCAGGTTTCTGACCTATTACATATTGTGTCTGGCTCAAGAACCGAACCATCACCAACATAAACATGTTCTGAGCTGGGGGATGGTTATTTCGGGTATGGTACTAAAACCACAACCATGCAATTTACCTTGTAAAGTGACCCTTTGCTTTATAATAGTTTCCCAGGTAAGGCATGCCTGTAAATACTTACCTCTCCTGCCTCCGAACACCATCCCGAACACTATTTCATTTGTGACAAATAATGCCCCAGAGTGGTCACATGACTGATGTTGTTCGCTACCTGGCGAACAGGAGAGCTGGGCTTAGTATCATTGTGTCCTCTGCCCTGGACTCTGGGCTTCATCCTAAGAGACCCTACATCTCATTGGCAGGGCCGTCTTTAAGGCAGAGCAAAAGGGGCAGCTGCCCTGGGCCCTGTCATTGTTGTGGGGCCCAAAACAGCTGCCTCATACTTGCCAACTATCCAGGTTTAAATTCCCTTGTCCCTTGTTTTATTCCTGTGCTGTGTCCCAATATCTCAGTGTGCCGTGCTGATACTAATGCTTCCCAGCTCTGCCCTATTGTTGTATACAGATGACTCACCTGCAGAACCTATGTTTAAATGTAAATAACCGGCATTCGTATGTAAATAGCGGCGACAATACTAAGTAAATAACTGCGGCCGGCGGCATTGGTATGCAAATAAAGGCGGCATTCCTATGTATATCATTCTCCCCTGCTGTGAGGAGGTGATGTGCTGTAACCTCTAGCAACTAATCAGTGAGCCGTAATGTGTGCTGTAACCTCTAGCAACTAGTCAGTAAGCAGTAATGATATGCTGTAACTGCTGGCAACCAATCTCATTTGCTGCCTGATCTGATACAGAAAACAGGTTTTAAGTCTAGCTGCTATTTATTATATGTCTCAGAGTAGGTGGAGAGGGAAATTGCATGAGGGGACCCCAAGAAATTTTTTCCTATCTATATTAAAGACGGCCCTGCTCATTGGACACAAAGCTCTCTGGATACTTGGGTGTTCATCTTGGACTCTTGCTGGGTTGTGTATAACCCTGGCTTGGTCACTACTGGCATTGAGGAGAGCCTGGCATAGGATCAGTGTGTGTCCTCTGCCATGGACTCCAGGCTTCATCTTGGAAGACCCTGAGTCTCATTGGACACAGAGCTCTCTTAAAATTTTAGCAACCATCTGGCACTTATAAGGAGTTATCTATGGGTCACCTTGATGAAACCTGTAATGTGGGAACTTACAGAGAATGAAAGAGACCCTGAGAGAGAGCCTGAATTTCATTGGACAGAGAGCTCTCACGTTATTTGTTCAGCCATCTTGGACTAAGGAGTTCCAGTACATACAGTTTAGCCCTCGGCTCGGTCACTACTGGGTACAGAGGAGGGCCTGGCAGACTATCAATATATCCTCTGGCATGGACTCCAGGATCCATCTTGGGAGACCATGAGTCTCTGTCTCAAGCTTTGAGCAGCCATCTGGGAAGTTTAAGGGGGTATACATACAGTATAGCCCTCGGCTCGGTCACTACTGGGCACAGAGGAGGGCCCATTCAGACTATCAATGTATCCTCTGGCATGGACTCCAGGATCCATCTTGGGAGACCATGAGTCTCTGTTTCGAGCTTTGAGCAGCCATCTGGGAAGTTTAAGGGGTTATCTATTGGTCACCTTAATGAAGTCTGTAATGTAGAAACTTACAGACAGGGACAGAGACCTGTTTGTAAGGGAGGGGTAGGCCTAGCATTAGGGACAGGTTCCTATCGGATAGAACCAGTATAGGTTTGCTCACAGTCTAATCAGTTCTACATCTGAGTAAGGTCACCATGATGCTTTCCAACTTTCAAATTTGCACACTCCTGTGCACTGCACTAGATAGGACAGCACCCTTGCAGGGAAGCCACCTCTGGGAAACCTCATGGGTACACACTTAAAGCCCAACTTCAGGCAAAATAAATGCACTGATGGGGTTACACTGATGGGCAATGATAAGGCGGCACTGATGGGCACCGATGAGGTGGCACCAATGAAGTGGCACTGATGAGGTGGCATTGATGGACACCGATATGTGGCACTGATAGGCGGCACTGATGGGTGGCACTGATGGGCGACACGGATGGGCACTGATAGGTGGCACAAATTGGCACTGATAGCTGACACGGATTGGCATGGATGGGCATGGATAGGTGGCACAGGTGGGCATGGGTTAGTCGGCACAGGTGGGCATGAGTAGGCGGCACAGGTGGGCATGGGTAGGCGGCACAGGTGGGCATGGATGGGCACTGATAGGTGGCATGGATGGGCACTGATAGGCGGCACAGGTGGGAACTGATAGGCGGCATTGTATTATAATATATTGTACTAATGGATGCCAATCAGTGCCAATCAATAATGCATGCCAATCAGTGATGCCCATTGTGGGCACTGATTGGCATCCATTATGGGCACTGATTGGCACCCATTGTGGCACTGACTGGAATCCCTGGTGGTCTAGGGTGGCATACCTTGTCCTGGGCATCCCTGGTGGTCTGGTGGCGTCCCTGGTGGTCCAGTGTGGGCATCCTCGGGGGGGGCTGTGCTAATAATCGATCAGCACAGACCCCCCCTGTCAGAGGAGCAGCCGATCGGCTCTCCTCTACTCGTGTCTGACAGACGCGAGTGAGGAAAAGCCGATCACCGGCTTTTCCTATTTACACTGTGATCAGCCGTGATTGGACACGGCTGATCATGTGGTAAAGAGTCTCTGTCGGAGACTCTTTACCGAGATCGTAGTTGCCGGGTGTCAGACTGACACCCGCAACAACGATCGCCGCGATGCGCGCCCCCGGGGGCGCGCAGCGGCTCATAATCCTGATCACGTCATATGACGTCCGGTCAGGATTATGCAACCACTTTGCCACCGTCTATTTGTTATAGGGCGGGCGGCAAGTGATTAAGGAAGCTTGCCTCGGAAGTCCCTCTGTATGTAAGCACTGCATTCTTGAACTACCGTGTACTGATATATATGTGCCTTGCTGGACAGAGCTGGACTTTGAAAGAAGAATAACACTTTTTTACATAAAGTAAGCCATTAAAAGAGACCACCTATTCTCTTAAATCTCTCACCTGGCTTTTGGCAATGGAGTTAACCTCTAGCAGTCTATATCTCCTGTAGCATGTCCATACGCTATTATAGTCTCTTCCAGTATGTTTGCAGTTTCAGACAGTCTTCTGTAGCATTTCTATACTCAATGTGTGGCCCTTTGGTGATGTCAGAAAGCACACCTTGATATTATTACACAGTAGAGCTGCACGATTTTGGCTAAAATGAGAATCAAGTTTTTTTTTCTTAGAAGAAAGATTACAATTTTCTCAAGATTCCGTTTAGCTTTTTTTAAATTCATTAAAGTTAATTTTTTTCCCCCAAAAAATTGAGTTCAAAAGACCACTGAGCAAATACAGTGTGACATAAAATATGGCAACAACCACCATTTTATTTTCTAGGGTCTCAGGAAAAAAAACACTATGATGGACATAATGTCGGTCCAATGCCGGGACGTCAATGCTAGGAGAAGTCCAGGGAGCGGGACTGCGAGCCGAGTACACAGGAGATCCGGCTCTATTTTGGCAGCGCTCGTCCTCTCTGTGGCAGCCTATATCGGTGTATAAAACGCACACGCAATTTTACCCCTATTTTAAGGAGGAGAAAGTGCGTGTTATAAGCCGATAAATACGGTATATATCATGTTTGGGGGTTCTGAGTAATTTTCAATAAATATTGATTTTGACATGTAAGCAGCAAGTGTCAGAAAAAGGTCATTAAGTGGTTAAAATTCCCTCATCTACAAACAGAAGTTCATCACTTTGATCTAAAGAATGAAGTGTTACTTTGTTTATAGTTATCCCCCATGTTGTGATAAAAAACAAAGCAGGCTGCCTGGAATTTTTTTTTCCAGCTATCAGAGAACTCTCTGCACTTGTTAGATAGAATCGGGAAATGCTGGTTTAAGATCGGAAAGGGAAAAGAATTGCGAGTTTGATTCTTAACAATTAATCGTGCAGCTCTACTACACAGAAGGGTCCAATCAAATAAACCTTCTATTTTCTTGGGAAACCAAATTTAAAGATATTAGTGAAGATATTCTAGACACCAATTGTGGTGTAATGAAGCTGCAGAATGCATCTATCCCTGACCAGGACTTAGGGGTTGATGTATTCTACAGATCAATTGCACCACAATGGACTATTGGTCAGAACATATACACAGCACAATTGTAGTTCATTCACATACTGCCAGACAGCATCTTATACTGAACCTGTCACTGCATTTTTATTAAAATCTCTTTTATTATGCATAAGCAGTGACTTCAATAAACTTCTCTAGGTGTATTCGGCACAGCAATGAATATCCTCAGGGCAGACAGCACAAATAAATTGGAAGCAAAACAGTGGCATGTTTCGTGACACAGATCCGGACATTAGATGCAGCCTTGGGAGCAGCCTGCAAGGAGTCTGGGGAAGTAGCTGAAGAAATCATTGATGTATGCATTCCACTATCATTGCCGCCTCAGGCTATATCATCCAATCAGACAGCAACATTTTAAAGATAAACTGCTAATGACAACACAGAGGAAGGTAAAGGCTGTGTCTGAGAGGCATCTTTACAAAGGCACGTTCTGTTTTTTTATGTCACCAGTTCCTATTTGGGGAATAGAACTGTCTGAGCCATAAGAAATCCTTATATAAATCTGTATATCTTAGGCCGCGTACACACGGGCGGTCCGCTCGTGTGTGGGCTTCAGCTGACTTTTTCAGCGTGCAGTCTGGCGTACTAAGTATTTCGAAATTTTCCGTAATTCTGTCGTCATACTTTGTTTTCAGCGGACAATCCGCTCGTCAGTAGGCTAGTTCGACGGACTAAGAATGGCGCATGCTCAGAAAGGATTTACACGGCGGAAGGTTGCATTGCTGTGTATTGGACTTCCTATTTCTAGTCCCATCGTACGTGCTGTACACGTCATCGCGCAAGCTTTCGTCGGACTGTTTGGCTATCCGTGTGTGGTCAAGTCCGTTAATTCGAAAGTATGACGGACTGTCCGTCGGATTGTATGACGGACTAAGTAGGCCATACAGTCCGCCCGTGTGTATGCGGCCTTACTGAAATTGGGAGCCTCTGCGTTCTATTCTTGTAGGCAGAAATGGTTATGATATCTTCTACAAATGTTTTAGCAGAAGCTTCATAGGTTAGGGCAGTGATGGCAAACCTTGGCACCCCAGATGTTTTGGAACTACATTTCCCATGATGCTCAGCTACACTGCAGAGTGCATGAGCATCATGGGAAATGTAGTTCTAAAACATCTGGGGTGCCAAGGTTCGCCATCACTGGGTTAGGGTGCCACCCATCTGGCTCCACTGGGTCTTCAGATTGGCTTCAAACTCACCATCACAATTGTACACTTCCAAACTTTTGACGGCAGTTTGTGGAAGGTCCTTTTTCTGTTCCAGCATGACTGTACTAGCCTGGACCATAAAGACATGGCATGACCAGTTTGGTATAAAGCAACAGAAGTGGCCTACACAGTGCCCAACCTCAACCCTACTGAACACCTTTGGGATGGATTGGAATGCCAATGTTTAGCATTATCTTTTTGTCCTATATCAATATCCAACCTCACAAAAACTCCTTTGGTTGAATGTGCACAAATATTCCACAGACGTACTTCAAAATCTTGTGGGATCCCTTCCTAGCAGAGTTAAGACTGTTAGGCCGCGTACACACGCGGGGACTGTTCGCCCAACTTTGTCCGCTGAACAGTGTTTCGGCGGACAGTCCGCCCGTGTGTGGGCTTTCAGCGGACAGTTTCAGCGAACAGTTTGCTGAACAAGGTTTTTCGGAATTTCCGAAAAACTGTCCGCTGAAACTTGGTTTCAGCGAACAGTCCCCTCGTGTGTAGGCTTGTTCGTCAAACTAAGTTCCGCGCATGCTCAGAAAGGATTTACACGCCGAAAGTTGTAATGCAGTGTATAGGACGTTGTATTTTCCGTCCCGTCGTACGTGCCGTTCACGTCATCGCGCACGGTTTCAGCAAACTGTTCGTTCGTCGTGTGTGGGCAAGTCCGTCCATGCTAATTTTGAGCGGACTGTTTGCTGAAACTGTTTGACGGACAAAGTTGAGCGAACAGTCCCCGCGTGTGTACGCGGCCTTATAGCTGAAAAGTGTGTGTCTGTGTGTGTTGTGTGTAAGTGTGTAGGGGGGGGGGGGCAACTCTATATTAATGCCCATAGTTTTTGAATAGGATGTCCAACAAGGTCATACAGAAATTACCCGTGTCCATTTTTTGCATCATCTCCCTCTGTGATTGGCCTCCTTTTCTCTTTCAGCTCTGCCCTTCTCAACTCTTGCATTAAAGACTTCCTACATGTCTCCCCTGTACTCTGAACTTTTTCATCTGCCATTCAGCACTTTCCAACCTTTCCAATGCACCTTATAATTCCCCTTTTCAAGAATTTCCTGATCTAAGCTAGTATATTGTACCCCTTACTCCCATAAAACTTTGCTCACACTAGGGAACCTTTTCCCCCAAATAATTTCACCCACCCACCTACCTATAGTTAATTATTGTCGCATTAATAACCTATTCTACATGCTTCAAATACTCACCTAAATCTATAGTCACCTGAAAACCGGTCTCAAGTCTTTTATCTTTGCCGAGTGAAGGGATCCTTTCACTCCTTGCAGAGTGAAAGGATCCTTGTAAATGTGCTGCATAGGGGTTGCAATTCCAGTATTCAACAGTTGGTGTATAACAGAAGCTATCAGATCCCAGTAATCAGTTTCCACCTGATACTGGCTGCTGGATGGGTATTTAGACCCTCCTCTATTAGTCCCTCTCACTCCATTGTTTTACTGCTGCCAGATCTCATTGCCAGTTTTTCTAATCTTGCTCCTACCCTATACCTTGTACCCAGTACCCCGCTGCCTTGTTCCTGCTCTCCCTTGTTCCTCCTCCCAGTTTTGTTCTTCCTTCCCATCTCCTCTCTGAACCTCCAGTTTTTCCCCTGCCCTTTTTGTGTTCTTTATTTTGTATAGTTGTATGTTTCTCTCTCCTCCCCTTATAAACTATTGCATGTAGTTAGTTGTTAGTTAGGCTTTCTGTTTTTTAGGTTTATTAGTCAGGTATTCTATCTCTAGGGTTTTCGTTTGCATTATTTTTATGTTTGCTGTGTGTTGGGGTTTGGATGGATTTTGTTTCACTGTAAATAAATCTCACTTAAAGTATCTACTGTCTGGTTCCAGTGTCCTGAGTGTAGCCATGCAGATCTGGCCATCCCTGCTGATGATTCATGACAGTGCCCATGTCCCTACCTAGTAATGATCTGGATGCTTCTCATTGGATGTCCATTGGCATGGTTCTCAGAAGACCTGAAGTCTCTAATGGTGGCATGGTGACAAGCAAACCTTACCTCACCCTCACTTACCCAAGTCAGTCTGCTCTTCTCCATTTCCCCGCCGCTTCCTTGTTGGTTGGCATCTGCATTGTCCGGCAAACAGGTTACTTTGAAGTCAGTCAAATTGAGATCCACCTCTATCTCCAGTCTTTAGCCGCATCTGTTTTCACTGATCCCTAAAATGTTTTACCGCATATCTGTGGCTGCCTTTGTGCTCCCCTTACCACAGTGGTCAGAATTACACCCTTTCAGACAGCTATAAAGTCCATTAGTGCCATGCTGCTGGCTCTGCAAAATGGCACAAGACCCAAAACTATGCAGGCGCCATCAGATAGGAGGTCAATCAACCACAGTTCAAGGAACCCCTAGCAACCTATGGGGAACCCTAGGGTTTCATGGAACCCTGGTTGAGATAAGCTGACCTATAGGGTGGTACATGATGACACTATAAATATTGTTTTGTTTCTTTTCTCTATGATATCTGAAGACATTTTCACCACTCCAAGTGTGTCCCAGATTTCCGGCTGCAGATGTATGCCCCCCTTCTTCCTTGCAGCTTCCCCTCTGGCTGCTCTTCCATCTGTTAAATACAATATCAAGACATTGCCTTGCTGCTGATCCAGGTGCTGTTTACTAGCTGAATTGCGGTTCCTAGTATCAGCGTGGAGGGGCTTTTCATTAAAGACTGTGATAGCGCATGTAGCATAACAATGAAGTCCTCGTTGTGGCGGGTGCTACTATACTCTACATTCTGAAAGCATTTCTAAAGAATGGAAATGAATTCACACCACAGACACCCACGCAAGAGCTTCAAAATCATCTGCATTTCACCGAATAGCTGTGATACAACCCGCAGAGTGGAAACGTCTCCACGTTTCTAAGGGGATTTTTTTATTTACAAAGGGACTTCATGTCAGGAAAAATTGTCTCAAGCAATTATAATGGGCCATGTTCTATATCTCGTCTGTATTTCCTTTGCTTGAAGTCCCAATTTTCCTTTTTATTTGAACATCTGGGGAAGGTCAACACAAGCCAATGCATTACGAGGCATGATGATTTTAGCTTTATATCGATAAGTAGACAGCAATACAGATTTATGGTTTGTCACAAAGGTAACGTGTACCAGTTCACATCCATGTGGGTGGCTGCATCTGTGGGAATCACTGCGATTCCCACATCCACAACCACCCGCAGTGAAAACCTGCTGTTGTGAGAAAGCATGTGGGGTTGCCATTCATTCTGAATAGTAAAAATGCCAACGCATTTGCGAGTGCAGGAACTGCAGGGAAATCGCATGGTCAAATTGACCATGTGATTTCCCTGAGGTCCGCGTTTTGAGAAAGGTGTAAAGAAAGGAAACACAGGCATGACCGCCCATTCCAACGCAGCTGGCACACACACATAGGGGGTAACCGAGCCTAAGGGAATGCATAACGGAAATTCATCCCTGAGTGGAACAAGCTGAAGTTAGAAGCTGATTGGCTACTACACAGAGCTGCACAAGATTTTTCATTCTCCAGTTTTAGTAAATCAGCCACAATGAGTCCTTCAGTCTTTTTTTCAATTTCCCTCTCCATATTAAAAAAAAGGGGGGGTGGTCCAAGCTTTACTTTCCCTCTCCACCCTCCAGTGCTATCCCAAGATGTATCTTCCATCCATCCATTCCTCTTTGTGAGTTTAGACTGTTACTGACACATCACCCTGGAGGTACATCATTGCCTAGGCTGGGCTCACAATAGACCAAAAGGAATGCCCATCCCATATCCCTGAGAATAAAGAGGGGACATAGTAAATCAACATGGGGACAAAATGCTTTGGGGGGGGGGGGGGCAAGTGGCTCCATCCCCTTGCCAGGCTGCATGCCTGAATAAAGGTCTAGTATGGATTTTGGGGGGGACCCAACAATGTGTGTTTTTTTTTTTCAAATTTTGGTATGGGGCTCCCCTGAATATCCACACCAGACCTGAAGGGCATGGTATAGATTAAGAGGGAGGATCACATGCTGTTTTTTTTTTTTTTTGCATTTTTCATTGCTGCCATTCTTTTTGTTTACATTCATCTGTCAGTGGGGAAGCAACTGATGAGTGCTAATAGGCTAATGAGGTCAGCTGATGAATTCCTTCCTTAAGGATGAGCTCAGGTGTGTTTGCATGGTCCACGTGCAGAGCCCGCCAGGAAGTCGGAGCAGCGCTGCGCTAATCACAGGCAGTGAGACATTTCCCCGATGTGTGACTGCAGAGATCAGGCACTGTCTCACTGCCTGTGATTAGCTCATCTCTGCGCCGACTTCCTGGCGGGCTCTGCACGTGGACCATACGAACACGCCTGAGCTATCCTTCCTCTGTCTTCTTGGCTTCTTTGTATAATGTCTACATACCAGCAAGGGATAAACCATTGAAGGAACTATAGCAAAAGCTCAGATTAGATTTTCTGATGTCATATTGGGTGACTGAGCTTCCACTGGTTGGAACGCATGGCGATACCCCATGCAGGAGAAAGCGGACTGCGGCCATGACCAACACTGCTGGGATCGCTGTGATCCAGATTAAGCACAGCACAATGTGAGTTTTATTCCTATCTTTGCTATTTTAAGAAATGTTATCATTAAAATGGGGGTTACTCTATGTAAAGTGTGTTTGATCTCTGGAACCAAGGAGGGTACGAGAGGAGAGGGGTCTTAGCAGCCTACCATACGGGGAGTTTATCTGAGCACAACCTGACCCACAAAACGTTGGGTCTTTGTGCACTTTTAATGCATGACTGGAGCACAATCGGAATAAGGTTTTATATCACTGAGCACTACAGTGTACTTTTATATGCTGCTATATAAATAATGTCCTGTACACAACGGAAAATGTGTGATCAGATCGTGTTGTCAGAAAATCCGATCGTGTGTGGGCTCCATCTGACTTTTTCCGTTGAAATTTCCAACACACAAAGTTTGAGAGCTGGATCTAAAATTTTCCGACAACAAAATCCGATCGTTTAAATTCCGATCGTGTGTAGACAATTCCGATGGACAAAGTGCCACGCATGCTCAGAATAAATTACGAGACTAAAGCTATTGGCTACTGGCCCGTTTATAGTCCCATCGTACGCGTTTTGCGTGCGTGTTCTATGTTCTTCGCCACGATCGGATTTTCCGACAACTTTGTGTGACCGTGTGTATGGTAGACAAGTTTGGGTCAAAATCCATCTGATGGATTTTGTCGTTGGAAAGTCCGACCGTGTGTACAGGGCATAAGTCTGAGTTCACATTTATGCGAATTGGATGCGTGTTTTTTCTCCGCATCCAATTCACATGACAGGAGAGTGTGTCCGGCTCTCAATGGAGCCAGTTCACACATCTCCGTGGCAGCCACGGTGCGCATTGAAGAAGGGTCCTGTGCGTCTTTGGCTCCGAATCAGGTGCGAACTCAGGCAGAAATTCTGACCTGATTTGCACCTGAATCGGTGTACAGGTACGCAACGGACCCCCTACTTTAAGCCGTAGCCGCAGCATGTGTAAACCCAGCCTTATGGACATTATAAGTGTACAGTTATGAACAACTTGTGGTGTTGCATATTCATAGTTGCACTATAAGAGTGATCATTTATATTTTTTGCTCACTATAGAGGGAAACAATACCCTAATGCCGCGTACACGACCGGACTTTCCGGCAGTAAAGGTCCGACGGTCTTCCTGATGGAGTTCCGACGTAGTTCCGACTGAACGGACTTGCCCACACAAGAACGGACCAAAGTCCGTTCGTTTTGAACATGATGACGTATCAGGGGACTAGAAAAGGCAGTTCAATAGCCAGTAGCCAATAGCTACCCTTGCGTCGTATTTGGTCCACCGGACCAGCATACAGACGAACAGTTTTCCCGATAGAAATTGAGTCAGGCCGTGTACACACGGGCGGACTGTTCGCCCAACTTTGTCCGCTGAACAGTGTTTGGGCGGACAGTCCGCTCGTGTGTGGGCTTTCAGCGGACAGTTTCAGCGGACAGTTGGACGGACAAGGTTTTTCGGAATTTCCGAAAAACTGTCCGCTGAAACCTTGTTTCAGCGAACAGTCCACTCGTGTGTAGGCTTGTTCGTCAAACAAAGTTGCGCGCATGCTCAGAAAGGATTTACACGCCGAAAGCTATAATGCAGTGTATAGGACGTCGTATTTTTCGTCCCGTCGTACGTGCCGTTCACGTCATCGCGCACGGTTTCAGCAAACTGTTCGTCCGTCGTGTGTGGCCATGTCCGTCCATGCTAAGTTTGAGCGGACTGTTTGCCGAAACTGTTGGACGGACAAAGTTGGGCGAACAGTCCGCGCGTGTGTACGCGGCCTCAGTTGGACAGATTTTAAACATGTTCTATTTCTAGGTCCATCAGAAATTTTGAAGAAAAAAGTCTGATGAAGCCCACACATGATTGTAATATCCGATGTAATTATTCTGTCTGACCTTTTCTGCTGGAAAGTCCGGTCGTCTGTACGCGGCATAACAATTCTTAGAGGATACCTAGCTCCCACAATTTATTTTATTTGATTATAGGCTATTCACACACAGGGGTGGTCTAACAGCAGGGGTATCCCTAACACGGTTTTATACGCGGCGCAGTAAATACACAGTTCAATATATTCCAACTACTCTTTTAGTAAGGTAATACTTTCTGAGGTTAGTTTTGAACTTTTCTGCTGTTAATCTGAGGTCATGACCGCGTGTTCTTGATCTCAGCTTCATTGAAAATACCACCGTCCTGAACCTTTTAACATTCTTCATGTATTTAAAGGTTTTAAGCATGTCTCCCTTTTCACTTCTTTCCTTAAAGTGGAGTTCCACCCAAAATTGTAATCCTTCTCCCCTCCAGTGCCACATTTGGCACCTTTCGGGGGGGGCGGGGGGGGGGGCTCAGCCACAGGTATTGACGTCACCGCAGGGCTCCCTCCTCCTTCCTCGGCCGCACAGTATGTGCAGCTGCTGGCTTTTAATTTTTGCAGCAGTGGGCGGACCAGATTGAAAATGTCAATGACACCGCTTCATCAAGGATATGGGTCTAGTATGTATTTTTTGGGGAATTCATCATATTTTTCATTTGGGGGGTCCCCTATTAAAATCTACATCTACACTATAGTACCAAAAGTATTGGGACGCCTGCTTTTACACTCACATGAACTTTAATGATATCCCAGTCTTAGTCCGTAGGGTTCAATATTTAGTTGGCCCACCTTTTGCAGCTATAACAGCTTCAACTCTTCTGGGAAGGCCGTCCACAAGGTTTAGGAGTGTGTCTATGGGAATGTTTAACCATTCTTCCAGAAGCGCATTTGTGAGGTCCGGCACTGATGAGGACGTGTATATCAGGCCCTCATCTAGAATAACTATCTTGTGTGGAAGAAGGGAAACTCCAGTGTTTGTTTTCAAACAGAAGTTGATCAGCCAAAGCTGTTATTTGCTGCAATTTAAATGCCTGCGAGGTTGTATACTTCACAGGCCAGTTAAGGGCATCCCTCAGGCATGTTATTTAAAAGTAGAACATTTTTTTATGTTGATCCAAAAGGATAATTAAAATCACTGCTTCCCGCTAAACAGAATTTTTAAAAGATTTTTTATTGCTTTGGTACATGTTCCCCCAGGTAGTGTCCAGTACCCCATGTCATTTGTTTGACAATCCCTTGCCTATTATTGCCTATTATAAAAATATACAAGACCATCATTTACATGGGGGGGGGGGGGGGGGTTGAGGGAGCAGAGAACGAAAATTATGAGAGAAAGAGAAAAATAAAAAAAAGGAACAAGGAAAGAGATAAAGGAACTCTTAAGTCCAACAGAGTACTCCATCGGAAAGTGAGGGTGTATGGGTGTATGGGTGCTTACCCCTCCTGGTGCTTGTCATCACCCATACACACAGTGATCTTATATACTCCATGTACTTGAGCTACGTTTAGGATTATAAATATTCCTGGATCTATTGATCAAGGTTTCTTATATAGTGCTTTTATTTGCCATAGAATTCTGCTTAACCATAGATCATATACTTATATTGATACAGATCTTTGAAGTCACCACCAAGAGTCATTGATCCTTCATTTGATCTGGCCTCTTTTGGGGTCTTCCGGTCTAGGTTTGGGGGTCCCGTCTGGCGGTGCTGTCTCTCCTTACTTGGCACACCTTTTTATTGGTTTTTATCTTGCTCTTGAGCTATGACTTCCAATCCTTGAATCCTCAGCAAGTAGGGTCAGTATGTTTATTCATGTATATGATCTCTGTATAATCATTTGTAAACATTGCCAATGTTTGTAATGACATTTTTTTGTAATTTTAAATTAATTTTGAGAAATTTGGAACTGCATAACCTTTTTTCCCTGAAAAAGACCTTCACTAATTCTGTTGAAACGCGTTGGATTCACTTCTGTCCTACACCCATAGGCAATTGACCAATAGGTTATCCTCTGGTTCTATTCAATGCTATCATATGTAATGTTATGTGTTTGTTTTTATTGATTCATTTTATTTTTGATTTTTCAATTTCTCTACTTTTCAAAATAAACTTTGTACTTTTGTATTATACCCACTGTTTCTGGTCCATTAAAATCCCAGCTTTTGAGGAACCCCATTTTCTTTGGTTACTAAAAAGTTGCCAAAGAGTTAACCACCATCCACCCTGTATATCAGAACATGTTAAATCATATAATGGAACAAATTAAGAGTGGCAACAACAATAGATGCGGTTTCATTTGTTGCATAGGAAGACAGATGTTCCTTATCACTCAGAATTACGAAGGAACAGGCCTTCGCTTCGCGAGGGTGGCTGGTGTCGGTGTCCTCCACACTGTAATGTGCAGGGGACACTGTGATATAATGGGGACAGCACTGTAAAGTGGCACTATAATGATTACAGTGCCCCTTTACAGGCAGGCCCCTTTATATCACAGTGCCCCTTACTTATACCCCCCTTTTCCTCTGTAATCACAGTGCCCCCTTTTACTCTCTGCTCGCTGTGCAGATCTCTAGTTCCTCCTGCTCCCTTACATGAGAGTCCACACAGACCCCCCTTACATGAGAGTCCACACAGACCCCCCTTACATGAGGGTCCACACAGACCCCCCTTACATGAGTGTCCACACAGAACCCCTTACATGAAAGTCCACACAGACCCCCCTTACATGAGAGTCCACACAGACCCCCCTAACATGAGAGTCCACACAGACCCCCATTACATGAGGGTCCACACACAGGCCCCCTTACATCAGAGTCCGCACACAGGTCCCCTTACATCAGAGTTTGCACACAGGTCCCCTTATATCAGAGTTTGCACACAGGTCCCCTTACATCAGAGTCCACACACAGGTCCCCTTACATCAGAGTCCGCACAGACCCCCCTTAGAGTCTGCAGAATTTCCACTTACTGTAAGGGGGAGCTCTGTGGACTCTAATGTAAAGAGGAACCCTTATTTAGGGGGGATATCATGTAAAGTGGTGTTCTGAGAACCCTGATATAAGGAGGAATGCTGTGGACTCTGGTGCAAAATGAAACTCTGATGTAAGGGGGTCTCTGGTCATCAAAGCCCCCCTCTTGCATTAGAGTCCACAGAGCACTCCTTAAATACATTTTACACACTGGGAGGCAGGAGAGAGGGTGATATTACTCACCCCATGATGGGAGAGAGGGTGATATTACTCATCCCAGGATGGGAGAGAGGGTGATCTTACTCACCCCAGGATGGGAGAGAGGGTGATCTTACTCATCCCAGGATGGGAGAGAGGGTGATCTTACTCACCCCAGGATGGGAGAGAGGGTGATCTTACTCATCCCAGGATTGGAGAGAGGGTGATCTTACTCATCCTAGGATGGGAGAGAGGGTGATCTTACTTATCCTAGGATGGGAGAGAGGGTGATATTACTCACCCCAGGATGGGAGAGAGGGTGATTTTACTCATCCCAGGATGGGAGAGAGGGTGATCTTACTCACCCCAGGATGGGAAAGAGGGTGATCTTACTCATCCCAGGATGGGAGAGAGGGTGATATTACTCACTCCAGGATGGGAGAGAGGGTGATCTTACTTATCCCAGGATGGGAGAGAGGATGATCTTACTTATCCCAGGATGGGAGAGAGGGTGATCTTACTTATCCCAGGATGGGAGAGAGGGTGATCTTACTTATCCCAGGATGGGAGAGAGGGTGATATTACTCACCTCAGAATGGGAGAGAGGGTGATCTTACTCATCCCAGGATGGGAGAGAGGGTGATCTTACCTATCCCAGGATGGGAGAGAGGGTGATATTACTCACCTCAGAATGGGAGAGAGGGTGATCTTACTCATCCCAGGATGGGAGAGAGGGTGATCTTACCTATCCCAGGATGGGAGAGAGGGTGATCTTACTTATCCCAGGATGGGAGAGAGGGTGATATTACTCACCTCAGGATGGGAGATAGGGTGATCTTACTTATCCCAGGATGGGAGAGAGGGTGATATTACTCACCCCAGGATGGGAGAGAGGGTGATCTTACTCATCCCAGGATGGGAGAGAGGGTGATCTTACTTATCCCAGGATGGGAGAGAGGGTGATATTACTCACCCCAGGATGGGAGAGAGGGTGATCTTACTCATCCTAGGATGGGAGAGAGGGTGATCTTACTTGTCCTAGGATGGGAGAGAGGGTGATCTTACTCATCCCAGGATGGGAGAGAGGGTGATATTACTCACTCCAGGATGGGAGAGAGGGTGATCTTACTTATCCCAGGATGGGAGAGAGGATAATCTTACTTATCCCAGGATGGGAGAGAGGGTGATCTTACTTATCCCAGGATGGGAGAGAGGGTGATATTACTCACCCCAGGATGGGAGAGAGGGTGATTTTACTCATCCCAGGATGGGAGAAAGGGTGATCTTACTCATCCCAGGATGGGAGAGAGGGTGATATTACTCACTCCGGGATGAGAGAGAGGGTGATATTACTCACTCCGGGATGAGAGAGAGGGTGATATTACTCACTCCGGGATGAGAGAGAGGGTGATATTACTCACTCCGGGATGAGAGAGAGGGTGATATTACTCACTCCGGGATGGGAGAGAGGGTGATCTTACTCATCCCAGGATGGGAGAGAGGATGGTCTTACTCATTCCAGGATGGGAGAGTGGGCGGCAGCTGCGGCCTTTGTTAACCCTGTCCAGGCTGAGGTCGCCGCTTACCTCCCGCTGTACAGCCAGGACATCAACAGGCCATGGACCGGGTCTGCCCTATTTTGCTTTGACCCAATTGAAAGAAATAAAGGGCAATTTCCAAGATCTAACTATAGCGATCCTGACTGCTAAGAAAATGAAAGAGATCAACAACAAGTGTGCTGCACAGCTAGTCCAACAGGCAAGGTTTTGTCTTTTTGATGTTAGCTCTTATGTACTTTTCACATATCCACTAGGTTGATCTTAAAGCGTTTGTATACTCGGCTTGGTGATTTTTACCTACAGGTAAGCCTATAATAAGGCTTATCTCTCAGAAGGTGAAACAAAAAAAAAGGAACACTAACAATAACAATACAAAAATCACCTTGTGGCGCTACACAAAAAACATTGCTAAATAGCAGTGTACTGCAATGTCCAAAACTAAACTACGTGAAAATTATAAAAACATGTGCATAAATACAGTACAATAAACATTAGAGTAAATTGTGATTAAATAGCAATCAAAAATCGCATATAAGTGATAAAGTGAATATGTGACAGAACATAAATAGAGCAAATAAATAAAATAAACAAAATATTTTCTGCTGCAAATAGTGCTCTAATAACGATGTGCAGTCCCAAAAATTTTTTTTCCAAAATTCGATATTCAATCAGACACAATTATTGTCTAATTAAGAATAATAAAAGTGATGGTAGCATTAGTTCAAAAACTCCTTTTCCAGTGAAAGTTCTATAGCAAAGTGTCCATAAAACGCAAAGCCTCCACCGCACCCTTGGTGTTCGTGGCCCCCCTTGTTTAGAACACTCACCAACAGTATTGCCCAGCACTCTCGTGTCGGGCAAAAATCGCTTATACAGATGATAACTGTTTCTCCAGCCAACTATTGTGACAGACTTCGCAGCAGAGGGTAATGAATTAATATCTCAGAGTTACCTCAGGGAGACAAAAGAGACTTCCCATAGTGCAAAATTGCAAAGCTATTTTTAATCTCAATAAAACAATCGATAAAATCACACTCACATGGGTGAGGGAATCTGTTCATAATTGGTATTAGCATTGGGACAAGTCCCCTCCTCCCTTTGTTTTTTCCTTGGGCTTTTTGAACATATGATGCGGAGATCGGCACCCGAGGCTCTGTCTCTTCACAACATAGGGACAGATCCTTATAGGTTAGGGTCGCCGGCTGTTTTTTCTGTTATTTAGGGGAGGAGCCCCGTGCATTCACCGCTGCTCCATTTATACATTGGAAACGAGGCCTGGCCCAAGTGGAGCGCACGTATATATCGCTGCTCCATTTACACAATGAAAACGAGGCTTGGCCTAGGTGGAGCACGCACATTTCCGTGGTGGGCGGTGACGGATTGTGCTCGCCTTACGTACACAACCCAGCATTACGCTAGAGGACGGGACGTGACTATGACATTGTTTATTATAGAGGGACGGGTGTTCGCCCTGATGCGCGTCACTTCCGTCGCTCTGGCCTCTGACCCCGCACTCTATTGGCGCCGATATGGAGGCTTGGTTCCGTTTTATAGACATGGAGCCAAATGGCCTCATTTTGCAATGTAACTTTATATTTTTGGGTCTTTACACTAACGGTCTGATTATAAATATGAGCTCCCCTTTTTTCGTTCCCCGTCCTTTGATGTTTTAGGATATATTTTAATGATAGTAATCAATGACCTATATGCGTCACTTCCGGTATATACCCGGAAGTGGAGCGGAGTGGTCTAATGGAGGAGGTGACTTGGGCCACAATTTACTATAAAATCGAGGCATTATGGCGTGTCACCCACACCCCAGGACGACGTGATCTTTTCACGAAACGCGTTGGGTGGCGTGACACGCTATGGTTTTGCCTCAATAGAACTACAGCAGAACAGGATATCTTTTGGAGTTCGCGATCGGCCGACGCTTTTCCATTGATGATATGCCCTGTGTTAAATTACTCCTGTAAGTGTACTTCTTTTTACTTTTACTTTTAATAAATGGTTTTACACTATCTGGAGTGTTCTTTCTTCCTATGGTGGACCATTTGCCTTTCTGTTGGAACACATTCGAGTCTTGCTCTAAGGGGTTTCTGTCTTGGATGATTCGAGATTGACGCACACCCTGACCTGATTCTTAAGACAAGCGCTCCTTACTGGAGCATCTGGTAAGGAGCCATTGTTATCCGTATGGTGGTGGTGCACCTCAATTTGCTTCACGTCAACATATGTTTTAAAGATTGGACAGTCACTTTGGACACGTGGTGTTTTTTTCATTTTTATTTACAAGGACTTTATAATGTTGCCACATCAACTATCCATGTGATTTATGTTTTTTGAAGGTTTCTTTCTGTATGCCCTTTTTTGGGCACCAGCATTACTGAGATTTAGTGTTTATGATAATAGGGTTTTGTTTACACTAATGGGTGACATTACACATATATTCACTATTGTATGTAGTCAATGTATTTAATTTTGGTGTTTATGGTATTTTCATGCAATACTGAGCACCTTTATGCTTCACTGTTTTAGTTGAGATATTTATATCCTAATATGAAATATTAGGGATTGCGCAGTTCTTTTTCTTTCTAGCGTATTGTGCCGAAACTTCAGAGCTTCTTGCCAGAATGGAGGGCTCCCATGCGCATGTACGGGAGTGACGTCATCGCGTCTCCGGACACTCACAGTACCGGAGCCCACGAAGCCCAAAGAAACGCAAGGGCAACATGTCAGCCCCCTCAGTGGTGACCAGGTGCCGCTGCGGGGGCTTTGTTCTAAGGTATTTCATAATATGGTAGTATGTGATGCATACTACCACATTATAACATTGTCTTGCAACTGCTTTAACTCCCTTGCTGAAAAAAAGGCAGTTTTTTTATTTATTTATTTTTTACCAGAACTCAGTAAGTGACGCTCAGAATACACTTACAGCTCCTGCCTCCTTGATTTGGTCAGATGAAGCTGTATGTAGTTTCAATGAAAGAGAAAGTGTCTAAAAGCAAACAGCTTCTGCTGTGCTCTCTGTTTAGAAAACCTGTAAAAAAAATGTCATTGATACATTTTATATGTTGCTTTATGTTAAATGATTATTTTAAGGTGTACACTTTTTATACTGATGTTTTATAGTTTTTTTTTATTTATAAAATTTTAGATTTACAAATAACCATATAATACTAGCAAAAAGATTCCCCGAGCTATGAGTTAGCTAAAAAGTCAATAGGAAAAAATATCCCAAATTTTGAGTTGTCACCAGATCAGAAATAGAGGGAAATCTTCCAGTGGGGACGTTTGCCAGGGAAGAAGTTTGTGGATTTTGCATCTCTAGAGGCTAGGTGACTATTGAAGGGTTTAATTCTGCTTTAAATAAACGTTAAAGCATTTAAAAAGAAACCTACTGCTCCACATCAAAAGGAGGCTATAAAATATTAATATGAAATGTTTCATATTTACCTGCAAAAATAATAATTCAAATGCAGTCTTAGCCATAATAAAGAAAATGAGTACATAAAAATACATTTACTTTTAACATATTTCTAAACTAGTATTGCACATAAATAGTAAAAAAAATAAGCTAGCCCAAAACATTACAGTTTCTCCTTTTTGTGTCTATTTTTATATATATAAATTTTTAATGTTTCAACAATTTGGTTTTAATATTGTACACATACAGTATATATATATATATATATATATATATATATATATATATATATATTAGAAAGTAAAAGAAAATATTATATCTGTAAGAAAAAAAAAAAAGGAGAAGAATGAAATCGCTTTTTAAAAGTCTCATGCTAAGTGTGTTTGATCCAGCAGGTGGCACTTTAACCTATTTTTCTTTCTTCTCAATTTTTGATCTCACAGTTTGCAGTGACTTCTCCATTGACCCTTCTTCTTTCATTAGCAGCGATGTTCACCCAAATACAACATTTAACAAACCTCCATCTTTTAAGAATGATAAAACCAGAAAAAGACCAATAATGAATGATAATTCAGAACACACGAAACGCGGATAATGATCTCATTATGAGGTGAGGCAGAATTGCCATTTAAGTGGATAGCGGAATATTTTTTGGTCAATTTTACTTTTTATGCTGTGTACACACGACCGGACCTTCCGGGCAGGCTAGGTCCGACGAAATCATTCTGTTGGACAATCCGATCGTGTGTGGGCTAATCCGATCGTTTTTCGTTAAAAAAAAAAATCAGACGGACCTAGAAATAGAACATGTTTCAAATCTATCCGATGGACTCATTTTCTATCGGGGAAAACCATTAGTCTGTATGCAGGTCCAACGGACCAAATGCGACACCAGGGCAGCTATTGGCTACTGGCTATTGAACTTCCTTTTTTAGTCCCGTCTTACGCCATCACGTTCAAAACGAACAGACTTTTGAACTGACTTAGTCGAAAGTCAGTGGGGAAGATCTTTGGACTGCCGGATATCCTGTTCCTGTGTACGTGGAATTACAGTTAAAATGTTTATACAATGAGATTTTATATATTTTTAACATAGGTGAATATATTTAACCACTTCAGCTCCAGTAGATTCACCCCCTTCCTGACAGGTCATTTTTTTTGCGAT
Source organism: Lithobates pipiens (assembly GCF_037356315.1). Lineage (NCBI taxonomy): Eukaryota > Metazoa > Chordata > Amphibia > Anura > Ranidae > Lithobates > Lithobates pipiens. Next base: position 67,109,044 of record NW_027507785.1, read on the forward strand.
ACGGCACTGTGTTACTTTAACTGACAATTGCGCCGTCGTGCTACACTGTACCCAAAAATAATTGGTGTCCTTTTTCCCCAAAAATAGAGCTTTTTTTGTGGTATTTTATCACCTCTGCGATTGTTCATAATTCCCTCTACCTTGACTAAAGCCCCTGTTCTAGCTGAAGAAAGACAGCCTCAAAGCATGATGCTGCCACCACCATGCTTCACGGTGGGTATGTTGTTCTTTTGGTGATGTGTAGTGTTGTTTTTTGTGCCAAACATATCTTTTGGAAGTATGGCCAAAAACTTCAACCTTGGTTTCATCAGATCATAACACATTTTCTCACATTTTTTTTTGGGAGACTTCAGATGAGTTTTTGCAAAATTTAGCCAGGCTTGGATGTTTTCTTCGTAAGAAAAGGCTTCCGCCTTGCCACTCTATCCCATAGCCCAGACATATGAAGATTACAGGAGATTTTTGGCACAAGTACCACACAGCCAGTACTTGCCAGATATTCCTGCAGCTCCTTTAATGTTGCTGTAGGCCTCTTGGCAGCTTCCCTGACCAGTTTTCTTCTAGTCTTTTTCATCAATGTTGGAGGGACTTCCAGTTCTTGGTAATGTCACTGTTGTGCCATATTTTCTCCACTTGATGATAACTGTCTTCACTGTGTTCCATGGTATATCTAATGCCTTGGAAATTCTTTTGTATCCTTCTCCTGACTGATACCTGTTAACAATGAGATCCCTCTGATGCTTTGGAAGCTCTCTGCAGACCATGGCTTTTGCTGTAGGATGCGACTAAGAAAATGTAAAGAAAGACCTACTAGAACAGCTGAACTTTATTTGGGGTTATTGAGAGGCGCTTTAATGGTAGGTGTGTACTGACTCCTATTTAACTTGAGTTTGAACGTGATTGTTTAATTCTGAACACAGCTACATCCTTAGTTATAGGAGGGTGTGCACACTTATGCAACCGCATTATTTTACTTTTCCCCCTAAAAGATTTCAGTTTGTTTTTCAATTGAGTTGCACAGTTTATAGGTCACATTAAAGGCGGAAAAAGTTCTGAAATTATTTATCTGTTATCTATCTTCTAATTTTTTTTTTATATTACAGAAACCTGACGTTTTAACGGGTGTGTAGACTTTTTATACCAACTGTGTATGTGTATATATATATATATATATATATATATATATATATATATGTGCATACATTTTGATATCGATTAGGAAAATAACACAGAGGAAAGCAGTTCAATATATGCTTATATAAAGCACAATGCTATATTGATCTTCACTAACCACTAAGCTATATGTGAAAGCCTGCAGGATATTGGATGTTTATTAATAAAATCCGCATCCAATAAACGCTAGTAATTAGTTGTTAATGCCTACAAAATTTAATCTCTTGAAATTTTAAATCTCATAAAATAGTGAAATAATCAAAAGAATATTAGAGAAAAAAAAGCTGTTCAAGAGAGTAATTTTTTTATGAATAACCCACAATTAAAGCTTTAAAAAGAAAATGAAACTGAAATCTATGGAAAGGAGGTGTGTGCATCTGATAAATAAATAAATCAGGGGAATATTAACAAACGACAATATTCAAGACAATAATTTTCATGAATAATACATAGGTCCCAAATAGGGATAATAATTATAATAATAATACATAGGTTACACAAGGTGCCTGGTAACATGGTAACATGATACACAAAATATTATTTTACAAAAATTCACTTCATGGGTGGTTTCTAACAAACATTTTTTTAATTTTTCAAGAGATATAAATGTCTTAGCAAAGCAACCAATAAAATCTGAATATTTTTTTGTCTTCATGTTTCATTAAAGAGAATGGTTTGAGAATGGTTTTGAAAGGAGAAGCGAAATGCAGAAAACCAGTAAACAAATAAAAAATAAAAAATGTAAAAAAAAAGGTTTAAAAAGGAAAATTTAAAAAAAGAAGTTCTTTCTACGTGTAGGTTTCCTTAAAACTACTTAGATGATAATAATAAATATACAAAATTGCACCCCATGCAAAGGATATACAGTAATTAATACTCACCTCCATGGCTGCTAAACTCCACTGTATTGAAGCAGAATTTAGAGACTTGATAGACAAAAGCCCCATACACACGATCGGACTTTCTGATGGGAAATGTTGGATGACAGGCTGTTGGCGGAAACTTTCCACAAACAAATGTTGGCTAGCAGGTTTTCAAATTTTTCGCCCAACAAATGTGTGTTGTCAAATTTTCTGATTGTGTGTACACTAGTTCATTGGACAAAAATCCAAAGTACAAACACGCATGCGTGGAAGCAGAAGCGGTCGGTCTTGTAAACTAGCGTTCGTAATGGAGAATTAACATTTGTGACGGGGCAAATTATGAAATCTCCAAATGCAGTGCACATTCTTTTTTTTCTTTAATGGGATAATAATGAAGCTGCTTTGCTGGTGATACTGATGGAGTTATTGCAAACACATTTTCAAAGGCTTTTTTTTTCTAGTGATATCAGGAATAATATTATTATTATTATTATAATTTTTTTATTATTTGTGCAAGTTACCACAACACCATTATCCCGTAGTTTTTAAGATCAAAGATACAACTATGTTGGTGTCCCTTGTCAATTTTACATTGTATTTTTTTAAATGTAACTGCCTACTTCCAAACCGTCATTTGAAGTAAAACACATAGCCAAGTATTATTCTACACAATTTTTTTATTGTGCATTAAAAAAAAAAAAAAAAAAAAAATTAGACATGCTATCTGCCAATAGAAATTTGCATTCTATACATCTAAAAATGTAGAAAATATATCAAATTAAATCATTATTCAACCAAAAAAATAATGTCAAGGCAATAACTTCAAGGACAATAATAAATAACACGTTATCCCCTCTGATTCCGCAACATGTCTGGTTGACGAACGGCCACTCAGAAACGAACTGAAAAGCACAAAATAAAAAGGACGAAATGCAAAGCACGAAAAGAATAGTGCGAATCAACACTCACCAAATGTCTACTAACACGAAGTTAGCCGAAGGAGCCCAAAGGGTGGCGCTAAAGAGCTGAAAAACCATGTAGTACGTCTAATACGTCACTACATTTGTAATTGTTGGCCAACAAATGTGTGACCGTGTGTATGCAAGACAAGTTTGAGACAACACGCTTCGGACAAAATTCCACGTTTTTGTTGTCAGAAAGTCCGATTGTGTGTATGAGGCATAAGGCTGGGTTCACACGTCTGGCTGCGGTTGCAGTCCAGATTCCGGCGTGTTCCTGTTCACCAGTTCAGGTGAGATTCAGCTGCGCATTTTTTCCTGAATTCGCACTGCCACCGGACCCTTTTCAAAACTGCATCATGGCCACCCCGGACATGTGTGACACATTCACATGTTATGCGAATTGGATGTGGTTAAAACCGTATCCAAGTCGCATATACAGTATGTGAACCTAGCCTGACACTTTCAAGAGTGCCAGATTCTGATGTTCTTAGTATTCACAAACTAAGGTTTAAGTGTATCTAAACGCAAAAACATAATGTATTAAGCCCCGTACACACTATCAGATTGTCTGCTGAGTTTTTCCTTCAGATTTACCAAAACCATATAATATGAGGTCAAACCTTAGGAGTTTCAATGTGTATGCAATCAGGCAGGACCTTCTACTACATGGTTTTGGTAAATCTGAAGGAAAAACTCAGCAGACAATCTGATAGTGTGTACGGGGCTTTATATTACCATATACTACTACTTAGATGAGCTGGATGCATTTGTTTCCTTTTTTAAGCTTTTTTTCCTTTATTTTCACCTGTTATATCTGCACATAACACACTTCCTCTCTCGGGGTGGCTACACTTAAGGCCCATACTATATGAAAATTGGAAGTAAAATCTGACGATTTTCAGATCGTTTAGTATGGTGCTTTCAACAGCCAATTCCGTTTTTTTCGTCTAACAAAAGCTGGATGTCAACGTCCAGTTTTCATATAAACAGCAGTATTTGCATTGTAAAACTTTTTTATTTATATATATAAATATATATATTTATTGGTGAACTTAAACTGTATCGCTATGCTGTGATTCCTGTAGGCTTTGCGTGCGTGCGTGCGTGCGTGCGTGCGTGCGGGGGAAGGGGGGGGGTTGAGGGGGCCTCCATGTCCATTTTGCTTGGGGCCCCCAAATTCCTTCAAACGGCCCTGCTGGCAGGATCAAAAAGTATTTTTCTGTATAAGCCAAAAATGTTTTAGGCAGAAAATAAAAACTAATATAGCCACCATGTCTAAAGACCAAACAGTTGAAATGTTACATAGAATATGTTACATTTGTGTTCTTGAGTTTAATTATCTTTTATGTAAGGTTTTTGAAAGGTCATACAATGGAATACATAATGACGTCTAAGGCCTCATGCACACGAGATGCAGTTAAACGTGTGTTCAGATGCAGTTGGACACTTTTTTCAACTGCCCCTGAACTCATTCAATGTTATCCTATATGTCCATGCACACAGTCTCGTTTCTTGCCGTTTTTATGCAGTTGCGTTTAACCTCGTTTTTCCAGAAGCAAAAAAATGGGTTCAGACGCAAAAATTTCCACATTTCAGACACAAAACGTGGCTAAACGCGGCACCCGCGTTTAGCCGCGCTTAGCCGCGTTTGCGTTTATATATGCGTTTTTTAAAGGAACCCAATTTTTTGGACCTGAAAACTCAGAAATATGATCTGAGAATCACATTTTGTGACCCGAATTTGGGGGCCCATATTTTGGGGCCACTTATTGCCAGAAACCCCACATTCGGTATGCAGACACTGTGGATCCAGCACTACAACATATCCAAATTTGGGGTTCCTATCACCAACTGACTCCGAGATAGGGGGCCCCAAAGTCGGGTCACAAAATGTCATGCACTTTACTGCATCAGAGAATGACATTTTGTGACCCGAATTTGGGGGCCCATATCTTGGGGCCAATTATTGCCAGGAACCCCAAATTTGGTATGCAGACATTGTAAATCGAGCACTACAACATACCCAAATTTGAGGTTCCTATCACCAAGTGACCCCGAGATAGGGGGCCCCAAATCGTGTCGCAAAATGTCATGCACTTTTCTGCATCAGAGAATGACATTTTGCGACCCGACTTTGGGGGCCCATATCTTGGGGCCAATTATTGCTAGGAACCCCAAATTCGGTATGCAGACACTGTATCTAGCACTACAATATATCCACTTTTCTGCATCAGAGATACATGGCCTCAAAGTCAACTGTGACCATCTGCGGCAATGTAATTTGGTCATTAGGGTTGGGTGTTATGGTAAGTGGTTATCCGTTAGGGTTAGGGTTATTGTTTAGGATTAAGGGTTGGATTAGGGTTAGGGTTGTTTAGGGTTAGGGTTAGTGTAAGGGATAGGGTTAGCTGTTAGCTGTTAGGGGTAGGGTTAGTGTTAGGGGTTAGGGTTAGTGTTAGGGTTAGGATGAATGGTTAGGGTTAGGATTCTGGATATTTTAATAAGGCATTAAAAAATATTATACTACCATATACAGCAGCAAAGAATTAAAATATATTAATCAGTACATATTTCACGATAAAAATATATTAAAAAATTGGCCAAATAAATGTAAAACAATTATAAAAAATCTAATTAACATAGATTTGCTTTTAAATAAAACAATTTGAAACTAGAAAAAATGAATAAAAACATATATTAAGATTAAAAAATAAATAATTAACTATTTTAATATTGTTTTATATTAGAAATAATGAAAACATGTTAAAAATTGCCACAAGAAAATTTTAGATATTTTAAAAAATTGGATAATTTGCTATAAATAGACATTATTTTAAAAAAACTAAAGGACAGAGAAAAAAAATCACCTGTACATCTATAGATAAATATATTTTATAAATATATACACATACCTGATCGTTACCAACAGACGTTCCTCTGGTGACACACTGTTTCTCATATTGGTGTCCACGAATGTCAGACCAGGTCGTAATTTTTCTAAGATCAGATCAAATGTGACAATGGACATCCGGCTAAAATTAAAAAACTTGTCGGGGTCGGTACGCAGCTGCACATACATGTTTGTGAAATATCCAACGGACATTCGCTGTCCCGTCAACGGATGGGACCAATATTTCATGTGGACCTCTCACGAAATTTGCGACGACGTTGCTGTCTCATCAAGAGCAACATCAGGAGCATTTCCTGACATATATTCAATATGGGATCCATTTCAAAATATATACCACAGAAAGAGAGGCAAATGCAAGTGTACAACTGCTCTCTATGCTGCTGCTGCTCACTTTGATCAAAATAGCAGAAATAGTTAAAAAAAACATGCTTTGAGAGCTTGGGGAGGGTCTACATGATGTTATCTTTATAAACGCTTATAAACGCAAACGCGGCTTTTTTTGAGCCGAGTTTTCACCTGCGTCTGGTGTGCGTGAGGCCTAATACAAGCCATTCCAGCTTCCTCTGTAGGAGATATGTAGTCCTCTTTTAGCTTGAAAGTTTTCCTGTCCACATTTCGGAGGATGCACCAGTTTGTTTGAAACTTTTGGAAGCAGATCACTGCTGTATCAATAAGTAAAAAAAAAAAAAAAGACAAATTCCATCATAAAATATGCAAAGCTAAAATGTACCAAATCCGATTACGCTAGATTTTTTATTTTTTTTTATGCAATTAAGCATCATAGTATCAATCTAAACACTTTTTTTTTTTCAGAATAGTTTTGCCTGAGGACAGAGCCACCAAATGTGAAAAAAATGTTCCTTTTTCATTACACCCACGAAAGACAAGAGAAGAATTTGGATTGTCATAGGAAGCCATCTGTAGTAAAATACCATCTGTGAAAGATTTAGTAAATTCTCTTCTAAAAATGTGCATTTTTTTTGTAGTTTGCTGGTAAGCGTGATTGTAAAGTACTTTAGGATGGATCTTAAAGCCCATCTCTGGGGAAAAAATAGAAAAAAACTCTCAAAACCCTCAACTGCTGCAACCCATTACCAAAGTTAAAAAAAAAAACATCCAAAGAATTTTTTTTTGCTTAGCTGAGTCCACCAACACCCTCTATGACGCATCTTTTGGTAGTACTGCCGTCCAGGTCCACCCATCACTCTTATTGGTGCCCTTATTACATTGTCAATGTCATGACACTGCTTTTTTTAAATCATAAAGGACCTTATAAGGAATCTTAGGATGTGGACACTTCCACATTACAGAGCAGAGGAAAGGAGAATCAGGGCCAATTAAAGCCACTGTGCCCTTAAAAGCAGCCACTGTGTCTATCAAACGCAGCCACTGTGCCTATCAAATGTAGCCACTGTACCTATCAAACGCAGCCACTGTGCCCACCAAACGCAGCTACTGTGCCCATCAAACGCAGTCACTGTGCCATCAAACACAGCCACTGTGCCCATCAAACACAGCCATTGTGCCATTAAATGCCGCTACTGTGCCCATCAAACGCAGCCACTGTGCCATCAAACACAGCCACTGTGCCCATCAAACACAGCCATTGTGCCATCAAATGCCGCTACTGTGCCCATCAAACACAGCCATTGTGCCATCAAACGCAGCCACTGTGCCATCAAATGCAGCCACTGTGCCCATCAAACTCAGCCACTGTGCCCATCAAACGCAGCCACTGTGCCCATCAAATGCAGCCATTGTGCCATCAAAGGCCGCCACTGTGCCCATCAATTACAGCCACTGTGCCCCATCAAATGCTGCCACTGTGCCCATCAAATACTGCCACTGTGCCCATCAAATGCCACTACTGTGCCTATGAAAAGTTGCCACTGACCCCCCGTGCCCACTTGCCGTCTGCCCGGCACTTGCCTTATCTCGGTGGCGGGTCAGGCAGCAGGTGACAGCGGCGAGCTGTGGGACCTTGCAGCAGCGAGCTGTGTCCTCCATACATCTCCTCCCATTGATGGGCACTGGTAGGCGGCACTGATAGGCACTGATAGGCAGCACTCGTGGCTTTTCAATATACACTTCCAATAATAACAATTCTTATTTCCTTTTTTGACCTACCCTGAATTTTGTGGTCAAGGGTGAAGTTAACAGATGTTAAGTCAACAATGGCAGCTCCTTTATTTCACAAATTAATGCTCCCTTTAAATTCCATGCCTTGGTACACCAATTAAGGTATCCATTATCTGTATCGATGTATACTTTGTATCCAAATCATTTTAAATGCATTTGATGAAGCTCAGTTGTTATAGAATTCTATACAATTTACAACGACAATGAGGTACCAATTTCTATGCAGACAGCAATATCACCTCTTCTACCAGTCACCTTGTCTCTTGTTACGTTCACGGTGAAAGCCATGAAATTCAATTAGTAGACATTTTATGTCACACTTCAGTTATGGGTACATGTTAATTAGACCAACTTTAAGGCATCTTTTATAGACGAGCATAATCATCTGTCTATCCATCTTAACGTTTCGGCTCTGAAATGTTCCATTGCTCATCTGTGACAGAAGGTACCCATGAGATGTGATGCAGAGGGCTATAGGATGTACACAGCACAGCAGCCAATAATGACCAACCTATATAACCTTAATCATATCAATTACTGGTTATTACTGGTTTCAGGTGACTCCTCTCCATCCATGAATTTCATTTGTGGTCATAAGACTTTTATTTTCGAAAGATATCAACAGAAGAGCAATAATAAAATGTGTACAAGGCCGTTGTCATTAAGTTGTATTTTTCCCTACTTACACCTTAGTGTAAGTAGGAAGTGGAGTTCCACCAACTTTTACAACTTTGTCTTAAAGGAAAGGCAACCCCTCCACCACTCGATTTTGGATAATAATTTATTTATTTATTTTTTACTTACTTTTATTAAGTACCTTTTGTACTTCTGTCAAAGCCTTGCCCCGGCCTAGTGCGTCAGGTCCTCTTCTCCCCCGCTGCCTTCTGGGACCTGTGTGCGTCCCAGAAGACGACGGGGCCATTCAGGATGCACCGCACAACTCGCGCATGTGCAGCAGGAAACCGGCGCTGAAGCCTGAAGGCTCCACTGCTGGTTTCCCTTAGTTGGAATGGTGGCACCTGCACCCAATCTGATAGTCAGCAGCTACAGTGTTTGTTTTCATATTTTATCATTTTCAGATTTTGTCTATCCATTTATTTATCTCTCCCTCCTTCCGTCTCTCTCTCTCTTTCTCGTCGCCTTCTCTCTTTTCCCCCCTCCTGTATCTTTCTATCCCTCCCCCTCTCTACTTTTGACCCTCACACCCTCTCTCCATTTATTTCTGTACCATTTATCTCTCTCTTCCACTCCCTCTCATCTTCCCCCCCATTTCTTTCTCTCCCCCTCCTCTCTTTCTTTCTCTCTCTCCCTCTTTCTCTCCCCCTCTCTCTCATCTCTCGTTCCCCCTTTTCTCTTTCTCTCTTCCTTTCTCTCCCTCCTCTCTCTCTCATCTCTCACTCCCCCTTTTCTCTTTCTCTCTCCCTCTTTCTCTCCCCCTCTCTCTCTCATCTCTCGTTCCCCCTTTTCTCTTTCTCTCTTCCTTTCTCTCCCTCCTCTCTCTCACCCTTTTCACTTTCTCTCTCTTTCTTTCTCTCCCTCCTCTCTCTCTCATCTCTCGCTCCCCCTTTTCTCTTTCTCTCACTCTCTCTTTCTCTCCCTCTTCTCTCTCTCATCTCTCGCTCCCCCTTTTCTCTTTCTCTCTCCCCCCTTTTTCTTTCTCTCTCTCCCTCTTTCTCTCCCCCTCTCTCTCATCTCTCGCTCCCCCTTTTCTCTTTCTCTCTCCCCCCTTTTTCTTTCTCTCTCTCCCTCTTTCTCTCCCCCTCTCTCTCATCTCTCGCTTCCCCTTTTCTCTTTCTCTCCCCCTGCCTCTCATCTCTCGCTTCCCCTTTTCTCTTTCTCTCCCCCCTCTCATCTCTCGCTCCCCCTTTCTCTCTCACTCACCCTTTTCTCTTTCTCTCTCTCCCTCTTTCTCTCCCCCTCTCTCTCATCTCTCTCTCCCCCTTTCTCTCTCTCTCCCTCTCCCCCTATCCCGTTCCCCCTTTTCTCTCCTCTCTCGCTTCCCTTTTCTTTTTCTCTCTTGCTCTCCTTTTCTCTTTCTCTCTGTCTCTCCCTTCTTTCTCTCCCTCCTTACACCATTTCTCCATCTCTTTCTGTAGCATTTATCTTTCTGCCTCTCTCCCTCTTCCCTCATCACCTACATAGAAGATGTATTGCCATGCAGAGCCCAGTGTCTCTGATTGTCTCTGTGATCTCTCAGGATGGTTCTCCATATCACACGCTCTCTGTATGTCTGTCGCCCTCTATGTGATCCTTGTCACATTTCTCTGCTGTAATTGTACACGGCTCCCTGTCTCTGCATTCGCCGTGTTTCATCTCTCTGTAATTATAACTAGTTCTATTTCTTGGTGTCCCGACACCTCTTCTTATTTATTGGTGTGTCACAGATAAAAAGAGACAATCTCTGTATGGACTCATGAATCTTTGTATAGGTAACAAAGCCCCATCTCACCACTGACTTCCCCATATGAGATCATCTGTCTTCTCTCTCACCTAGGCAGATCTTTAAATATATACAGTATACGGTTTATATAACACTGCCAGTGTATGCAGCACACTACAAAATTACAATTTGCACAAAAGGACAAAATATCTTAATAGTATAAGTCAAAATGTAGGACACAATAAGTGGATACATAGTTCCTTGTTCACAAGAGCTTACAATCCAAATGGAACAGATAAATTATGGTGGTTATAGGTTCATCCAAATCAAATTTATTAATGGCTTCTACATACCTAATGTTTTTTTTTTTTGTTTTGTTTTTTAACAGAAGGAATGTTTATTGAAGTTACTATATGGTACTTGTGTAAATTGTAACAGATGTACAACACATTAGAGAAGACTGCCACAAAATAAAACAAAATTCACATTAGTAGAGAAGGGCTAAACGACAGTTCATCCCATACCTTCAAGTAGAAATTGTGCCCCTCATATCTCTTCATCAATGTTCTATTAACACAGCAAAATATATAGAGGGACTCCCTCTGCTCCTCTATCCCCAACACTTAGTGATATCATAATAGGGAGGTGTGAAAAAAACAAAAAACAATACCTACCTTTTAACCACTTTCCCTCCAGAAGGTACCCCCCTCTTCATGACCAGGCCATTTTTTGCGGTACGGCACTACATTACTTTAAAGTGGTTGTAAACCCTTTACAACCGCTTTAACCTACAGGTAAGCCTAGATTACGGCTTACCTGTAGGTGCTTAAAATATCTCCCAGACCTGCAGGGTCCAGGAGATATTTGCACATCGCCATATGGCGATTTCTTCTGCGCACGCGCCGAGTTAGAAAGGGTATGCCAGGCCGTTTCTAGCTCGGGTCATGCAGTTAAAGGCGGCTCCCATGCACATGCGCGGGAGTGACGTCACGCGACGTCACGCGACTCCAGCCAGTCACAGAGCCGGAGTTTGCAGGCCCCAGAAGGAAGAGGGGCGAAGAAGGACGCTCGCTACCAGTGAGAAAGAGGGGGACATCTCGGGCTTCTCCTGTAGGTGTCACATAATGGGCTACTATGCGTTGCATAGTAGCCCATTATGCTTTACCTTTGCAGAGAAACAAAGAGGAAGTAACACCCATCAGGGTTTACTTCCTCTTTAACTGACAATTGTGCGGTCATGCGATACTGTACCCAAATAAATTTTTTGTCCTTTTTTCCCCACAAATAGAGCTCTCTTTTGGTGGTGTTTGACCACCTCTGCAGTTTTTATTCTTTGCGCTATAAACAAAAAAAAAACGTCAATTTTGAAAAAAAAAAAAAACAATATTTCTTACTTTGTGCTATAAAACACATCCAAAAAAAAAAAAAAAAAATCTAATTTCTTCATCAATTTAAACCAATATGTATTCTGCTACATAGTTTTGGTGAAAAAAATCCCAATAAGCGTATATTGATTGGTTTCCACAAAAGTTATAGCATCTACAAACTATGGGATAGATTTATGGAATTTTAATTTTCTACTAGTAATGGCGGTGATCAGGGACTAGTGAGACTGCAACATTGCGGCAGACAAATTGGACACTAAATTACACTTTATGGAGACCTGTGACACTAATACAGTGATCGGTGCTAAAAAGTATGCACTGTCACTGTACTAATGACACTGGCAGGGAAGTGGTTAACATCAAGGGTGATCAAAGGGTTAAATGTGTTCCTAGGGAAGGGATATGGAGCTGTTGCAGAACTACAACTCCCATGAGGCATAGCAAGACTCTGACAGCCACAAGCATCACACCCAGAGGCAGAGGCATGATGGGACTTGTAGTTTTGCAACAGCTGGAGGTCCGCTAATTGCATATCCCTGTCCTAGGGAGTGATTGCTAACTGTGTGGGAGGTGCTTGTGCTGTGGAAAGACAGAGATCTGTTTTTTTTTGCTTACCTGCCTTGTTTACATAGACCGCCGATTTTTGTCTCTTTTCAGGAATGATCACAGCGGAAACGGGTCTCTGGCAGAAGTGCATCACGTTCGGGTATGTGATCCTGCACAGAGGAAGCGCTTTGCCGCCATTTGTATACAGTATACTGTTGGCAAGTGGTTAAAAACCCAATGGTATTATGTTTAAAGCGGTTGTATAGCTTTGTTTTTTATTTTCTAAATATGTTCCTTTAAGTGCATTGTTGGTTCACTTACCTTTTCGTTCGATTTCCCTTCTAAATGTTTTTTTTTCTTTGTCTGAATTTCTCACTTCCTGTTTCTCCTCAGTAAACTTCACACCATCATCCAAGCGGTGTTTAGTCAGCCAGAACAGCTTACTGAACAGCTTATTGAGGAGGAACAGGAAGTGAGAAATTCAGAGAAAGAAAACAAAGAAAAAAAAACATTTAGAAGGGAAATCGAAGGAAAAGGTAAGTGAACCAACAATGCACTAGCTTAAAGGAACCTATTTAGAAAATAAAAAAACAAACCTTTACAACCCCTTTAAAAGGGGGTGCTAAAGGTTTAGCCAAGTCAAATTTAGCAAATACCTCTACCTTTTTACAATATAAATAGTATTATGGATGAATTAGGTTGGTCATAGTTTCACCAAAGTTAAATTTCCTAACCACTCTTAACTACCTACCTACCCAGGGATATTGCTTTTCATTCAGACAAAAAATAGGGAGTGATTATAGCAAAATAATTTTGCAGTCATAGCAATGTAATTTAAAATAGAAAAACCCTCAATTTTGCTAACCTGCTTCTGCTGGCTCAGGCTCTCCATGGCTCACTGAGAGGCTGAGTCGGGTGCCAGTCCAGGCATGTGAGCAGGTCCAGACTCCATTGTCGCGATCTTGCCCTAGCCTGGAAGGGCTTCAGTCCTCTGTCTGCCGAAAATGGAGTCACAGGAGTGCAGAATGAACTTCACTCCTGTGATTCACAGGGGAAGTACAGCCAAACGAGCTTTGGCTATACTTCTCTTTTAAGCAAAATGTGGTTGAAAAAAACAACTATTTTTTATAGGTTTTTTTTTTGGGAAAGGGGGAGCATTATTTAGAGTCGTTTATTTATTAGTTTATTTAATGTAGTGTTCATTTAATTTGTGTTTTGCAAGTGTATTTATTTGTTATATGTGTATTGTTTTGCATTGTTTAATTTTCCTTTTTTTTAACTGTTTTAACTTTCTGTAAAAGGAAATGTAAAATAATGTGGCTAAGGAAGGGACAATTTTTGGACCAGGATTGGGTCCAAGATGGTGGGAGAAGCCCATTGTAACCTTAAAAACCACCTTGAAAGGATATCTAAACTCAAGTACAAAAAATAATTTATATTGAAGCTTACCGGTCCTTAGATGTTGTATTAGTTTGCTTTTTTTCAGGCTAAGTATATTTTTAATATATACAGTATGTGCTCATCTTACCAGAAATGCCATGTCCTTGTCACTTCCTGTGATCCGACCTATAAGAATAAAACAATTTTATTCTATTTGTCTATAATACTCATCCCCCACCCCCAATGTGATGAGATGAACAAAGACGGTTATATCAGAAGTTCACCCTAGGTGACAACCATGGCTGCCACCATAGATACAGTGAAAGAGTGGGGACAAGTATTGTGTTATCAACAGTATTATCAGGAGCAAATAAAGGAAACTAAGCCTTAAAAAAAGAAAACAAATTTAGCCACCACATCTAAGTACAGGTAAGCTGTAACATATACCATTTTTGTTTTGGGTTTAGATACACTTTAATTTTGCCTTTCCCTTTGACTCCAATGCATTTAACCAAATGGCAATATTTTGTTAATATCTCACGATTCTTGCCAAATTTACAGGGAAATTAATATCATAAACTTTGCTCATACCTGATGAAAAATACTCCAGACCCATGTCAAGGACTTACAACTGCACTTATCTTTCTGCAGTCTAATTATCCATATCCCCGATCGTTCAGAAAATATTTTATAATGGAGAAACGGTCCCTTTTACAAGTGGGCGTCGCTGGATAGAGTTTTGGGTGGATAGCTGCTTATGAAGGGATCCATACCAGCTGATAACTGGCTCAGGAACTCTAAGCCCTTGTACACACGGTCGGAGATTCCGACAACCAAATCCGTCGGAGTAATTCCGACAGATTAAATCGGGAAGAGGTCCGGAAGTGATGTTGCATACACACGGTCGGACTAAGTTGTCGGAAAATCCGATTGTACATAACGTGATGACGTTATTTCGTTACGACGGGACTACGTTCAGGCTAGTAGCCAATAGCTTTGGTCTAGGAATTTGATCTGAGCATGCGTGGCACTTTGTCCGTCGGAGTAGGCTACACATGATCGGAGTATGTCTGATCGGAGCATTTTGGCGGAAAATTTTACCGGCAAGTTGGAAAACTTGGTCCGTCGGATATTCCGACAGAAACAGTCTGATGCAGACCACACACAGTCGGAATATCCGACAAAACGGTCCGATAGGAAACATTCCGTCGGAATCCCCGACCGTGTGTACAAGGGCTTAGGAAGCGTCTGGTCTTTGGACATGACAGTGCCAGAGTTGACTAGGGAACAAACACAAAAGAGACATCTATTGTGCTGGGTATCGGAGAGCAGTTTAGTGTCATGGAGTTGCATCCCCACATATCTGCAAATATATGCAAATGACACCAGAAACAGAATGGATGGGGACTTTCTGACTACTACATTTGAATGCTGCAGAATTTTTCTACGTTATTTTGCATTATGTAATAGGTCAACTATTAATCAGTGTCAATGTAATATTAGAAGCAGCAGCATACTAAGCTGTGTAGGTAGAAAATGAGTTAGCTACACCACTTCCCTGACAGAGGTGATATTTTCAATCCACTCTACATCACTGTTGCTACGCCAGAGACTGAACACATTACCAGGCAGGCTTATCTGAATTTCTAACACATACCGGAATATTTCTATTCATCTTCCATTAACAATATGAGGCTAGGCCAGCAGAGGGCTGCAGACAGGATGACTAAAAAGTGTTTCATACGTCTTCATTGTTTGCAGTTGTACTTTTCTGCAGAACACTATGAAAGACTAATATATGGAATGCGGAGCAATGAAAACCAGAGCAAGTGCAGAGATGATGCCTATAAAGGCCCTTCCAGGGGGTTCATCTAAGCTCTGGAACTTGCAACGACACATTGAAGATGCTTTATCTATAAGCAAGTCAGTAACCCAAGCCATAACTTATGGTTCACTGTTTCAAGTTTCAGTTTTACAAGGGAAAATTTGAGACATCTCTAATACTGGTAGCTCCTGGAAACTGTCCAGCATCATTGTAGAACTTCAGGCCTACGAAACCCAAAGGCCTCCACTAGACATATATTTTCAGGAGACAGTAAATTCCACCATCTTATACCATCAACTACCCCATTCCCTTCAGAGCCTGCTACTAACTTTACTCAGGCATTGGCTTCACTGCTGTCTTTTCAATACGAATGAGAGACCAGTTCAGCATATGTGCTTACAGGAAACACTACTTTGGAACTTGCAAAACGTGGTCTTTATCGATTTTTAACATTTGACTCCCATTGACTTTAGTGGGGTTCAGATTTGGCATCTAAACTTTAGTCAGGTTTGTCAAAGCTGCCCCAACCTGAACCCAGGTATTTTTTTGGCTCATCACTACTAAATGTGGATTGAATTAATTGCTGAATGCTATATGGTGGGCAACCATATTCGTCCAATTACGATTTGTCTATGGGAGAGATAAACTGGACATCTTTTTTGGATTACAACATATTTTGAAGTACCAGCCTACACTGACATAAATTCTTGAGAAGGATTTGCAACTAAAGCTCAATTATTGTGTTTCGGAATAAATATCAATGCATAATACATGATGAAATGTGATACCACCAACTACCCCATGCCATTCAGAGTTGGCAACTACCCAGGCATTGGCTACACTGTTGTTTTCTTTAAAAGAAAACCAGTCCAGCATACTTGCTAGCGGGAAACATTTATTTTGAAACTCACACAATGTGTTCATCTTGAATTACTTTTCAAAACAGTAAAACATATAATATGGTTCTTTACCGCTGCGGAGGACAACAGTTCCCATAGTGGGCTCAGGCCACTAGCACTAGAGGGAAAGTTTCAGTACCCTTGTGTGTTTTACAGTCTCTAGTTATCTTTCTTCACAAAAAATAACCAATTCTTTCCCAACTAGGGGCAATTTCCTTCCTTTGATTTTATTGGTGTTCAGATTTGGCACCCAAATTTTTGTTATGTTCGTCGAACCTGCCGCAACCGGAACCTAGAGACTTTCGGCTCATCACTACTGAAGATGTGGATTGGGATAATAATTACGGGACACTATATGCAATGCCAGAAGTTTCATCCGATTATGTTTTGCCTATGGGAGAGATAAAATTGACTATTTCTTTTGGATTACAGCGCATTAATTAAGTACCAACCCATACGGACATAAATTCTTAAGAAGAATTTGCAAGAGAAGCTCAACTAGGATTTAATGGGGAATATTTAAAACACCTTTTTTGAGCTGCGGGGGGGGGGGGGGGGGGGTGATGGAGATTGTCATGTTTATAATTGTGTTGATTTCCTTTCACTCCTTATCCTGTAGACACAACAGGAAGTGAGAGGGAATCTCCCAAAAGTGAGGAATCTCTTAGACCACTGTTCCCGGAGCAAGTGTCTCTACTAGAAGATCTCCCCACTATTTCTGTTCTGGTGAAGATTCAATTTTCTGGATATTCCCTAAATTTCAGTTCCAATCTGTCCAGTCAACCACTGTCCTTGAGCCTAAGACAGTAATAGTGACAAAACAACATTAAAAGAAAACATTGCAAACCCCCCACACACACGCTCTAATTCTTTTATATGAGTCTGCATATATTACACTTCACCATATTTAATGTATTGATAGTTATTCATAAACACAATAGTTCAGCTTTACTTGAGAATTCTACTCAAGAATATAAAGCATGTCGATGTAGACTTCAAAATACCTTACAAACCTTCAAAAGGTACATTAAAATATGTTGTATTCCAAAAAAAGATGTACAGTTTATCTCTCCCGTAGGCAAACCATTATCAGATAAAAGCAGTTGTATAGCATTTAATATCCAGCAATTATCTCAATCCAAGTCTTCAGCATCACATCTTGTTGCCCTTGAGAATTATTTAACGCAGATATAGATTTATCAACATTAACATTTGTGATATAGCTATATCTGCTATAATGGAATTTTTGTACTTACCATAAAATCTTTTCCTGGAGTTCATTGAGGGTTACAAGGGTATAAAATAGTCCATGACAAGTAAGTTCTGTTGCTGCCTTTAGGAGGTTTGGATGCTAGAAATGAAGCCAGCCCCCCAAAAAATTAAGCCAGCCCCCACATAACCCCACCTCCATTCATCATTCCTTAGTTTTGTGATTAAGCAGTACGTAAGGCCAATAACATACAGGAGCAGGACCTGTGTCCCTCAACAGATTTCAAATAAAGTTTTTACGGTAAGCACAGAAATCATATTTTTTTTACTGTTCTTTGAGAGTCATGGAGTGTCAAATAGTCAAAGACAAGTGGGACGTCCTAATGCAGTCTGAGAGGTGGACAAAGCCTCTGGGGAAACCAGCAAATGTGGAATTAAACTTTCACTGACCCTGAAGGTAAGACTCGTGAATACAAATTACCAGGTGGAGAGGAACAATGTCAAAGGGAGACAAGTATGATATATCCGGTGTTCTAGATCATGTCTGAAAAATTTCAAGAAAACAAAAGGACCTTTACCAATAACATGGAGGACAATCAGCCACCATGAGGGTAATGAAGGTGTAACTAAACTAACCTAACAGGAGGGTAACTTGGACAACCAGTTAAATTGGTCAACCAAAGGTATAGGTGTGTACGTCAACTTAGTATACCAAATCCTTGACTGAGGAGAACATATTGTAGAAAAAACTGAATGAAGGTTTTCCACAGCAGAGCTGAGGAAAAGCACATCCAACTCCTAGGACACTAGCAAAAAAACAAAAACTGAGGAATGATGGTTGAAGCAATATTATGCAAGGGCTGGATTAACATTTTTTTTTTTTTTGCCAGTTTCCAAAACTCCTGGAGACAGTGGCATAATCAATTTATAGACTATTTTACGTGTCCCTCAATGCATGTTAACGAATCATAGTTTTCAATTGGCGACAATGTCATTCTGAAGACGTGGATTGAGATAATTGGTGGATGCTAAATGCTATGCAACTACTTTCATCTGATTATGATTTGCCTAATGGGAGAGATAAACTGTACATGTTTTTGGATTACAACATATTTAGATGTACCAGTCAAGTACAGCTGAATTATTGTATTTAGGAATAAATATCAATACATAATGTATGATGAAGTGTGATACCTGTGGACTCCTTTAGCCAAAAATAAAATAATCATTACATCAAATATTTTATGGACCGGCAAGACATTAAGAGATATTCTCTTTAAAATATGTTGTATTTTAGTGTTTTTTTTATTACCTTTCAGGCAATTTTAGCCTTTAAAATCCAAAAAAGTTTTTTTTTAAAGATATCTACATGTGGTGGTGACTATGTAAGCCAGTTTATTCAATCTGCAAGGTCATATATGACGTTTTCAATCCCCGTTGTTAGAATTTTTATTTGATTATGTATTCCTAGGATGGTATCAGTATTTTTGTTTAGTAATAAAAACTTGACAGAGGTCCTAACTCCTCTCTGCTTTATTCAAAACTAATTTTGGCTTCACTTACACTCTAAAGAGATGTATCCAAGGGTGCAGATATCTAGGTGTGTCTAAACACCACCCTTCTTAAGAATACTTCCAAGTATTTTAGAGAACACATTTTTCCCCACAGATCTAAAGCGACTGTACTACCAAGTGCACTTGCAGTGCAAAGTGAATTTGCCTTTAGTAAATCAACCCCTTTTGTCTCTAGTAAATTTAGGCCTTGCCTTGCTGTTTAAAATTGTTCTGCATCAGGTCAATTTTACCCTGATGTGTCATCTGCAGTCTCTTTATTCTTGTAGTGAAACAGCTGTCTGTACTCTTTATCACTAGTACGTTTTGGTAAAATTTTCCTCATCATGAATGTCCTATCATTGGCCAATTTTACACTGCTTTATCATCTGTTGTCTTTTAATTCTTAATGAAAGTTTGATGGAAATTGTCCAGCGGTAGGTCGATTTTGCATCTGTGAGAACTGGAACAGCCACAATGGTCAATTTCCATCTGACTGTCAAAAATGTCAAACCTTTTGATGCAAAAAGCACATGGTACTGCTAAAGCTACCTGAAAAAAAAAAACACTTTTTTTTTTTACGAAAATGAATCAGATTTCAGTGCTGTACCATATGTAAGCTAGGCTTATTGTAAAAGAAAAAATCAATTCCACAGCCAAATATGCATTGCTGCTGGGATTGTCCATGAAAATTGTGTTGTTCTGTAAAACCATGTACAGCTTTAGGGCACCTCAGAATCACGTATATATATAAATCTGCTATGCTGCTCTCAGCAAGTGGTTAATTGAAACAGGTTGGACAGGATGGTGCCATGAGGGCCACGTGTGGATCGAATCTTGGCCAGTTCATCAGGAACCGGACGAAATTTGCTCTGTGTACGGCCAGCTTTGTGTGGACTGACCATATTGGACACCCACAGAAAAATAAGCCAACCCCAAAGTGATATAAACCCCCCACCCCCAAACTGGTTAATTAAAACCTGAGATTAATTAAAAACTTCAAACTGATTCTGCTCAGAGAAAAATGCAAAGTCTATGTCTATGAAGTCTATACATCTTGCAAAATCAATGTACGTTCCAAAACCAAAAGAAATAATGCAAAAAACAAACAAAAAAAAAACAGAATATGCATACAAATGTGAAAAGTTCCCGTTCCTATATTTATACAAGAGGAAACCTTATTAACTCAATATGACAGAAGGTGATAATAACACTAAACAGAACGTAACAAAACAAGCACTGTGCAGCATAAACAATTACCATTTTTTTTCTCTTTACATTAAATTTTTTATTGAGTTTTACAAATACAGAAAATATGCAGTAGGATCATGTCAATCAGAGTACCACACAAGGGAACAACATCCATGTAACAAGTCTTAAGCTGGCCGTACACTAGTAGATTTTCCAACAAAAGTTAGAACTTCTCATCAGCACATTTGCTGACTTGGCAAATTTCATTTTAATGTATTACACACGACCGGACTTTTCGACGGACTTGGTCCGGCGGACAATCCGACGGACTTTGCAGCTGAGGTCCGCCGGACTTTCAAATGAACGGACTTGGCCACACACGATCACTCCAAAAGTCAGACGAATTTGAACATGATGACCTAGTGTTTTAGTCCGTCGGACAAGACGAACGGATTGTCTGCTAAAAGCCGAGTCCGGTGGACAAATTTGAAGCCAGTCTTATTTCTAGGTCCGCCAGACTTTTGGGAAGAAAAAGTCCGCTGGAGCCCACACACGATCGAATTGTCAGATGGGCTCTGGTCCACCGGAAAGTCTGATCGCGTGTACGTGGCATAAGAGTGTTGTTCTAAGTAGATAAATTAAGATAGAGTATTAACAACCCTGGCGGTGTTACCGAGTCTGGCTCGGGGTGGAAGTTTTACACCAAAAGCGGTAACCCCCGAGCCAGACTCGGGACCGCATCGCTGGATCCAGGAGGACGTTTACTTACCTTCTCCCTTGGATCCAGCAATGTCCCCGCGCTGTACGAGCGGCTCGTCCTACGCTCGATTCATCACGGAGCCCATCTACGTTCCCTGCGAGCGTTGCGACGCACGGGAATGGAGATCGGCGCCAAATTCAAAAAGTGAAACACACACATTACATACAGTATAATGTAATCTTACAGATTACATTGCTGTATGTAATTATTTCACATCCCTTTTGTCCCTAGTGGTCTGTCCAGTGCCCTGAATGCAGTTTTATATTATAAAAACTGTTCTTTATGCCTGGAAACTGGAGATTGTCCATAGCAACCAAAACTGTCCCTTTATATCAAAAATGATTTTAGACTAGCTAGAAAACAGCGATAATAAATTAGATTCACTCGCAGAATTGAGCGATAGCGATTTGTGGGGAGATCCGTCATCAAATACTGAGAAGTAATGACAGCGACAATTCTGCAACTGAGCAAATTTCAGTGTTTTTGATTTGATTACATTATTGAATAATTTTTATTGTTATATTATTATTTGGTATAATTATTTATAGTTATTTATTATATTATAATTTATGATTTCATTTTTCAAACTTTATCATACCCGGGATGTCTGCTAGACTTTGGTTTGGACAGATTTAAGTGAGTTATTGCTAAGAATTACAGGACTACAATATAAAACACCAAATTTTTATGCAAAATAATTGTACTGCTTTTAGCACCTAAAATCCGAAATAATAATACCGCCAGGGAGGTAAAGGGAGCATTTGGAGTATATAAAAAATATTTTAGAGGGGAAGGAAGATGGATAAAGGCTGAAAAAGTCTAAAAAAAGAAAAGACAAATAAAAGAAGGGAGTAAAAGAAGAAGATAAAAAGGGATTTTTTTTAGTTTTTTATTATTTCATTAAATACTTTATCTTTTTTTTTTTCAAACCTTTTTTGATCTCCAATTGACTGCACATACCTGAGAGTGACAACAGTATAAAATGCCCAGACAATGTGTGTCAGCACAGAAATTAGTAGACAGCTGTCTGTCCGGGACAGGAAATTCATGAGCAATGACCTTCATGGCAGGATCTCCAGGTATTTTGTTAACAAATGTGATAAATTAAACACTCGCTCCTGGAATAGTAACTATGAAGTGATTAAATAGTTGAGTGCAGCAGCTGTTTTAAATCACTAGTGATTGATGATGAATGGTGGTGTCATGAGAATCTAAATTCCCACAGACAAACAGTGCTTGCTAGTGATGAGTGATAACAAAATAACTCAAATGGCTAAGTGCAATCACAATAAACCCACAAAATATGGTAAATTCTAAATTGGCGACACAAAAAAAAATATTATAAATTAGTGACACAAACATATGCAATAAAAAGTCCAAGTGCAGGGAAATAAAGTGAAATCCTCGATTCCTGATGTCCAAGGTTTGTGCTCTCTCTCCATTTAATTCCCACACAATAATGTAATGTAAAAATGCTACTTCAAACAGTTGAAAAGGTAAGGTGAAGATCCCTACTCACCAAATGTAGTTGACCCTCAATGCCATACGACAAGAGAGGTCAAATATGCTGGTGCCGTCCTTTTTCCTTTCTTCCTTGGGGTGGCATAGAATGTGGCTTCTTGCAAGCCCCCTGGGCTGAACTCTTTCCCCTGGGGGGGGGGGGGGGGGTGTAGATGGCCATGAAGTTCGCCGGATCATTCAACTGATTTTAAATTACTGGTTATGAGACTATTCATCCCAGCCTTCGGCGGTAAATATAGCATTGTTATGTACATGTAATTTGGTGAATGCTGAAAAATGTTTTTTGAAAATTTTAGAAAATGTTAATATTGAATGCATTTTTTCTAGAGCAAACTATCCCCCAGAAGAAGACCATGACTGAATAGGTCGAAACGCGTCAGAGTCTTTGACATAGCAATTATTGTAATGTAATGCTATGTATTTTATGTTTGCATTGCTGCATTCTGGTATATGTACTTTGCCCCATGACCAGAGCTCATATTTTAATGTTCAACATGTAATTTAAATTACATTTTCTTAATAAAGATTTTTTACATGTTGATCAACTGTGATACGGCACTACTAAAAAACCCTGCTACAAATAGGCGTGTACAGTCTCTATGACCAAAGGATTAGTGAAACAGCTCCAATCATTGTTGCGGTCCATGTTCCGGGCCTGAAACTCATAGCAAATCAAAGAGAAAATAGGCTTTACATAGCGTGATAAAGTTTGGGCTCTTTATTTAAAACTTGGGAAAAAAAACACAAAGGGAGTTCCACAGCAGGAATAGGGATCAAACCATTCCTGTATAAGCATACATGGTCATCAAAATACCATCACAGTGGCTAAAATGGGTCAGGTATGTTAACCTGTGTGCAACTAACCTAGAGCCCTGCACACCACACCGTGCGTCCTAACTTGACGCGTTTCGTCACCACAAATGACATCATCAGAAGCTTTTTTTGTTAACAAAAGCTGCAGTTTAGAAAAATGACTAATTCCTTTTGAAATGACAACAATAATGTCAGAACTTTAATGTCAAAATTGTTTTTATCATTTTAATTTTGAACTCTAGGAGTCTTCTAACCAGGCTAAGAGACATGGTTTATATAACGTGTAACCAGCCCAAGGGAGAGAAACTGCTGGAGGTGTTAGATTAACAAGCTTGCTATCAGAACAAATTCTCTGAACAATGGAGTTTCTGGTATTCACACACCAAACCAAAGAGAAAATGATCAATGTATACAAGGACTTTCAGGTTTCATAAATGTGTATTGTGAAGAGACATCATATGTTTGCCCAGGTGGAAGTCAACATTCTCTGATATTGTTCCACTGAATGAAAGACATCAAGTTTCTATATTCCAGTGTCTATGTGTCCAGCGCTTGCCATTGTGTCAACGCTGGGAAAATAAATAAGAGATAAGACCTCCACTAAAAGATATGAACTGATTACAAAAATCTACTATCTCCATAGCTCAAATTATTCATATAACATAAGTCAGTTTCATGGACTCTATATTCCAAGTCATAAGGTTAAAGTGTTACTAAACCCCCAACAGTAAAATCAGTGTGCATATGCAGTAAAGCCTGCTTGTTATACTCACTGTGGATCCTAAGAGGTTAATCCTCTGCATTGTGTAAAAAGGCTGTTTGATTCTATCTTTTCCTCCCCGGCTTCCATAGTCCCCAATCTATCTGCTGATAGTAATGAGCCTTGGGGGCACTCTGCACATACTTGAGGTGTATTGCTGGAGAGTTTTTGTTTTTTCTTGGGAATCAGCACAGGGCCAATCAGCACTGTCCAGACAGAGGGTCAGGGCAGGCAGCCTCATAACACAGTCAGAGGGGAATGAAAACTCCTCCTATAAGCTTTAACCGGTGTTTGGCCAGACACTGATAGAAATCACAGGACTGCTATATACTGCTGATGAGAAAATGAGTATTTAGCTGTTTATATTTACTAAAATAATTGCATTTCCATGTTCTGTGTACTGTGGGAGTCAGATAAAGTAAATGCAGGGTCCTGGGTTTAGTAATACTTTAAAGTGGTTGTAAACCCTTACAAACCACTTTGACCTACAGGTAAGCCTAGATTAAGGCTTACCTGTAGGTCCAAGAAATATCTCCTAAACCATATAGGTTTAGGAGATATTTGCCCGAAAACGGGCACCGCTGTCTACGGCGCATGTGCCGTAGACAGCGGCGCGCAGGCGCACTGAGCGTGGCATTTCCAAGAATGGAGCTGCCGCGCGTGTCGACTCCCGTGCGCATGTGCGGGAGTGACGTCATCGTGGCTTCGCCAAATGACAGCGGCGGAGCTGCGAGACGCCACCAACAAGATGGATGCGGCGGACTACAGGGGACAGCGGCGACTTCGCTGGCTCCTGTGTCAGGTAAGTGACACATAATGGACTACTATGCGATGCATAGTAGTCCATTATGCTTTGCCTTTGCAGGGAATGAAAGAGGAAGTAAAATCAGGGTTTACTTCCTCTTTAAGACCTTATGACACTGTTACTAACTATGTAACAGTCGTAATATAATATATATATATATATATATATATATATATATATATATATATATATATATATATATATATATATATATATATACATATCTGTGCAAGAGATCCTATTCCTTACAAAATATTATTTTCTGCCAATTTTAGTTAAATAGTTATGATGTCTATGAGGGGAAATTAATTATTTCAATTAACCCAATGTATATATACCCAAGCTTTAGCAAAACATCAAGAAATTCATTGAAAAATTCTGTATAGTGTCGGTGTCAACCTATTAATAAGGCTGTTTTGATGTTTAAAAAGTGACATCTGTCAAATAAATATTAGTTTATTTTTAATAGTCTCAGTTCATATTTACACGCGATCTTATTGTGTTATTCAAAGAATTTCTGCATGGCAAAATAACTCAGGAATAATTAATTAACCAGTTCCCTACCGCCATATTGTAAAATGACGGTGGCAGGAACCGTTCCTCCCTCCGGGTGGGCGTCATATGACCTCCTCTGCTGCCCAGGAGTGTGCCCGCCGCATCACTGGGGACCCGATGCGTGTGCCCGGTGGCTGCGATGTCCGAGCTGTTTACACACACAGATCCACGTCCTCTCTGGGGAGAGGAGAACTGCTTGTATGTTCCTTGTACAGAAGAACACCGATTGGTTTCCTCCCCTCATCAGTCCCCTCCCCCCACAGTTAGAGTCACTCCTTAGGACACACATTTAACCCCTTCAGTGCCTGCTGGTGTTAACCCCTACCCTGCCAGCCACATTTATACAGTAATCGGTGCATTTTTTATAGCATCGATCACTTTATAAATGTGAATGGTCCCAAAATAGTGTCAAAAGTGTCTGATCTGTCCACCGCAATGTCACAGACACGATTAAATCACCGCCATTAGTAGTAAAAAAAATTAAAATAATAAATAATAAATATGACAAATCTATCCCCTATTTTCTAGACGCTATAACTTTTGTGCAAACCAATCAATATACGCTTGTTGGGATTTTTTTTTACCAAAAATATGTAGAAGAATACATATAGGCCTAAACTGAGGAAAAAAATAGCTTTTTTAAAAAAAAAATTGGATATTTATTATAGCAAAAAGTAATAAATATTGTGTTTTTTTTTTCCAAAATTGTGGCTCTTTTTTTTGTTCATAGCACAAAAAAATAAAAAACACATAGGTGCTTAAATACCACCAAAGGAAAGCTCTATTTGTCGGGGAAAAAAACTATTAAAATTTGGGTACAACGTCGCATGACCGCACAATTGTCATTCAAAGCGTGACAGTGCTAAAAGCTTAAAAATGGCCTGGGCAGGACGGAGGTGAAAATGCCCGGTATTGAAGTGGTTAAAGAGGAAGTAAACCCTGATGGGTTTACTTCCTCTTTCATTCCCTGCAAAGGTAAAGCATAATGGACTACTATGTATCGCATAGTAGTCAATTATGTGTCACTTACCTGACACAGGAGCCAGCGAAGTCACCGATGTCCCCTGTAGTCCGGCGCATCCATCTTCTCGGTGGGTCTCGCTGCTCCGCCGCTGTCATTCGGCGAAGCCGCGATGACGTCACTCCCCCGCATGCGCACGGGAGCCGCCACTCGCTGCATATCGCCGTTGACCGCGTAGGTTTAGGAGATATTTCTTGGACCTACAGGTAAGCCTTAATCTAGGCTTACCTGTAGGTCAAAGTTGGTTGTAAGGGTTTACAACCACTTTAAGTCAGTTCAATTATTTTTATCAATTATTTTTGTATTGGAGGCACTGTTGTTCATTGATCCATTAAACGATCAATAAAGCTGACTAAACGAATCGTTCTGACATTCCCAAACAACAAGGTAAAACTTATATGATATTTTAGTGCTTGGGTTTAGATCTGCTTCAGGGTCTTCCACACCCATGTGCATGCAGTAACAAGCATTACTGTGGGCAGCTATGCACATTCACTATACAGTTTGAAATGCATGCATGCAAATTTATTTTCATGCACTATATGCATGCATTTTACTGCAGGAAAATGAACAAATCCTATATTCATGTTTCAGTGGACCAGAGACTCAGTGATACACTATATGGAAAAAGTGTTTGTAGATGCCTGGCCATGAAACCTATGAGCTTGTTGTACAAAAGCATTGGTAATAACATGGAGTTTCCCAATCCACCCCCATTTGCTATTATAATATCTTCTACTATTCTGGGAATTCTTTTTACAAGAGTTTTGCAGTGTGTCTGTATGGATTTGCAGCCACGGGAGCATATGTGAGGTCCTATACTGATGTTGGACAAGAAGATCTGGCTCTCAATTGACATTTCAATTCTTCCCAAAGGTGTTCAATAGGGAACCATGGGGAAGATGTTCTTGTTCCAGAGTACATGTTCCTTTGGGAACAAAAACCAGCTTCATAAAGACACAATTTGAGGTGTTTGGTGTGGAAAAACTTAGGAACCTACACAGAGGCCTGACTTATTGAACACCGTTGGGATGAATTGAAATGTCAATTGTGAGCCAGGTCTTCTCATCCAACATTAGTACCTGGCTTCACAAATGTACTTTTACCTAAATAGGTACAAAAACACACTCTAAAATCTTGTGGAAAACCTTCCCAGAAGACTGAAAGCTGGTATAGCTGCAAAGAGGGGCCAGCTCCATATTAACCTCTTGGTGCTGGCCTTACCCATATATGCGGCCTTGTTAAAAAAACTTACTGTGCTGTGAGCGTGCTCCCTGTAGGCTCCCAGCATGGTAGCCTGCGGGGACCAGTAAGCTCCCGATGCATACTTGCAATCAGGAGCTTTCTGATCATGTGACCTCTGTGACAGGCAATCACTGCGGTCACATGACCTGACCGCCCCCTTCATCCTCCCGGCTTTTAGAAGGGATTAAAGGCTAGTTCCACCTTTCTGATCATGTTGCATGCTGCATCCATGTTTTGGATGTAACATGCAACATGGTTACATTCTGCAGCTCAAAAAGCCACCCCCTCCTACCTGAATTATGGTTTTCTTCACCTGCAGCATCCTGTTTTTTTTATAGTTCAGTGCGGCTGTGTGTTGCTCTGCTAGCACAGCTGCATCATCCGTTCATAGATCTGTTCACACGGATCTGCGAATGGAGGACTACAAGTCCCATCTGCCACTGTGGCAAAGATTCATAGACCTCAGTGGAGTCTATTGATAACTTCCTTCAGCTCTGTAACCAAAGATCTGTACCCTCATACAACTGGGGCTAGAAGACTAGTCTGAAGATGTATGTTTTGCGTCTGCAATTAACTGATAAACTGTTGCAATACAGACTCCAATGCAAAAAAGTAATAAATAAAAATGTTTTTTTCTCAATATGGGTGCATTTAATTTTTTTTTTTTTTTTTACAAAGGGTGGAATATGCCTTTAATGCCCATAGCTTTGAAATTGGTATTTATAGCAAACTCATACAGGTGTAAGGATAAAGTGTCCACAAACAATAGCTTAGTGGTTAACATTTCTGCCTTGCACCACTAGGGTCCCTGGATTGATACCTGGTCAGGACACTATCAGCTTGGAATTTGAATGTCCTCCCTGTGCTTGTGTGAGTTTCCTCCACACTCCAATGACATGCTGGTAGGTTCATTGAATCCTATCTAAATTGATCTTATTATGTTTATACGAGACAGGGACCTTAGATTGTAAGCTTCTTGAGGGCAGGGACATGTGAGTATGTGTAGGTGAGGGCTTAGCCAAAATACAAAATTTTGGGAGAAACCACACACAGTCTTGTGGCTGTCCATATTATCTTATATTATTATAGATTGTCAGTATCAACCATAAACAGTTCTGTAGGTACCTGTACAGGGCAACCCAGAAATTCTTATCAGTCTTATGATTTGTATTACCAGAGGATGGCTTCCACTGGAGGGGTGGAGCGGTATATGTTGCACCAAGGAGGTACTGTTTCTACTGTATGAGGAGACTTCACACTCCTATTTCAGACACCGGACAGTACCCCACACTATAGGAGTTCTCCTTACTCTGTCCCTTCTCATTAGGACTTTTTCCCACGCTAGTCTCTTTCCCTAACAATCAGGTACCTGTCTCTGGCCTACCACTCGCTCCAGGATCGCCCATATGACATGGGACAACCTATTTATAAGGACCCTCGTCAAGCTGGCCGCCTGAGATCTCCAGAGATTTCACCATCCAATCAGACATCTGTCTTCCCTGAGAAGACTGATGGAGTCCATAAGGGGGCAACTCCCTTAACAAACTCCTATCCAGTTGGAACTATGGCACAGTGCTTGCTACAGGTTGGAGGAACACCTGCATGTACCTACATATGTACAGCTCTGCAGAAATTGGCAGCCCAATATAAATGCCTGTAATAAATAAACTTAGTACCCCCCTAGTTGGAGTATAGGCTGTTAGGTAAATTTAATCTGGCTCCTCTGTAGTGGAGCAGTTGCTGATTGTTTTAGCCTGCTCAATGTTTCACAGGCTGTCAGTTTGACTATTTCCTCCTGCATTCTAGAGAGAATTACAGTGAGAGGAAAGGCAGAAGGGCAGTCTGAATATTTATGGGGACCCAGCCAATCCCTGGGGAGGTGTGCCCAGTAGATGGCTGGAGAACCCATAAATAGTCTGAGGTCTGGGGCAGAGTTAGTGGGTCCTGGGTCTAGTCCTGCAGGAGTAGTCCCTAGCCTAAGGGGGCTGTGCCCCTAAGGGCAGATCGCTGGAACACTGCTATATGCTCAACGAGGTCCCAGCTGTAGTATAGTTGGGGGGCCTTCTTCAAAAGTTCTAATATGGGTTTTCTAGATAGTTCGCTGAGGAGTACCCAGTGGAGATTGGAGGAGCGTGTCCAGCTGTCCTGTGGTATTGTTGGTTTTTTCTTTCTCCCTCACTGAAAAGTGACCGGTTGAGGAAGGCAACCAATGATCCTGAGTACTGACCTAAATTCTGATCTGAGACGAGTAAGCTGGTTCTCTTCTCAGAGGGTTCTAGTAAGTGTTTAGGCTGCAGTGGTTCCTTTGAGAACTAAAATTTCAGCTACCTCTTCTGCCCCGATACACAGAGACTGCTAAGTAGTAGGAAAAGCATAATCTGGTTATTGGGTGTCCTTGGGGTATGCCATGCCTCCTTTCACTCCATCCAAGTTCTCTACAAGCAATAAAAAAGGATAAAAGATACTGTGTGCCTGGCTGCCTCTGTACTAAAATCAGGGAAGGAACCAGTTGAGTTTCAGCGACTCCTTTTTGAGGAAGCACTACATAAATAAATAAATATGGTGTACTTCAAATGCATAGTTGGATGCTACAAGAATTTCAGCTTTTACTGTGAAATTATATTGTCATTTTTATTAGTTTTTCCTAAAAGAAATACAT
The DNA here is from genome assembly GCF_037356315.1 of Lithobates pipiens. Taxonomy (NCBI): domain Eukaryota; kingdom Metazoa; phylum Chordata; class Amphibia; order Anura; family Ranidae; genus Lithobates; species Lithobates pipiens. Next base: position 67,139,596 of record NW_027507785.1, read on the forward strand.
CCAAATTGAATTTGGGGAAGAAGAGTTTGCAGATCAAATTTCGATAGCAAATACGTTCTCGTAAATCACTCCAACAAAAAAAGGGCAAAAAAAGGGCAAACGTTTGGAGAAAAAGCAATGCAAAAAATAAAATTGGAAAATATAAATGATTTTAACCTTTTAAAAAAAAATCAGTGCCTTCGAAAACGGAGCTTCACTGGAGGAACACAGATAAAGGAAAGATTGTAACAGATGGCTGTGACCATTGTAAGCTTTTTTCCTTTTTTGACTGGCACTCTTCTTTCTATAAAAACATCACTGTACCAACTCCAGTAACAGAGGAAGTCTGAGGGAGCAATGCATGTAATCTTATTAGTAGAAATTCTGGGACAAAGTTGCTGACACAGTGACAGTGGTAAGGAAAAGGTTCTCTAAAGCAAAGGAGAACAGACACGATTGGCTGATGTCCAGCTATCTGTTCCCTGCAGTCTGCTCTGCGCCACGGCTTATTCTTTGTGTCAGCTTTGTACCCAAACACAGAATAAAATGACATTATCATTGCTTTGAAGCGGTGGGAAAGTTCCTTTTCCTGAAAAAATATGGACCAATAATGTGTTTCGTGTAAAAATATATACTGGCTACTGGCTCAGGAATATAGAAGAAACTTTTTGAACCAAAACCAGTGTCATTATTGAGTCCTCAGTTTGGCTCAGTGCACACCTATGCCAATGCGATTGTACGTGTGTGTCGTATTTAGGGCATAATATTCATTTCAATGGGCTGCCCTATGTGTGAAAATCGCATCAAAGATGTACAAGCGCTTTTTTTGAAGAAGAAGAAGAAGAAACGCGCTGCACTGAAATGCGTAGTACTTTGTTGCCATGTGTTTTTGCTCCTGGTTTTGCGTATTCATTAGCAAGGTGTATAGGGGTTCTATTAAGAATTATATATAAAAAAAAAAACGGAAGAAAATTCCCTTGTGGTGGACTTTAGAGTTTTCTTAAAATTATTTTAGTATAGTATTTTTATAATTTGAAAAAGTATTTATTAGGAAAATGTAGAAAACATAAAAGACAAGGAATGTCTTTACATGTCTTAGCCCTTGTACACACGGTCGGACATTCCAACAACAAAATCCGTTGGATTTTGTCTGAAACTGGTGTTGCATACACACGGTCGGACAAAGTTGTCGGAAAATCCGATAAGTGATGACGTTATTTTGTTACGACGGGACTACGTTCAGGCTAGTAGCCAATAACTTTGGTCTCGTAATTTGATCTGAGCATGTGTGGCACTTTGTCCGATCGGAATTCTCTACAAACAAAGTCCGATCGGATCATGTTGTCAGAAAATTTTATATCCAGCTCTCAAACTTTGTTGGTCGGACATTCAGACGGAAAAAGTCCAATGGAGCCCACACACGGTCGGATTATCCGACAACACGGTCCGATCGGACATTTTCCATCGGAATGTCTGACCGTGTGTACAAGGGCTAAAGCTTAAACACCATCATAGAAAATACAATACAATACAATCTATACTTCTTGCACCCAACACGTTTCAGAGTGCTGAATTGTCTCCTTCTTCATGGGTATTTAGCAAGAAGAAATTATATTTCTAGAATAGAATGATAAGTAAATGAGTATATAACATTTCCATCCTGCTCTGGCTTGCCTAACACCTTCTCAGGCGTTTCTGCTTTCTTTCTTCTTCTATATTGAGCGTATGATCTCCATTATTTTAAACACTTAACACATGAGGTCAATATTGTTACCAATATTTATGTCTTTCTGCTTTATGTCAACTTACAATGCAAATGTCTATATTAACATTGTAGATTGTTTGTATTCACCTGGAAGTTCTCAGCCCATTCCTTTTCCCTGAAGAAGAACCTTCACATGTTGAAACACGTTAGATTTCCTCGGGAACAACCCCACATTTTTAGTGGTGGCCTGCCCATGAGTTCTCATTGGTTCATCACTTTCTTAATACCTGCACCTTCCCCACGTGGTCCTCGATTCAAGAGACCCATGAAGCTCTGCTTGCAGAGCTCTTACGTTACATTCAGCTGCGTCACTGGATAACTACCCTCCGTCGCCTTGGCTCCTTTCCTTATCAAATGACTGCCTTTGAGCACACTTGCCAGCATTTTCCAGGAGCTCACGGTACCATCTCAATGATCTACTCCCTACTAATTGCTGGCAGCGCTTCCACTACCCTTTCTTATGTACTTAAATGGGAACGTGACCTGTCCCCCATAGATTTAGCAGACAGGAGTAAGGCCTTGTACAGCATAGCAAAATGCTCCTTTAACACTGCCACCTTGAAGGCGGCCTATAAGGTCCTCCTGCGCTGGTACTGCATCCTAGTCCGTATCGCCAAGTCAAACCCATCATGTAATGATAGATGCTTTTGGGGTTGTGATGAACGAGGAGATGAACTACACACCTGGTGGTCTTGTCCCCATCTTGTAGGATTCTGGTCAAGGGTCTTTGGCCTATTATCCTCCTTATTTCATGTCCCCTTCCACAAGGACCCAAAATTTGCATTACTCCATTGCCCGCTCCCGGGCCTTTTCTCTCACCAACAGAAACTAGCCACATACCTATTTGTCACAGCCAAGCGAACAATAGCGAGGGCTTGGAAAAAATCTTCTGTCTCATTTGCAGAGGTAAAGAATACCCTGACGACCCTTATGATCCACAAAAATATGTCCAGCATCCTCCACGACTCCCATACAAAATTTCTTAAGGTATAGGCCCCGTGGTGGTCCTTTGCACTCCCTAATCTAAATTCCACGAGCCTGGGTCTCTAGATTCAATTTGACCCCACTTCCAGCCTGGGGGACCCCCCTTTCTGTTTTTTTGTTTTGTTTTTTGTATATTATTCATTGTTTTTTTTTCTTTCCCGTTGTGCGGACAACCCCGCATCCCCTTGCCTGCCTTAGCCCCTGGGTCTCATGACTCGGGCATAACGCACTGGCCCCCGGCTACAGCTGGTGGGTTGGTGTCAGTCTATAATCTATACCCTCATAATATATGTTCTATTATGTACTTTTAAGTGAACCTCTGTCTTATGTTTCATGTTCATATCCCCTGCGTGGGAATTTGTCACCTGGTTTTCCCTTTTTCATATTTCAATAAAAACATTGTACCAGAAACACGTTGGATTTCACCTGTCTCCTTAACAGTTGGTTTGGGCTCTTCTATTTATCCATTTTTGGACTGTTTTTGTATATCAAGTGTTTCGGTTTTATTCATGTTGTATATTTACTTTTTGGAATACATTTTTACTGTTTTAAATATAATTTTCATTTTTTGAGTGTTCGTGGTCCTTTAAAGTCCCACTTTTGAGGAATTTTGTTTTTACACATTGTATTGGGGATGTTGACCTGAACCTCTTTTTCTTCCAATCAGTTAGTTAAAGCGGGATTCCACCCTAAAGTGGAACCTCCGCTGATCGGATCCCTCCCCCCCTCCGGTGTGACAATTGACACCTTTCAGGGGGGAGGGGGGTGGAGATACCTGTCAAAGACAGGTATTTACACCCACTTCCGGGCATAGACTCCCGTGGGAGTCTACGCCATTTCCTGCCCTGCCGCGCTGTCTGCTGGGACACACACGGGTCCCAGTGACAGCGCTTCACTTCCTGATTCCCTCACCTAGAATGGTGGCGGCAGCAGCCGAGAGCCGAGCGATCGATCGGCCTCGGCTGCCGGCATCGCTGGAACCCGGGACAGGTGAGTGTCCATTTATTAAAAGTCCGCAGCTGTAGTATTTATAGCTGCTGGCTTTTAATATTTTTTTTTTTTTGGTGGAATCCCTCTTTAAATACTTTTTGTCAGTGGGAAGAATGTTCCATACATTGGTAATCATTGGGAAGAATGCTCCTTACATTTGTGGTCAGTGGGAAGAATGCTTCCTTACAGATAACTTTAAACTTTTATGCTATCAGTGGTTACCTATCTGAAATGCAAAAATTGCTCAAGGAACCCTTAGCAACCTCTGGAGGAACCCTAGAATTCTACAGAACCTTGGTTGAGAAAGGCTGGGCTAGAGGTACTATATGCCATGTTTTGAGAAGGCATTTTTGTCGAAATTTAAAAATGTTTTTGTTACTCCTTTACACTGAAGAGCAAATTCCAAGGCTTGCTCACATTAGCAGTTGAGGGGCAGTAAAACATGTTTACTGCCCCCCAAATGCTATCTCGTTTATCTGCAGTGCAGAGGACAGGGGTGTACACATGCCCTAGCTGCTTTACTTTTTGGCCATGGCAGAAATTTTCCCCCCCCTTTCGCTCTCAGTGGTCATAGCACCCACCAATTGTAACCCATTCAAGTGAACAGAGCTACTCTACAAGCGCGATTGTGGCAAGCTAGTGCGGGGATCAAGGGGGTAAAACAGGCTGTGAGGAGGTGATACAACACCTCCATCATGCCTATTAAATGCTCTCTGAAAAGTGATCTGAATGTAGATGTTCAGAGAAGACCTTTAATTGCCTTAGTGTCTGGGAATTGTTCATAAATAACCAAAAGGCTGTTCTGTTATGCAAAATCTGACTTCAACTAGAAAGTCAAAACTTTGGCCCAACCTCTTTTGTCTTCCAAAGCCTGCTGTCTGATGCTAAATGTGATGTGTAGTCTCATTAACCAATGGTGAGGTGTGAGAGGTGGGAGGGACAGGCCAAAGCACAAGTTTGTTACCTCCAACTAGGGATGAGCTTGGTGTTCAAGTCGAACATACGTTCGACTCGAACATCGGCTGTTCGCACATTCGGTGAATAACGAACGTTATGGGCCCTTCGTGCCAAATTTGTGTGGCGCTCACGGCATACAATGCACCGTGCCATCGCAGTGCATTGCTGGCTCATGATTGGCCAAGCATGCACTGTGACCCCGCATGCTTGGCCAATCACAGTGCCGGCAGCAAGGAGAGCCATGATTGGCCACAGGCATCTTTCATCATAGCTCAGGCTGTGTAGTACACGCCCCACACTATATAAGGCCGCCAGCGCAGCGGCCTTGTGTTGTGTGTTGGTGTCTGTAGGAGTTAGTGGGTGTTCTCTGTGTACCTTCAACACAGTATACACCGTTCGTTATCGACCGATTTAGCGTTCTTGCTCTTCTGTAATTGAGCTTTCAGCAATCTGCAGGAGTTTGTGGGGCATACTATAGACACCCCCCAGGCACAATATTTAAAGGAATATTTCACTTTTTTTTCACTTTAATCGTCATTAAAATCCGTGCTCCCGCAAAAACGGCCGTTTTTAAAAACATTTTAGGCATTGGCCCATGTCCCCTGGCGCAGGAGCCAGGTCCCCAAACCCTTTTTAAGACAGTATCTTGCATATTAGCCATTAAAATTAGCACTTTTTATTTTGAATGTTCGAGTCCCATAGACTTCAATGGGGTTCTAAAGTTTGTACGAATTTGCGGTCCGTTCGAAAGTTCTGGTGCAAACCGCACCGGGGGGGTGTTCGGCTCATCCCTACCTCCAACTAAATATAGGAGGATAAAATGAAGAGTCCATTAAAAGATTACCCACTTGACAACCAGCTTCCGCAGTTGTACTGCGGCAGAATGGCACGGCTGGGCGAAACTACGCCATGTTACGCCGCTTCGCACTGTGCCCATGCACACTCTCTCCCCGGAGCTCATGCGAGTGCCTGGCGGTCACCGCCAGGCTCCCGTGATCACTACTGACACACAGAGAACTGTAATCTTTGTTTCAGTTTACAGTTTACAGTGCAGTCACTGTAAATCTGTGGGGTAGATCTGAAATGAGGGGAAGCTCTGCTGATTTTATTATCCAATCATGTGCAAGATAAAATGCTGTTTTTTATTTTCCTTGCACGTCCCCCTCGGATCTACAGCGACTTTACTTCCAAGTGTACTTTGTACTTTTAGTGCAAAGTGGATTTGCCTTTAGTAAATAACCCCCATTGTGTTTTTTTCTAAATTGTCGCTCTTTTTTTGTTTATAGCACAAAAAATAAAAACCGCAGAGGTGATCAAATACCACCAAAAGAAAGCTCTATTTGTGGGAAAAAAAATGTCAATTTTGTTTGGGTGCAAGGTCGCACGACCGCACAATTGTCAGTTAAAGTGACACAGTGCCGAATCGCAAAAAGTGCTCTGTTCAGGAAGGGGATAAAATCTTCCGGGGCTGAAGAGGTTAAATAACAAACCATGTTTTTGCTGCAATATTCACCTTCAAGTGATTTCCCAGCAGTATTCCTTTTCTACCACTAGCTGTCCTTAGTTTGATGGCCAGCATCATTCAACCCATTTCCTGCGTGCCAAGGTTGTACTGGACCCGCAACTAGCCTGATACTGGACAGTGAAAGGAGAAACAGCCAGTCATCTAGAGCCCAAGGCAAACATACCAAACTGCGCCCCCCTAAGATGTATGAGCATTATGTGTCAGCAAACCCCCCTCCAAAAAAAAAAAAATAGCACTAATCTGCATGCTTTCCCTCTAAACATAAATTTCCCCTCCTCCAGTACAAATCTGCTTCCCTTGCTGAAATCCCCCAGCACACATGCCCCCCCCCCAAAAAAAATCACCTCTCCTAGCACATATCCTCTACCCCTTCAAATCCCTCAAACTGTCTCTCCGAGTACACAATCTCTCCCCCTCCCCACTCCGAATCCCAACTCCCAGCACAAATCTCCTCCCATATATTCCCCTCCTAGCACAAATCATCCCCTTCCAACAAATTTTCCATCCTGGCACAAATACTCCCCACCATTCATTTCTACTTGCACAAATCCCCCCCCCCCCCCCCAAAACAAACAAATACCCCCTCCTAGCACAATTTCCCTTTCCCCTTTACCATATCACCTCTTCTAGCACGAACCCCCCAAATCACCCCTCCTAGCACAAATCCTCTTCCTCCATGCCCCCTCCCAACACAAACCCCCAAATCCCCCCTCCTAGCACAAATTCTCATCCTCCATCCCCCCTCCCAACACAAATCCCCCAAAAACACCACTCCTAGCACATTCACCCTAAAATTCCCCTCCTAGAACAGTTACGCCCTGCTGCCCCCCCCCCAAATCCCCCTTCCCAACACAAATCGCCTCCCCCCAATCTCCTGGTAGTGCCCCACCGGCACCTCTCATGATACCACGACAGTGTCCAGGGCAGCCATCCCTCCTGCCCACCACCACAGTGTCCAGGGCAGCCATCCCTCCTGCCCACCACCACAGTGTCCAGGGCAGACATCCCTCCTGCCCACCCCTTGTCCTGGCCATACAGCACAGTGATGAGCTCATCTCTCTGTCACTCTGCTCTCTCCTCCTATCAGCATGCTTCTTGTCCGCACATAAACCGACTGCATCAGTGTTCTTCTTCCTCTTACACTAAAGCTCTGCTAAACAGGAACTGAGGCTTATATCTGGTCAAATTCAAATACTTTCACTGCTTGCATTTAAAAAAGACATCTAATAATGTATTTATGAACATTCAGCTGCATTAATTGGTGCATATTAAATCTCCCTGGATTTGAGCTTTAGTTTTTCTATGAAAGATCATGTCAGGGTCATTTTAACAACAGCCTCTAATGATGCATTCAAACATCTACACTGAGGTCCAACTGCAATTTTATTCTTCCAGTAACTTCTAAGTGATACAGCAATATAGTGTCCTTTAGAGGATTCTCTATGAAGAATTATATGAAAAATTCAGAGGAGCCAGTGACAGAGATAATTAACCTTTTTGCTGCCAGAAGCAATTTTGCAGCTTTTTTTTTTTTGCACACGCTTAAAAAAATTATTTTAGGTCTGAAGATAAAGCTAAAATTTCCCAAACACATTATATAGAGCGCATTGAAAAAGTATTCATACTTGAAATTTTCCACATTTTATCATGTTACATAGAAACACATAAATGTATTTTATTGGGATTTTATGTGATAGACCAACACAAAATGAAGCCTAATTGTGAAGTGGAAGGAAAATGATAAATGGTTTTCAAATTATTTTACAAATAAATATGTGAAAAGTCTGGTGTGCATTTGTATTCAGCCCCCCCGGAGTCAATACTTTGTAGTCTTTTTGGGGATGTCTCTACCAGCTTTGCACATCTAGAGAGTGACGTTTTTGCCCATTCTTCTTTAAAAAAATACTCCAAGCTCTGTCAGATTGGATGGAGAGCGTCTGTGAACAGCAATTTTCAAGTCTTGCCACAGATTCTCAATTGGATTTAGGTCTGGACTTTGACTGGATCATTCTAACACATGAATGTGCTTTGATCTAAACCATTCCACTGTAGCTCTGGCTGTATGTTTAGGGTCGTTGTCCTTCTGGAAGGTGAACCTCTGCCCCAGTCTCAAGTCTCTAATACCACGTACACACAAGCGGACTTTGACGGACTAGGTCCGACGGTCTTTCCGACTTACTTTCGGCGGAGTTCTGACGGACTTTCCGAATGAACGGACTTGCCCACACACAATCACACCAAAGTCCGACGGATTTGAACGTGATGACGTACGATCGGACTAGAATAAAGAAGTTCATAGCTAGTAGCTTATAGCTGCCCTAAAATAAAAACGGACTAAAATTGGGAAAACTGCTTGTCTGTGTGCTGGTCCGACGGACCAAATACAACGCAAGGGAAGCTGTTGGCTACTGGCTATTGAACTTCCTTGTTTAGTCCCGTCTTACGTCATCACGTTCAAAACGAATGGACTTACGAAGGGACTTAATCCGTTCGTGTGTGGGCAAGTCCGTTCCTTCGGAGAGTCCGTCGGAACTCCGCCGAAAGTCCGTCTGGAAGACCGTCGGACCTAGTCTGTCAAAGTCCGCTCGTGTGTACGTGGCATTAGAGACTTGAGACTGCGGCGGAGATTCACCTTCCAGCAGGACAACAACCCTAAACATACAGCCAGAGCTACAATGGAATGGTTTAGATCAAAGCATATTCATGTGTTAGAATGACCCAGTCAAAGTCCAGACCTAAATCCAATTGAGAATCTGTGGCAAGACTTGAAAATTGCTGTTCACAGACGCGCTCCATCCAATCTGATAGAGCTTGGAGTCTGGTCGTGTGTACGCGGCATTACTCCCACTTCAAAAAAAGTCTCATTACGCTGCAAAGAAAGTCTCATCTAATTGCAAAGAATTTATCATTACGCTGCAAAGAAAGTCTCATCTAATTGCAAAGAATTTATCATTACGCTGCAAAGAAAGTATCACTCCCTCTGCAAAAAAAGTCTCATCATTACACATCAAAGAAAGTCTCACTCCCAATGCAAAGAAAATCTCAGTCTTGCTGCTGCAAAAAAGCCTCACTCCTGCTGCAAGGAGTCTCTCACCAGCGCCCGAATTTCTGTTACATCAAATAAATTGATCATTGAAACAGCTGCAACATTTGGCTGAGAAATCATAGGTGAAAAAAAATCTCAATGCTGGAACCTCCAAGGTATAAAAAAAAGCCAACAGATGATCCAGCTCGGATTGGTATTTTTTTTTCCCTTATGCCATCTGTTTTTTCATTGTTGTATTGATTCCACATCAACATTATGGTTGCCCTTAAAGGGCCAATTGTGTCTGTTAGACTATATAAATTTATCCAGGGTTTTTTTCCTCAGAGAACAGGTGGAGGAACTTAACCAAGCCCCCCTCCACCTCCCCGCTGAACCACATCAAACAGTGGATGTGGCCAAATTGCAGTAAAATAGATACCAGGAGCATGTTATGTGCAGAGTTCAGGGATGTGCTATGTACAGAGTGCAGACTTCATGGATGTGCTATGTACAGAGTGCAGAGTTCAGGGATGTGCTATGTACAGAGTGCAGAGTTCAGGGACGCGCTACATACAGAGTGCAGGCTTCAGGGGTGCACTGTGTACAGACTGCAGAGTTCAGGAGTGCTCAGTGTACAGAGTGCAGTGTTGAGGAGTGTGCTACATACAGAGTGCAGAGTTTGAGGTGTGCTAGGCACAGTGTGCAGGGTTCAGCTCTATTTCACCGGCTGATGCCCTACCCAACACTGCACTTGCAGGAATGTGCTACATACAAAGTGCAGGGTTTGGGGTGTACTATGCACAATGTGCAGGGTTTAGCTCTCTTCCACAGGCTGATGCCCCATCCAACACTGTACCTGCATCCTGAGCTGTATACAGAGTGCAGAGTTCAGGGGTGTGCAGTGTACACAGTGCATGTTGAGGAGTGAGCTACATACAGAGTGCAGAGTTCAGGGGTGTGCAGTGTACAATGTGCAGGGTTCAGCTCTTTTTCACAGGCTCATGCCCCATCAAACACTACACTTGCATCTCCCTTGTCCCTGAGTGCAGAGCAGGCAGGAATCTGTGAGAGCCACAGAAAGAAAAGCTGTCCTTGTAAATTCAGAAGACCTCTATGTTTACACGTGACAGTGGTGAGTGGGTAGCAGAGGGAGAGAGCCGGAGGTGGCGGAACAGAGTTCCACCACGTCCTGGCCAAAAAAGCCCTAGGTGCGAGGACCACATGAAATAGCCTGGTGGGACGGACTAAACCCCCGGGCCTTGTGTTTGACACATGTGCTATATATACATGGATCATGTGAGGGCATATGTTTTATTCATTTTGATAAACGATTAGTGATGGAGCAGTCATCCCGTGGGTGGAGAGCTTTCTAACATTCTGTGTTTGATGGTCAAATATGAGGGTGAGCTGCTTTCCTTTGGGTGTTGGCACCAGGCTATGTTATATTTTGACACATTTACAGTAGTGGATGAAGATATGAGGTGTTTTTGTACGCTCACGTCAATGGACTGGTAGTTGATTTATTTATGGTGTATGCCAGCCATTCTCAACCTCTTTACTGCAGAGGAACCCTTAAAACAACTTTATAGGTCCTGGGGAAGCCCTGTTAAAATGAAAAATTAGGGGGGCCGTGGGGAAGAATGTCCTTGTCACATTTTTGCTTTGTTTTATAGTCTAACTCAGGGAAACCTGAAATGATCCTTTGCAGTGGGGTTGCACCAGCACTACAAGGGGATAATTGCTCGTCTAGGGACCATAAAACAGAAGATTTACTTACCCAATTATTCTCTCCTCTGTGCCGCCAGATCTGTCCCTGCAGCATCTTCTCCTCCGTGTTCCAGTGGTGTATACTCCTGACATCATGGAGACCGATGCACTTACCATAGCCCTTCATTGAACGTAATGACACAGAGGGACAGTCCACCAACTGCATGGGGGGAACACTGCCTGCCAAGGGAGCAGAGGATCTGATAAGTAAAAGTGCTTTTATTCTGCGTTATATTAAACAACCGGGCACTGCAAGGGATAACTTTCAAGTTTCCTGGAGTTTGGCTTTGATGTATGCATGTATATAAAATACCGGTATATCAGATTTACTGTATATAATATTACTTATCATTTCAGTTTTTTGTTACAAACAGTACAAGAAAGATATAGAGCATTACAACTTTAAAAACTAGTACAAGATCACTTGGTTGGGGGAGGGGTGTCAATTGCATGACACGTTTTATGTGTAATGAGGCCCACTTCCTCCGGTTCTGCGAAACTGAAAATGAACATATTATGCACTTTAGTTCCACACCATACCCCCGAAGTCTCCAAACTTTAGAAACAAAGGGTGTTGGTGTAATTAGGAGGAATTACGCAATATTGTGGGTGTCATTGGGCTGCATTGTTGGTGTCATTAGGAGGAATTGGGCCCCATTGTTGGTGTAATTATCAGGAATTGTGCACTATTGTGGGTGTCATTGGGCCGCATTGTTGTTGTCATTAGGATGAATCGTGCCCTATTGTTGGTGTCACTGGGAGGAATTGGGCCCCATTGTTGGTGTCATTAGGAGAAATTGTGCCCTATTGTGGGTGTCATCAGGCCATAGCCAAAAAACAGCTACAGTGTGGTCCTCTAGTTCTGAGAGAGCATCCATTGATGTCCTCCCAAAACCTTGCCCCCTGTGTGGCCTCATTACCCATGAAACGCATTGTGCAATTGCCGAACCTCCCCCATCTGTTCAGCATACAGAATAATGGAATACTTCTATTATGCAAACTGACAGTAATGAAGTGTAAAAACACTGCTGACGACAAGAGGAATTGGGGCAACCTGTGAAGATCTATTCTATATGTGGTTTATAGTTATTGTAGCCATAGGCATGCACACGGGGCATGCCGAGTATGCCTGGGCACACCCTAATCACCTCATGCAGTGCAGATTCATCCGGCTGCCTGGTCCCGGCATCCCTCCTCTTCTCTATCACCAGTTGTTTAACCCCTGAAATTTCACGAAAGTCCCACAACAGGGCTTCTAAAAAAATTGTAAATAAAATAAAAAAACGTTATATTGTAAAAAATAATAAAAAGATTGTAAAAAATAAAAAATAAATACAAAAAATGATTGACATTATCCACTGTCCTACTGACACCGTCTACTGCTCTACTGACTGACAACAACCTCTGCCCTACTGACACCATCCTATATATATATATATATATATATATATATATATATATATATATATATATATATATATACTCACCAGCCGCTATACTAGGTACACCTTGCTAGTATCGGGTTGGACCCCCTTTTTGCCTTCAGAACCGCCTTCATTCTTCATGGCATAGATTCAACAAGCTGTTGGAAATATTCCTCAGAGATTTTGGTCCATAGTGACAAAATAGCATCACACAGCTGCTGCAGATTTGTCGGCTCCACATCCATGATGCAAATCTTCCATTCCACCACAAACCAAAGGTGCTCTATTAGTGCTCTATTGGATTGAGATGTGGTGAGTGTGGAGGCCATTGGAGGACAGTGACCTCATTGTCCAGTGGTGAGATGATTGGAATTTTGTGACATGGTGCATTATCCTGCTGGAAGGAGCCATCAGAAGATGGGGACACTGTAAAAGGGATGGACATGGACATGGTCAGCAACAATACTCAGGTAGGCTGTGGAGTTTAAACGATGCTCAAGGGGCCCAAAGTGTGCCAAGAAAATATCCCCCATAACCATTACACCACGAGCCTGAACCATTGATACAAGGCATGATGGATCGATGCTTTCATGTTGTTTATGCCAAATTCTGACCCTACCATCTGAATGTCGCAGCAGGAATCAAGACTCATCAGACCAGGCAACGTTTTTCCAATCTTCTATTATTCAATTTTGGTGGGCCCGTGTAAATTGTAGCCTCAGCTTCCATTTCTTAGCAGACAGAAGTGGCACCCGGTGTGGTCTTCTGCTGCTGTAGCCCATTTGCTTCAAGGTTTGATGCGTTCAGAGATAGTATTTTGCTTACCTTGGTTGTAATGAGTGTTTATTTGAGTTACTTTTGCCTTTACTTTATCTGGAACCAGTCTGTCCATTCTCCTCTGACCTCTGACAACAAGCCATTTTCCTCCACACAACTGTGGCTCCCTGGATCTCTCTTTTTTGAGCCATTCTATGTAAACCTTAGAGATGGTTTTGCATGAAAATCCCAGCAGATCAGTCGTGTTTGAAATACTCAGATCAGCCTGTCTGGCACCAACAACCATGCCACGTTCAAAGTCACTCAAGTCCCCTTTCTTCCCCATTCTGATGCTCGGTTTGAACTTCAGAAAGTCATCTTCACCACGTCTAGATGCCCAAATGCACTGAGTCGCTACCATGTGGTTGACTGATTAGCAATTTGTGTTGCCAAGCAATTGAACAGGTGTACCTAATAAAGTGGCCGGTGAGTATATATATATATATATATATATATATATATATATATATATATATATATATATACATACACACACGCATGTGTGTTTGAGCTTTGGGGTGCACATCTAATGCAATAGGCTGTGCACACTTATTATAATGTATAAAGAACAGCCTCATTGAGTCTTGTGATATGAATATCTTTGTAACCAATGAATGTTTTAAGCCCCATACACACTATCAGTTTTTCTGCTGAGTTTTTCCATCAGATTTACCAAAACCATGTAGTAGAAGGACCTGTCTGATTGCATATAGATTGAAACTCCTAAGGTTTGACCTCATATTATATGGTTTTGTTCAATCTGAAGGAAAAACTCAGCATAAAAATTAATAGTGTGTATGGGGCATTAAACAGAGAACAATAAAATCAATGTGATCTTTTACTAGTTTTTGATGTTGTCATGCGCTGTATTGGCACCCTATAAGTCCCATTATTTTTCTTGTACTGTTTGTGACGATATCGGGGACGTTGGTGCCTAATTGGTCAGTTTCAGCACTATTCAGTATTCCTGAGTATCTTGAGTTTTTTTTATTGATATTTATTTTTATATATATATATATATATATATATATATATATATATATATATATATATATATATATATATATATATATATATACATATTTGGTAAGCACCTCCTTATCTTTAAGCATTTATTATTATTAGAATTATTATTATATTATATATATATATATATATACACACACATACATACATATATATATACATATATATATATATATATATATATATATATATATATATATATATATATATATATATATATATATATATATATATATATTTATTTGGTAAGCCCTTCCTTATCTTTAAGCATTTATTTGTTAGGTGATCCAGCTCATCAACCTATACCAATAACCGAAATATCAATTTTGGGTGAACTGACCCTTTAAAGAAAATTATGGGGAAAAAAGGCAATGGAACATTTGTCAGGCAGTGAAGTGAAAATCTATGCATTTATGCCTAATGAAGATGAACAGGATCAGTGGTCTTTCCTGGCCCCTAGTGGGCACATGCCACATCACATCACCAGTGTGGCAGCCTGGCACACAGCGAAGAGAAAGACAGAGGGGGAAACCCTGCCTAGGCTCCATCCAGAGTGCATTGCTCACCTTCTCTTTGGCTTGCATGGATAATAATGGGGGCTGCATGCTGTGTTAACAGAGAGCATCAGTGGAGGATTACTGCTGGATGGGGAGGAGAAGAGGGTCCGGATTAATCCATTTAAATCTACCATCCATGGTGAATAGAAGGCTATTTGCGGTTGTCCTTTGCAGAGGATGCTGTCACAGTTGTAGGAAAGCAGATGAGATCACAGCTCACAAAGAGTAGCAAAGAGTGCTGCTTTTTTTTTTTTTTATTATTCTCTCTGCTCCCCCAAGTCTGCATTACATCGGGAGCGCGCAGATGTTCAGGAGCGCGCATCAGGCACATAGCAAAGATGGAGTCCCAGCAGCTGCAGGGAAGGCTAGAGCCAGCCAAGTCTCCGCTGTTTTAAGAGAGCTCCTTACATTGCACATGGCCCGGGTCCATGGCATTGCCTACTAGGCTTATTTCCAGCTGGGGGCATCTGATGGCTTGCATCTCCTTTGGCTCAAGAGGCAAATGTTGCTCCCAAGGACTCTGAACGTTGGCATCCTCCTCTCTGCATCCCCAAACTAGCATCGGAATTCCCCTTATTCCTCTGGGCTTTTCCCTAACCCACCAACTGCATGCCCAATACAAGGGTGCATGGACAGCCAGCGTTCCTAGGGATTGTGGTGGCATCTAAAGGGGGTTTGATTGTTTTATTTGTCTACTACACTGTGCAGGAGGGCATCTGATCAGCTAGCCAAGATGCTGCCATCTCAAGAAGCCTCCAAGCTTTACCATGACAATTACATGAGAAACTCAAGAGCCATAGGCGTGCTTTGGGCCATCTTCACCATCTGCTTTGCCATCATCAACGTGGTGGTCTTTATACAACCCTACTGGATAGGGGACAGCGTCAATACACCCAAGCCTGGTTACTTTGGGCTCTTCCACTACTGTGTGGGCAATGGAGGGGGGAACAGGGAGTTTACCTGCCGGGGATCCTTCACCGATTTCAGCACCATCCCCTCTGGAGCCTTCAAAGCAGCCGCCTTCTTCGTGCTGCTGTCCATGGTGCTGATCCTGGGCTGCATTACCTGTTTCGCCCTGTTCTTCTTCTGCAACACGGCCACTGTGTACAAGATCTGCGCCTGGATGCAGCTGTGTGCAGGTAAATGGAGGGGGGAGGGTTGGTGGTGGTAAATTGTAGGCAATAGGCGACCAGACATGACATCTGGCAGTAAGGAGCAAGGGTCTTTTCTGGAATGCAGCCACTTGCTCCCGAAGGTTTCCAGACATCTACTATGCTTATTTTTCAGTCAAAACCTTATTGGTATATCTTGTCTTGCTTGAGAGTTTTTGAGTGTTTAAGCTGTCTCCAAAATTTCAGTGAAAATCGAGAAATGTTAGTAAATGTTGCAATTTGGGGAAAAGGCATTGGTGGCAATGGAGAAAATAAAATGAACCTGGTTTTGGTGGGTTTTAAGACTAGATAGAGGGTGACCAGACATGAAATCTCTTGTCTCCCAGGAGGAATGGTCTTCTCTAGAATGTAGGTACTGGCTCCCAAAGGATTTCAAGCACCTACTATGCTTATTCTGGCAGTCAAAATGTGTGTGCCATTGGTGGCAATGGAGAAGGCAAAATGAAGGTGGTTTTGGTGGGTTTTAATACAAGGTAGAGGGTGACCAGACACCTTCCGGTCTGGCAAGAGGAAGGATCTTCTCTAGAATGTAGGTACTGGCTCCCAAAGGTTTCCAAGCACCTACTATGCTTATTCTGGCAGTCAAAATGTGTGTGCCATTGGTGGCAATGGAGAAGGCAAAATGAAGGTGGTTTTGGTGGGTTTTAATACTAGTTAGAGGGTGACCAGACACCCTCTGGTCTGGCAAGAGGAAGGATCTTCTCTAGAATGTAGGTACTGGCTCCCAAAGGTTTCCAAGCACCTACTATGCTTATTCTGGCAGTCAAAATGTGTGTGCCAAAGGTGGCAATGGAGAAGGCAAAATGAAGGTGGTTTTGGTGGGTTTTAATACTAGGTAGAAGGTGACCAGACACCTTCTGGTCTGACAAGAGGAAGGATCTTCTCTAGAATGTAGGTACTTGCTCCCAAAGGTTTCCAAGAACCTACTATGCTTATTCTGGCAGTCAAAACCTTATTGCTATATCTTGCATGAGGGATGAGCAACATTTAGAGTTTTTATGTCTCCAAAATTTCTGTGAAAATCGAGAAATGTTAGGGAAATTTCACCATTTTGGTGAAATTTTGCCTTTTTTGAGAAACAACATTGGCGGCAATAGGGAAGGCAAAATGAAGGTGGTTTTGGTGGGTTTTAGGAATAGGTAGACGGTGACCAGACATGAAATCTCTTGGCTGCCAGAAGGAAAGAATGTAATCACTGGCTCATAAAGATTTCCAAGCACCTACTATGCTTATTCTGGTATGCAAAACCTTATCGGTATATCATGCATATTAGGCATGAGCAAAATTGAGAGTTTTCAAGTCCCCAAAATTTCAGCAAAAATCAAAAGAGTTCAGTGAAATTTCGCCATTTTTGGAAAAAGCATTGGCGGCAATGGAGAAGTAGAAATGATGGTGGTTTTGGTGGGTTTTAAGAATAAGTAGAGGGTAAACAGACGTGAAATCTCTTGTCTGCCACAAGGAAAGGTCTTCTCTAGAATGCAGTCACTGGCTTCCAAAGTATTCCAAGCATCTATTATGCTTATTCTGGAAGTCAAAACCTATTGCTAGATCATGCCTGTTAGGGATGAGCGAAATTAAGAGTTTTCATGTCTCCAAAATTTCAGCAAAAATCTAATTATTTTGATGAAATTTTGGTGAAATTTTGACATTTTTGGAAAAAGCATTGGCGGCACGGAAGTAGGCAAAACTAAGGTGTTTTTGGTGGGTTTTAAATGTAGACACAGGGTGACCAAGCACAAAATCTCTTGGCTGCCAAGAGAAAGGGTCTTTCATAGAGTGTAGTCACTGGCTCCCAAAGGTTTCCAAGAACCTACTATGCTTATTCTGTCAGTCAAAACCTTATTGCTATATCTTTCCTGTTAGGAATGCGCGAACACGAGAGTTTCCCTGTCTCTAAATATTCTGCGAAAATTTCAAGATTTTGATGAAATTTTGCCATTTCGGGGAAAAAACGTTGACAGCAACGGAGAAGACAAAATTATGGCAAATGATCTTTTTTGCGTGGTTTTGATGTGTTTAAGGATAGAGCATGATGGGAACTGTAGTTCCTGAACAACTGGAGGGCCATAGTTTGAAGACCCCTGGGATAGACAAAGGGTAACCAGACTTGAAATCTATTTGTTGCTAAATGGTACAATCTTCTCTAGAATGTAGTCACTGTTTCCCAAAGGTTTACAGGCACCTTATATGCTTATTCTGAGTCAGTCAGAACTTCAGAAATGTTTGCATTATAGTTTCCCAAAAATTGTGATTTCTGAGAAGTTGTGCATCTTGGCCAAAAGCATTGGAGTTAATAAAGAAGGAAAAATGAAAGTTAAAGGGTTTAAGGTTAAAGTGGGCATTAAATGGGTTAGGTTATACAATGGTAATAACGAGTCCTGAGGGTTTACAAAAGCTCCTTATAACTATATTGGACATATTCCTGTGCCATGGCTACAGTTGGCATGAAATAGCTCAGGTTATAGCATGTTTTTAATGACTTCTGAGGGTTACAAAAGCTCTATTTTGCTGTCCTGGACATGTTATTGAGTCCTGGCTACAAATGGCATTAAATGGCTCAGATTATAGCATGGTTTTAAAGACTCTTGAGGGTCACATAAGCTCCTTTTAGCTGGATGTGTTCTTGTGCCTTGGCTACAGTGGGCATTAAATGGCTCAGATTATAGCATAGTTTTAATGGCTTCTGATGGGTACAGAAGCTTGTTTTAGATGTCCAGGACATGTTCTGCTGCCCTGGCTACAGTGAACATTAATTGGCTAAGTTTATAGCATGGTTTTAATGGCACCTGAGAGTTACAGAAGCTCCTTTTAGCTGTCCTTGGGCATGTTCTTGTACCCTAGCTACAGTGTGCATTAAATGACTTTGGTTTTAGCATGGTTTAATGATTCCTGAGGGTTAAGAAGCTCCTTTTAAGTATTCTGGACCTGTTCTTGCACCTTGGGTACAGTGGGCATTAAATGGCTTCAGTTTAAGCATGGTTTTAATGGTTCCTGAGGGTTACAAAAGCCCTTCTAAATTTCTTGGACCTATTCTTGTGCCTGGTCACCTCTAGCCTCATTATTTAGCTCAACCCCAAATGCACCCTTAAAAACATAAATGAACAAAACAAAAAAAAAAAAAAAAAAAGAGTAGATTCTTTAAATGTTGCCTAAGCAGCTCTAAGAGTAAAACAGAGAATTTCCACTTTCGTGAAATTTGCACCACCAAATCAGTTTTGCCCAAGTCACTCTGCTCATCCCTAATGCCTATGTATTCATGTTTACAACAGGCTGAAGTTCAGAGTTTTACCACCATTCAGCAGCAAAGTGGATCGTAGATGATGGATGGTTTTCATTATGGGAGCCTTAGTGTAGAGACAAGGTGCATGCCTGTAGTAATGTCCAATAAGACAGTACATTTTTTTTTTCCTTCTTGTGTCTAGGCACCGTCATTTGTCATAACACTTTAGATGGAGGATATGGTGCTCTATGAAGGTCTCTTTGACATGCAGTCAAACTGGGCAGCTGCCTTTGGGCTGCTTTGCTGATGGGGCAGAAAGAAAGTTTCCTTTAAAAGCGTATGGTTCATTTTTGGTGAGGAGGAAGAAAAGTTTTGTAGATCAAGAGTGAAATGCTAATGGGGGGTGCCTAATGACCAACCAGGGCTGGCTTATTTTGTCACACATCGTAATGTTACATCAGTTTACAATACAATCCTACCAATATAGGAATGAGAGTTGCAGAGGAGAGTTTAATTACAAGGTATAACGCATCCTCTGGGATGTGTGAATGCTATTTTAATAAGAGGGGACAATAACTGAGAGAAAAATCTGCCTCTTGGCAGCAATAGGATACAATTGTATTACGGAACCTTTGATAACCTAAAAATAGCACATTGGTGCCCTCTGTACTACAAGGAGTGATCCTTTATGTATTTATCTATGGGCTGCTATGCAGCTAAGACAGCCATGCTTTTTGTTCATTAATCACAGGCATCCTGACACTAATATGGCTGTACACTTTTTATTTTTATTGTTACATAGAGAACAGATGCATCGCAACAGATTGGATGGCAAAGTGTCTGCTGCCCACACATTTGGTTGCTTAATTGTTACTATAAGGAGTCATGTTTAATCTCTGTGTATCTAATAAAAGATCAGTCTACTTATAGCCATAGATAGGGGATGAGAGATTAGATGGATGATACAGAAACTGAGATAAATAGATAGATAGATAGATAGATAGATAGATAGATAGATAGATAGATAGATAGATAGATAGACAGATAGATTTTTATCCATTTTTTTTTCTATGCTTGCTTTATAATAATTTCTAACAGTTTTTTCTATCTTTATATATATATATATATATATATATATATATATATATATATATATATATACATATATATATATATAATAATGGATAGATATATTTTTTTATCACATTTTTTCTATGCTTGCTTTATATTAATTTCTATATGTATATTTATATATTCTTTATATTCATTTTATATATATATATATATATATATATATATATATATATATATATATATATATATATATATATATATATATAATTTTTTTTTCTATTCTTGTTTTATATTAATTTCTAACCTTTGTTTAGATAAATAAGTAGGTAGATAGTTGTATAGATGATCTTTTTTTATATATTTTTTTATCTTTATATATATATATATAAATTATATTATAATATATATATATATATATATATATATATATATATATATATATAATGGATAGATACATTTTCTTTATCTATTTTTTTCTATGCTTGCTTTATAGTAATTTCAAACGTTTTGTATTTTTTATCTTTATATATATATATATATATATTTTTTTTCTCTTCTTGCTTTATATTAATTTCTAACTTTTGTTTAGATAAATAGGTGGGTATATAGATGTATAGATGATCTGTACATCTGCAGATAGATAGATAGATAGATAGGATATATATATGTTAATTTTCTGTGTCTCTTTTTTTGTCATCTGTTTTGTATATGTGTTTTGTATTATGTTAATTGGTTAAAGGTAGAGTGCATAATTTAGAAAATGATGACAAAAAGATACTTGGTTTAAAATTTATTCCATTTTAAGTAGATATATCCTAGACACTGATATGGATTATTTAACATATTCTCCATCTTCTCAGGATTTAAAGGAAAGTCCTGTTTTTTAATAAGCTTTAGCCCCCATTTGTACTTCATTAGCCTTAAAATATATTTTGCCATTTAAGAGAGTCTAGATGCTCAGCGCTCTCTTGTACTTACTGTCTGCTTTATATACTACATCCAGCATACAATATGTTTACCATCTGAGTGGTTTATGTCATGTTGGGGTGTGGGTAAAGTCAGTTTTGGGAAATACCCCTCTTGCATTAGCTATGTATGAATGCATCTCCTTTGGAGCAAGGTACCTGGATATTGCAATCACGTTAGTAACCGTGGATTAGGGAGGGAGAATTTCCCACACTGCACTCGGCTCACGTAGGAAAGACACTCGTAATCAATAGAGCATCAACATATTTATGTGTCTTTAAGGTATACACTTTAGTAGCTCATTAGGAGGATGCATAAACACATCCATTTTTAATGAACAATTTAAATAATATTCACATCTATGGCATAGTGGTCTGTAAATGGAAAATCCATTTTGCTGCATAAGCCAATTCGCTGTTCTGATGGCTTCTTTGCATTATGTTTTTATCCCGTCATTATCTGATATATAGATGTGCCGATTGGAATGCAATGTAGTAATGATGTCTATCTTGAATCCATCAGAAATGGACATTAGCTGTGGAGTAGGAAAGCAATCACATACATACCAAATGTACAGCACAAAGCGTTTTTTTTAAGTCATTACGCAGATATGTTAAAACCTTAAAACGTATTTTAAATTTTAATCATCTCTTGGCACCCGGGCAATATTCTGAAAGTGGTATTAAACCCAAAAACAAAAATGTATTCTATGGCAGCTCACCAGTTCTTAGATGCGGCAGCTGCATTCGTTTTTTTTTTTTAAGCTTTTTTCCCTTCTTTTTTCTTACCTGGTGATCTGGCCAGTAAACCTGTTATTTTTCAGCAGGCCCAGCTGTCCAGCAAAAGTGACAGTTACAGGGTCGAGACCAAACATTTACTATTGACAGGGGTGCTTACAACAGTCAGCTTTTATTTATTTATGTAACATCTTTATAGAAAAGAAACAGAAAAATAGAAAAGTGACGGCAGGAAAAAAAAAAAAAAGACTGAGTGGTCCATCGAGTCTGCATATTTTTATTTTTATTTACATGTTTTGTTTTTTTGGGGTTTTATTTATTATTATTACATTTATTATTATTATTAAATGTATTATTATTATTTATTTTTTGTTTGTTTTATTTGTTTGTTTTATTTATTTATTTATTTTTTTTATCCTCCAAAAAAACCTGTTAATGTAACTTCTTAAAAAGCGTTAGCTGGAGTTTGGCTTTAATTTGTTAGTCAAGTCCATATAAATCTGCTAGTCTAACACTGCCCATCACCTAGCCAAGGGATCTTTAAACCACGGCCCTCCAGTTGTTGCGGAACTACACATCCCATGAGGCATTGTAAAACTCTGACATTCACAGACATGACTAGACATGATGGGAGTTGTAGTTCCTGAACACCCAGAGAGCCGTAGTTTGAAGATCCCTGCCCCTTGACAAGGTGTCTCCGTTGCTCCTCTATCCAGAGTGGAGCCTCTCTTAAACAGGAAGTGCGTAACTGGCAGGATCAACAGGTGAAAATAAAGGAAAAAAAGCCATGCTGTCTTAGGCCGCGTACACACGGGCGGATTGTCTGCCCAACTAAGTTCCTCAGACAATCCAAAAGACAGTCCGTCCAACATTTGAATGAACGGACTTGACCACACATGATGAACAGACAGTCCGCTGAAAGCTTGCGCGATGACGTGTACAGCACGTACGACGGGACTAGAAAACGACGTCCAATACACTGCAATGCAACCTTCGGCCGTGTAAATCCTTTCTGAGCATGCGCCATACTTAGTCCGTCCAACTTGCCTACACACGAGTGGACTGTCCGCTGAAACCAAGTTTGGACGGACAAAACCAAGTTTGGACGGACAAAATTACGGAAATTCCGAAAGACTTAGTCCGCCAGACTGTCCGCTGAAAAAGTCCGCTGAAGCCCACACACGAGCGGATTGTCCGCTGAAACACGGTTCAGCGGACTAAGTTGGGCAGACAATCCGCCCGTGTGTACGCGGCCTTACTGTTTGCAACACCACATGTCCCGGGTCTGCATTTCCTTCTGTACGTGTTTTTACAATCCTAACACTTGGTTGAACTCTGCCTCAGTTTCATTGCCATTTTAGCAAGCAGGTGCTATCATTGTCAGATGAAATAACATTTCAGCAGATGTGCAGGAGTGCTAAAAATGTGATGTAAATGAGGTTTTTGGAGACAGCTTGACCCGCTTAGTTATAGTGATAGTCATTTGCCATAACAGTTGCCATTTTCAGCAATGACACATACACTATAGCTTAGTGAATTAAGCACACAACTTTTATTTTGTAAAGTAATTGGGACTTTAAATGAGACACATATGTAGTCACGTGTCTCTATCCCTACATCTGTAATAAAAGGGGGCGGGAGGTGGGACTTTGAATGAGGCAGGAGACCAAACCTTGGTAAAAAAAAAAAATCTTACACGGTTTATTGACATAAATAATTTCCATATCCCATTGTAATAAGTATATACATGTATTAAATAAATAATTTTATAACATCAAAATCATAATTTATATATATAAAGTATATATATATATATATATATATATATATATATATATATATATATATATACATATACACACACACACAACCAGAAAATAAGCAGAAAATTTGAGTTACCAAATTGATTTATTGAAACTGTACATGCCATTGTTCTATATCATATTACTACAAGGATGCATGAGTAGCACATTACAATTGCCCGGGTATAGAATATTAGCATAGTAATGCTCCATAAAGCAAAATAATGACAATAACAAGAAAGTACATGGTGTATTAACCACTTAAGCCCTGGACCAATTTGCAGCCAAAGGACCAGGCCCCTTTTTGCGATTCGGCACTGTGTCGCTTTAATTGACAATTGCACGGTCATGCAACGTGGCTCCCAAACAAAATTGGTGTCCTTTTTTTTCCCACAAATAGAGCTTTCTTTTGGTGGTATTTGATCACCTCTGCGGTGTTTATTTTTTGCGCTATAAACAAAAATAGAGTGACAATTTTGCTATAATAAATATCCCCAAAAAATATATAAAAACATTTTTTTTCCTCAGTTTAGGCCAATACGTATTCTTCTACATATTTTGGTAAAAAAAACGCAATTAGCGATTATTGATTGGTTTGCGCAAAAATTATAGCGTTTACAAAATAGCGGATAGTTTCATAGCATTTTTATTAATTGTTTTTTTTACTAGTAATGGCGGCGATCAGCGATTTTTATTGTGACTGCGACATTATGACGGACACATCGGACAATTTTGACACATTTTTGGGACCATTGGCATTTATACAGCAATCAGTGCTATTTAAATGCACTGATTCCTGTGTAAATGACACTGGCAGTGAAGGAGTTAACCACTAGGGGGCAGTGTAGGTGTTATGTGTGACGTTATGTGTTTTTTTTTATTGTAGGGGGCGTGGCCTGGCATGTGACGTCACTGATCGTCTTTCCCTATAAAAGGGAACAGACGATCGGTGACAGCCACACTAGGAAGCACGGGGAGAGGTTTGTTTACACAGCCCTCTCGTCGTTCTTCAGATCTGTGACCCGATCGCGGGACACCAGCGGCGATCGGGTCCGCTGGTCCCGCGGCCACGGTCACGGAGCTCAGGACCGGGTCAGAAGCCTCCGGCGCACTCCCAACCCACAGCTGGGCACTTAAAGAGCCACGTACAGGTACGCGATTGTGCCCAGCCGTGCCATTCTGCTGAGGTACATTGGTGTGAGGCGGTCCTTAAGTGGTTAAGAAAGGATAACATGGCTGCATCCTAGTGCTCGACGCGTTTCGTGGATATAACCATGTCATCAGGTGAAGATACATCCAAATGTCTGCAAAAAAAAAAAAAAATATCAGTAAAATCTTGTGTCTTTCATAAAATATATGTTATGGGTAGGGAAAGGAAAAGTTTCCAATACTATATACTTACATGGAGTATAGGAACCTGTGATGTTGCAATATAAGGAATGCTAAAACGTCTGCATCGGGAGCTGAGGTCATATGGACCCACATATGAATCGGGCACATATACATAATCTCCAGAAAAATGAATACCTCCATGTTCAATATTCTCTACCCGGGCAACTGCAATGTGCTACTCATGAATCTTTGTAGTAATATGAAATAGAACAATAGATGGCATATACAGTTTCAGTAAATCAATTTGGTAACTACAATATGCTGCTTATTTTCTCATTGTGTGTATATATATAAATTGTCATTGCAGATTGTCATGTAGATATATGAAATGATTTATTTCCCACATGTATATACTTATCACAATGGGATATGGAAATTGTTTATGTCAATAAACAGGTCAGGTAATTTTTTTTCAAGTCCCCCCCTCCCCCCTTTTATCAGAACTTTTATTTTGGGGTTCAGCAAGCATTGGGTCTGCAGCAAATTAACATCCCTGAAAATAATGGTAACTATAGATGTTTAGATAAGTTTGCTTGAACCAAGTGCCAATCCAGTTACAAGAGGTCTGCCTGATACATGGGGTGCAGCAATTGATTCGCCTTACTGGTAATAGGAGCCATTAGGACCATTTAACAGTAGGGATCAGAGAATTTTAGAAAATCTAAAACATGTTTAGGTTTTGGTTGATATTTGATACATTGAGTGATTCACTACTTGTCTGCTACTTAGTAAGCAAGTAAAGAGCTAATTCAGACCCTTTAGTAGCACAACAGGATGACCATGCACTGCTCCTGACTGCCAAATCTCTGCACCTCATTGCTATATATATATATATATATATATATATACACACAGTGATGATGTCACAGCTACTTTTATAAAGTAATAACTGGGTTTGCAAAGGCATTTGGTGCACAGAAGTGGATTTATATCCTTTGTGTCTATTGGGAAATAAACAGTATTTCAATGAAGGCTTTTGTGCCCGGAGTTCAGCTTTAATCGTAGCAATAGTTCCCGATTTTCCACATGTGTACATTTTCTCCTTTTGGTTAGACAGGGTTTTTTCCTTAGGTTACTGGAAGGTTTCTGTATCACTTGACATATAGAAAGGTGTAATAAAATAAAGGCATTTTAAACATTAGCTTTACAGAGAGAAATGTTCTTCATAGTGCTCGTTAAGCCCAGTAGTGACACCACTGCCAATGCTGCTTAGAAGAACTCTAATTTTCTTGCCAGCCGTGTTCTAAGTATAGTATGCTACGGCAGTTCATGCATTTTAATGGGCAAGCACAACCTTAAAAGGATATTGTGCGTTATTTTAAAACATTGTCCACCCATGCGTGTATTTGTGTTTCATGTGTATTTTTAAACTATATAGCAGAAGTCCACACGTATTTAAAAGACCTCACACCAGATCATATTCTGGTTCTGTAAAACAATTGCAGATCTTTGAGTCTGTTGAAGTGACCATGTCAGAGTGTGTGTGCCAACATTGTTCCATCCCCGGACTCCATCAGTACAGGACACAGCAGTGATATAGGGGTACAGAGCGTGATAAGGGACATGGGCATGCAATGCTCTCAGAAGTGTTACATAGTTACATAGTAGGTGAGGTTGAAAAAAAACACAAGTCCATCAAGTCCAACCCATGTGTGTGATTATGTGTCAGTATTACATTGTATATCCCTGTATGTTGCGGTCATTCAGGTGCTTTACTAATAGTTTCTTGAAACTACAGGGGGTCCCCGGGTTACAAACAAGAGAGGGACTGTAGGTTTGTTCTTAAGTTGAATCTGTTTGTAAGTCGGAACAGGTAAATTTTTTAAGTGTAGCTCCAGCCAAAAAATCAATTTTTAAGCTTTTTGGATAACATAGGGAAGGGTTATCACCCCTGTAACATTTGTTTAGCTGTCTGTGCCCCTGTACAGAAGATTTCACCTCACTTTCTGTCCCAATGATAATTGGATTCTGAAAATTTTTGGCTGTTAGGGAAACAAGGATTGGTGAAAAAGCATCAGTGGAGACACCTTTTTACCATATTAACTCTTACAGGAGAGAATTTCCCTACCTAGAGGTAGATTTCCTCTTACTTCCTGTTATCTCCCTCCGTTTGTAAGTAGGAGTCATTTGTAAGTTGGATGTTTGTAAGTAGGGGACCTCCTGTATCGATGCCCCTAGCTGAGACCACCGCCTGTGGAAGGGAATTCCACATCCTTGCCGCTCTTACAGTAAAGAACCCTCTACGTAGTTTAAGGCTAAACCTCTTTTTTTCTAATTTTAATGAGTGACCATGAGTCTTATTGAACTTCCTTACGCAAAAACGTTTTATCTCTATTGTGGGTCACCATTATGGAATTTGTAAATTGAAATCATATCCCCTCTCACGCGTCTCTTCTCCAAAAAGAATAAGTTCAGTGCTCGCAACCTTTCCTCATAACTAATATCCTCCAGGCCCTTTATTAGCTTTGTTGCCCTTCTTTGTACTCGCTCCATTTCCAGTAACATCCTTCCTGAGGACTGGTCCCCAGAACTGGACAGCATACTCCAGGTGCGGCCGGACCAGAGTCTTGTAGAGCGGGAGAATTATCGTTTTATCTCTTGAGTTAATCCTCCTTTTTAATGCATGCCAATATTCTGTTTGTTTTGTTAGCAGCAGCTTGGCATTGCATGCCATTGCTGAGCCTATCATCTTCTAGGACCCCCAGGTGGGTGGAACGTTTTAATGCTTTAAAAAAAACCTTAAGCCTTTGAAGCACTTTAAAGGGAGGGGCTACAAACTATAATGTGAAATGGGATGAAGACTGAGGATGCGGTGCAGGGACCCCATTTTAGAATGGATGCCTTAAGATTTTGCATACTTTTAAAGAGTGCCGTGACCGAAAACAGTTGATAAACACTGGGCTAAACAAGTACCAAATCTACCAAGTACCAAAAAATTTCCAATGCCTTCCCTGACTGAGCAAAATCCCCCTTAATTTGTGCCTCACACACTCCCCCTCCCAGACACTGCAGGTCACAGTGGGAAGGTTTCAGTAACAAAACCAATGCTGTCAATCCAGAAAAGAGTGGGCAGGGCTAGGTGTGGCTAGGTTCTGACTGGCAAGCTACAGACTTGTGAAACAGCAGTGACAATGCTGATAGCCACGCCCCCTGCAACATCTTCTCCTCCCACTGTAAACAGCAGGTACAGCCTCCATGTGAGTGGCAACTCTGCTCTGTATTCAGGAGCAGAGCAGCATTGTTGTCACCCAATCATAGAAAGCTGCATTAGATAAACTTCAGTGGCAGGATCAACAGGTTATTGTGGAGCTTTGCCCTTATGCTGAGTTAGGCCTCTTGCACACTGCAGCTTGAAAAAGCTCAGAACAGGGGGATTTTGCTCAGTCAGGTAAGGCAAGGGAAATTTTTTGGTACTTGGTAGATTTGGTACTTGCTTAGCCCAGTGTTTATCAACTTTTTTTGGTCACGGCACTCTTTAAAAGTGTGCAAAATCTTAAAGCATATATTCTAAAATGGGGTCCCTCCACCGCATCAGAATCCTCAGTCTTCATCCCATTTCACATTATAGTTTGTAGCCTCTCCCTTTAAAGTGGTTCAAAGGCTTACGTTTTTTTTTCAAAGCATTAAAGTGGAGTTCCACCCACTTTTACAAGGTAGTCTTAAACTAAAGACCACCCCCCGCCCCCAAAGAAAAAAACACCAGCCACCACTGTGCAGGCCTAGCAGGGACCAGGTAGCATGCACGGGGTGGATAATTGGATGCAAGGTCAGACGAGCCAGGACAGCAACAGATGGTCAGATACAGGCATGGATGGCAGGCAGAGAATGGTCAAGATACAAGCAAAAGTCAGCAACATAGAATGAGGCAGATGAGCAGAAGGCAGAGCAGAGACATGCCAAGGTCAGGGCAGGTAGCGTTCAAGCAGGGTCAGGGCAAGTCAGGTCAGTAACAAAAGACAGCACAGAAACCGATACAAAAGCACAGGTAATAGCTATAGATCAGACAGCACTGGCTAATAGAACTTCCCCAGTTTAAATAGTCCCATTAGCTCCAACATTAGCAATGGGCGCACGAGTGCTCATGTGTGTCCGCAAACGGTTATTTACAGCCAAGCGGGCAACTGTACATCTCTGCCTGTGCAACTATGTATGTCTTGAGGCTTTATCTGTACCATGCCTAATGCCTTCCTGACAAGTACATATCCGTGCTCCTATTGTTTTCAATGGTGTATGCCCTACCATTAGTGTGGGGGGCGGGGGCTCTCCAAAAATAACGCTGGCCTTTTGATCTCCCTACATTTTGCAGCAGGATAGGCTGTACTTTACAATTGTGCGCTCCCCTAGAGGCCGTTACGGTCCATTCAGACTACACGCGTGTGCTCTCCCTGCCCCAGCTGAGCTCGGTAGCGGTCACTCTGAGCTGTTCAAGCTGCATGCGTGTGTTCTTTCCTTCTCTGAGTCCAGATCTTGAGTGGATGCTACACAGGGGGATTAGCGGGTCAGCGGTTTTTGTAGAGCGGTCCCCTCAAAAGCTGTATGTGTAATGGGAGGATGTGCACCATTTATAACAGGAGAAGTGCTTGTCTGTACTATTTACAGCATTTGAATTTGCATGGAGGGATTTGGGGAAAATATTACTGAAGTGAAGGGGAACTAGCACTTAATTAATATGACTTTAGTACTCCTTTAAAGGGAACATTTGGAACATTTGTTTCTAGTGAATATGCCAGCTCATGTTTGGCTTGATTAGTAATTTTTAAAGTGAACATTTCCAAATTCATCATTATGTCATTCAGCAATTATAGTGACATTTTTATGCGATCCATTGGAAGGCAATCACACAAACTAAAATTTTAATTCAGGCTGACAGTGGGAGTGTCTGTACCGTCTCCTGAAATGACAGCGGGGGTGATTGTCATAACAGTCTATTTATCTTCTGGTTATGTCATATGTCATATACTGGGAGTTAATGATTGTGGTATATTTGAGATCCTCAACGTTCATGTAATTATTCCCTCCCCTGCAGTACATACTCATCATCCCACTCCCATAAAATCTGTTCGACTTACTATATGTGTAGAGCTACCCCATAGGGGCCCTCTGGATGATACTTGTCTTCTGGTGCTGCTTTGGCCCTGTAAACCCCTCAAACCTTCTGACACTCTAGGTTCAGACATATTCTACACACAAAACAGCTCTCTGATAGCTAAGTGGAAGAATAACACGCAGATCCAGCACAATCAATACTGTATTGAAAAAAGGTGAGCATATGATATAATAGGATAGCAGTTAAACAATTGACAGGTAAACTTCAGGGAACAATCAAATATGACACAATCAATTAGATAGCACTAAAATAGAACTAGCAATATAATTATAAGGATGCAAATTTGGATATGTAGTTAGCTGTAGAGATGCAGGACAATGATGTTATAAAAGGACAAAATGCACTTGAAGAGTAAGATCAAGTGAAACACTGATTCAAGGGCAAGAGACTCCAAAGCATGTCAACTACCTCTGGACCACTGAAACACTGAGCAAGCCTTCTGATACAACACCAGTGATAGAACGGAGTTGCCCTTTAAGATGTCCCCAAACCATCAATAGTAATATAAGGACAGATTTAGATGCAAGGTGGTATATTGTAGCAAGTAGGGGCCCATAAACAAAATGTAAATCTTTAAGGATCCGTAGTGCCAGGAAAAGGGTGACCGAAATAATGGTGTAGTGGTTTCTTTAACCTCCTCACGTCAGCACCTCCCGGGCCTTTTAGAGGTTCATGACGCCAGGAGGCGGGGTGGGGCCAGAGTTGCGCTGAGATTGCACATGCTGACCACTGTGTGTTCTCTTGCTTAGCGTGGTCAGTTTTTGAAAGGAAAGCAGAGGGACTGGCAGGAACACCAGGGAAATGCTGCGGTAACAAACACTTTAAAGTGGTTGTAAAGTCAGAAGGTTTTTTATTTTATTGTATTCTATGCATTAAGATTAAAAAAAAGAACCTTCCGTGTGCAGAAGTCCCCTTCTACCCCACCTAATACTTACCTTAGCCCAGCTCGACCCAACAATGTTGAAGGAGTGTCTTGGCTGCTTGGGACTCTCCCTCCTCATTGGCTGAGATGGCAGTGCGGCACCATTGGCTCCCGCTGATGTCAATCAAAGTCAGTGAGCCAATGAGGAGAAAGAGGGGGTGAGGCCAAACCATGGCTCCGTGTCTGAATGGATACAGGGAGCAGCGGCTCAGCTCGGATGCCCCCTTAGCAAGCTGCTTGCTGTGGAGGCACTCGGCAGGAGAGAGGGGCCAGGAGTGCCGACAAGGGACCAGAGAAGAGGAGGATCCGGGCTGCTCTGTGCAAATACACTGCAGCAGAGCAGGTAAGTATAACATGTTTATAGTTTTTAAAGAAAAAAAACAGAGACATTAGTATCACTTGACCTTAAGTTGACCATAGATGATCCTTATTATCAGCAGGTTGATAAAAAAAAAAACTGAATGGATTCGTCTATCTACATAGGCGAAGTGGATGGAGGAATCTGCTGTGTTATTATCAATTACCAGCTCTCTTTGGACCAAAGAGTGTGAGCTGAGCGATCAGCGGTGTTTGATCACTCAGTTCACGGTCTTATGTCGCCTACACAGGATTGGAATTTTGGTCGGAAAAAGCTCTGATGGTTTTCCCGACGGAATTCCGACGGGGTTACACTCAAGCTGTCTTGCATACACCTGCACGGTTTAGGAGATATTCACCCTGCATGCAGCCGCTGACATCAGCGGCACATGCGCTCCAAAGGTCCGGCACATCGCGGCTCCAGCCACTCACAGCACCAGAGCCCGAGACCCCGAAAGAAGCGCAGAAGGAACATGTCAGCTCCCTCAGTGGTGCAGGGCTTCATTCTAAAGTATTTGTTTGTTTGTTCCTGGGGGAGACACTGAACCTTATGCTACGATGGCCTGTTTAAATATACCTATGGAGCCTATATAGACTGTGGGCAGGTATAGGAGAGTTTGATATATCCAGTTTGGAAGGAATATATATTTGTCCATGAGGATTATTGTTGAAGCCCCTGTTTCTATGTACTGAAAACAGATGAAGGGATGTTGTTTGTTCTACCCTTCTCCTCTCTATTACTCTCCCCTTTTAATTATCTGGATACTTACGGTGTATCCCCTTCCTCCCCCGGTGAACCATATGAGTTTATATTCATATCTATATATCTTTACACCATCAGCCTTATACACGGTCGCTGGTAATAGTAAAGCCCCATACACACTGTCAGTTTTTCTGCTGAGTTTTTCCTTCAGATTTACCAAAACCATATAATATGAGGTCAAACCTTAGGAATTTCAATGTGTATGCAATCAGGCAGGCCCTTGTACTACATGGTTTTGGTAAATCTGAAGGAAAAAGTCAGCAGAATATCTGATAGTGTGTATGGGGCTTTAGAAACTGCCTCCTGCTTTACACAGTGATTCCTGGGTGATCATCTGGGAGCTCTCCATGTGGAGATATTTCTATGCTGACAAGTGAGACCTGTTCCTTCCAACTACCCCCGAGTGTGTCCTGATGAAGCAAAACAGTGAAACGCGTTGACACACAGAGGCTCACTGCCATTTATTTGGTGTCAACTCTCTTGCTTACACTAGATACTCATTACTATCATATGTCTATCGTATGTTTTTAATTATTTTTTACTTGACCTGTTTGATATGACTTATTATTAATAATATATATTTTTATACTATATAATTGTCCCTCTTGCCTGTAAAGTCGGAATTAGGGCCTTGTGGCCCTTTACCCTATCTCTCCTCCGATCAAGTTTATACAGATGTGGCCGAATTAGGGCCCTGTGGCCCTTTACCCTTTCTCTTGGTGCATACTAGCACATTATGCTATTGTCTTGCAGGTGTTTTTTTTTTTTTCAGTGGTTTACTACCGTTTTAATAACACCAATTGGGCAGAAGCCCATGGTAACCAATCTGATATCAGCTTTTAGCAGTCTAGCATGGACAAGCTTTTGACAGCAGATTCCTGATTGGCTCCTGTCGCTTATTCGCTTATTGATTTTCACTGCTCTTTACAATTCTGTGATGCATATTTGTTTCCCCCCCCCCAATTGCAATGAAGTAATGAGTCTGTGCTTCAGATATGTTTAAGATGCAATCCACACATTCATGGATTATCTCTAGCAATGTGCGTGTATCATAACCTTTGTCGACACATTATGAATCATAGACGTATTTGCAAATGCAGATTCTAATTACATTTTGTTAGGGAAAAACAATGCAGCTTTCTGGAATATTTAACAGGTACTAATTATCTCTGTTATGAGATTGCCTGTTTTTTTTTTTTTCTTTTTATAATTGAGTGTTGTTGTGGCTCTTCAACACATTGATGCAACTACTTGTGAATGTCTGAAATATTACACTCTTCCGAAGGGTTAAAGTGAACCTATCATTCATCAAAAAAAAAAAATTGCCATACTTTATAATATATTCTACTCACAAAGTATATCTAAAACTTTTTGTTTTGAAGTTAGTAGGAGGTGTTTTTTTTCCTACTGTTCACACGATCGGAATTTCAGCCTGCAAAAGACCGATGAGAGTTTTTCGAACGGAAAATGCGATCATGTGTATGCTCCATCTGACTTTTGCTGGTCGAATTCCGGGCCGGCAAAAGACTGAGAGCAGGTTCTCAATTTTTCAGTCGGAAAAAGTTCCGATCGGAAATTCCGATCGCCTGTAAAAATGCTAATGCGCAAAATTCCTATGCATGTTCGGAAACAATTTGACGCATGCTCGGAAGCATTGAACTTAATTTTCTCGGCTCGTCGTAGTGTTGTACGTCACTGCGTTCTTGACGGTCGAAAGTTCAGAGAACTTTTGTGTGACCGTGTGTATGCAAGACAGCTTGAGTGGAATCGCGTTGGAATTCCATCAGAAAAACCATCAGAGCTTTTTCTGACCAAAATTCCGATCGTGTGTACGTGGCATTAGGGTGATTTTTCTTCAGTTCCAGTCTAGAGACATTAGGAAGTGAAATTACATCTCTCCAAAGTAAGGGCTCGTTCACATGCGAAGTTTGTGGGGGGGAAACCCCTGCAGTTGAGCCATGCTTTTACTTCCCCTTACCGCTACTCTGTTTAGTTGTCAAGTCGCCGGCCTGGGGATGTACACATTCCACAGCCACAATACTCTGTTTCAGAGAGTGAATGGGGTTATTCTGCAAGCTCCCTGCAACCTCGTGCAATGCGCACAACTGCAGTGCACACATGCAGGCTTTAAAGCGGGAGTCCACCGGGACTCCGCGTTTTTTTTTTTTTTTAAAAGCCAGCAGCTACAAATACTGCAACTGCTGACTTTTAAAATAGTGACACTTACCTGTCCAGCGCGCCCGCGATGTCGGCACCCGAAGCCGATCTCTAGGTCGTCTGTCGGGTCCTGCCGCCGCCATCTTGGGTATGGGAATCAGGAAATGGAGCCTTTCGGCTTCATTTCCCGGTTCCCTACTGCGCATGCGCGAATCGCGCTGCGCAATAAGGACGCTCCCCGCTGCCTCTGGGATCTGTGTGTTTCCCAGCAGGCAGCGGGGCACTTGCGGGAAGAGGCGGGCACTTGCGGAAAGGGGCGTAAGTTACGCCCCTTTCCGCAGAGAGCTATCCCGGAAGTGGGTGCAGTTACCTGGATTATCCAGGTAACTGCACCCCCCTCCCCCCTGAAAGGTGCCGATTGTGGCACCGGAGGGGGGGAGGGTTCCGATGAGCGGAAGGTCCACTTTAGGGTGGACTTCTGCTTTAAGGGCTTAAAGCAGACGATACAATAGTTACATAGTCAGGTTGAAAAAATACACAAGTCCATCCAGCTCAACCAACAAAAAAAGGACCATATAATCCCATATGCACAATCCTTTACCCACAGTTGATCCAGAGGACAGCAAAAAAAAAAAAAAACAGCAAAGCTTGATCCAATTTGTTACAGCAGGGGAAAAAATTCCTTCCTGATCCTCAGAGAGGCAATCGGATATTCTCTGGATCAACTTTACCTATTAATGTTGGTACGCATCTCCTTTTTCAACCACCCAAACTTCTACCCTGCCTTTACTGAACCAGCTTCTTTCCAGGCCAGGACCTTGTCACCAGTAACACCCTGAAAACATTCCCTGCCCTACAAGCACAAACATAACTCCCCCCACAGAGTGCTTTCGGTACCCTCAGATCGCTCATTTTGCTCAGACAATCATAAGGATGCACTCATCACTAGATAGTTTATCTCTATACAAGGGTATAAGCAATTCAGACCCACATGCCTCGGGTGTCATATCCCACTTATATAGTCATCTCACATCCCCTCCATTTAGCCTCCCACTATACGCTGCACAGCGGTCCAAAGACCTAGAAATAGACCTAGACGCAGGGGACTGGGAAAATATATGGGCCAACAAAACACTTCTTCCCAAAATATCATTGCACTCGAAGCAAATTACAAAGTTCTCATGAGGTGGTATCTAGTTCCAGGAAGGATTTCCAAATTTTTGCCGGACCACCCCCCCCCCCCCCCCCCCAGTGTGCTTTTGTGGTTGTTGTGAGAGAGGCACACACATATGGTGGTCGTGCCCTGTTATACGACAATTTTGGATGACAATCTTCCATATGGCTTCTACTTTGCTCCGTGTTCCCTTAGACCCAGATCCATCCCTTGCACTATTGAACCATGTCACATTAGACTATACTAAAGCTCAGCTCCGCTTCCTTTTCCAGCTCACTACTGTGGCCAAACACATGATAGCTACAGCCTGGAAAATTTCGAAACTAAGCATAGTCAAAGCATAGTCAAAGTCAAAAATAGAATCACCCAAGCCATGATACATAGCAAAATTGAGGCCACAATTCTAGATAGAGTCCCCCAGCACCTCAAAATTTGGCAAACCTGGATAGAGCACTTCCTACCTCTAGATTTCGACAAACCCTCTTAGAACCTTAACCCCCCCCCTGCCCCCCCCCAGGATTATAATACTTTGAGACGAGAGCCTATGCAGTGCCCCCGACCTCCCTTCCTCTCAGCTCTTGCTCCTCTTCTCGTTCTTTCTTTCCTCACCTGTTCTTTCCTCCTCTCTCTTTCTCACTATCCTAAACAATGCACACCATTGGTAGAACAATCTATTAGTGTAAAACCTCTATGCGTTACCCCACCTCCAACTCACAAAGTGATACTTCTCTCTTGTATTTAGTGCGATAATAGGCTTATAGTGATCATATCCTCCCTTAATCTCCTCTTCTCAAGAGGGAATAAATTCAGTTCTTCTAATCTTTCCTCATAGCTGAGCTCCTCCGTGCCTCTTATCAGCTTGGTTGCCCTTCTTTGCACTTTCTCCATTTCCCCGATATCCTTTTTGAGATCCGGTGCCCAAAACTGAACTGCATATTCCAGATTAGGTCTCACCAATGATTTGTACAGGGTCACAATGATATCTATCTCTCTGGAGTCCATACCTCTCTTAATACAAGAAAGGACTTTGCTCGCTATGGAAACTGCAGCTTGGCATTGCATATTATTAAGCTTATGATCTACCAAAACCCCCAGATCCTTCTCCACCATTGATTCCCCCAGTTGTACTCCTTACTGTTTGTAAAACTGTCTCTGAAGAATGCAGATTGTTCTTCAGAGAACACTGCTATTGTGAAAGAGTCCTAAAACCATAGCTCCCAACTGTCCCTGATTTGGAGGGACTGTCCCTGATTTGGAACAAAGTCCCTTTGTCCCTCATTCCTCCTCATTTGTCCCTCATTCTGGTCTGATCTATATATTTGTATATAAAATGCACTTTTTAATATTTCAAATAGTTTCCCAGTGCTAGACCTTTCATCCAATTCGTAAATTGCTGCATTTGTAAATGTCAAAAGCCAAAATAAATGAATAATAGTTGTAAAAAAAAAAAAAAAAAAAGTTGTGGATTTAACTAATCTTTTTTTTTTTTTTTTGTATAATTCTGTATAATTTTGTTTATTTTTTTTTAATTCTCCTTTAAGGGGGCGTGGCAACATAGTGTATGTTGTATATGGAAGCATAGGTCAACAAACCTATAAAAAAATCTCAAAATAGCCAGGTTCCAAAAGGGAGTTAATACCATAATAAAAGAGCCCCAGAGAATGGAAAGTGCTATATATACACAGTATAGTAATTTTCTTAAAAGGAATTAATTAAAACTATATGTTTCCACTCACATGAAAGGTGTCTTTGGAAAGGCACTGACACAAACTGCTCACTATGTCCAGGAGTATCGCACTCAGACCCGGATCGCTATATACTTTCCATTCTTTGAGGCACTTTTATTTTTCATACCTATCATATGAGAACAGCTAATGAGTATCAGGAGAAGATTGGATGATGGCTCCTTGAAAATTTGGATCTAAGTTTGTTGGCTTGTAGGCTGCTGGTCAGCCTTACTGATCTGGTGAGTGCAGTATTGGTGGAGCACCTTTTTGCCATTAGAGAAGGGGTAGTCACTTCATTGACTTTAACATTTAAGGAAATGGTGATTGGCAAAACACATTTATTTATGGGCTTGATGATTTGAGCATGAGAATTGCATTTAATGTTCAAATGTTTTAGCACATGGGATCAGGGGCGGACTGACCATTCGGGCACTGCCCAAGGGCCCCATGCCACTAAGGGGCCCCATCAGGGTTGCCAGCCTCAATAAAACCAGGGACAGTATGTAAAAATCAGTGTTTTAAAAAAAAAAAAATCACAAGATTATAGCTGCCCCGCCTCTCCAGTACCTTTTCAGTGTGTGTATGTGTATTCTGTGTGTGTGTGTATTGTTTGTTTGTGTGTGTATACTGTATGTGTGTGTATGTATAATGTGTGGTCCCATAATCTCCTATTGCCCAGGGGCCCCATAATCTTCTCCTATTGCCCAGGGGCCCCATAATCTCCTGTTGCCCGGTGGCCCCATGAGTTGTCAGTCCGCCCCTGCATGGGATATTAATTATCTACCATGCATAAGGATAACATTTATATTTATTTTTATGTAGACAGATTTTTATATTAGTGATTGATAATATACACTCATTTGTGAAGTTTTGGTTTATTTATTTGAGATTTTGAATATTTGATTGTTTACTTATTCGTTTGTAATGTGCACAGAGCAAGCGCCCATTTGCATTTAATTACATACGCCTAAATAGGATTGCCAACTAGCTCATGTAGGTGTGATGGTCCACAAAGTTTAGGCATAAAGTATTCATATAGCCAGATACAGATATCATCAGCTAAGTATCAAGCGACTCCCTGGAAGCACATAAAACAAATGAAGGACTAACAAATGTATGAACCACAAGCTGTCTTTTTGATTATTGGAAGCGGAGGGCGCTGATAAGGCAGTACAGCCATCCCTCCTGTACTGGGCCCCATCAGTTCAAAAGGGGACTAGGCACCTGTCGAGCAGGAAGGCTGGCTGTACTGTCTTATTGCTGACACCAATCGTCTTCTGCCTCCACCTGCAGTGCTGCCAGCTTCTCCTTCTCCATCCGGCTGCACTGCGGAGGGGTTTGGTTTCAGCACATATGTCCCTTCCATCTACTGTCCGGGCCCCTTCCTGTGTGCCCATTTCCCTGCAATGCTTCTGGCTTCCATGCGACCCACTCTCAGGACCCACTTCCTGTTTGGCTGGGAGGAGAAGCAGTGGCCCCCGGAGCGAGGAGTAGCAGCGAGGAGTAGCATCCCTACCCCGGATCCTTATCTGCCTCCTAAGGTAAGGAGGCCTTTGATCGTCTGTCTCCCGCGGGGGGGGGGTGATCTCTGCCTTCCCGTCTGTCCCGCGCGCATGGGGGTGGGAGGATCGCCACCTTTCCGTCCATCCCCCGCAAGCGTTGGCGTTGGTTTGCACCCCCCCCCCCAAAAAAAATTATTGAGGACCAGCTGCCACTGCTTTATAATGCAGCTAAAATAACCATGGTGTTGCCATTGTAGATGAATATAGGGCTTTGGAGATCTCCTTTAATATCGGACATGTTACTGAGATGTTAGTAGCTCAGGAAATCTTGTTTACAACCAATCGATCTGGATATAGATAAATCTTGTCCAGGTTATTATAGATAGCTGACGATCGAACCTCAATCCTCCCTCCCCCACCTATTTCCCTTGCGGGATGCCTGCATTATTCGTTAGTCACAAACGTATCACGGAATATGTTAATCAAGCCTTTTCCGACACTCATTCTTAATTGGTCTTGGCATTTTAAGTGCCTCTTCTTTGCACACATTCTGATAGAGAGGAACCATACGGGAACTTGCGTAATGAACAACCAGATGAATTACATTTCGGCACATACCTGCCAGTAAAGTAGAGCGATTGGGAGAGGCGAAGGGTGTAATGAGCCACACACTGTCCTGTGGGATAAATGATGATATCGACTATTTTCGAGAGAAGGTCAGACGGGCCATCCGGGATGAAACATAAATCTCCAGACGGAACAGAGAGGAGTCAATTGGAATGAGAAAAGTTTTGAAAAGTTTTGAAAAATAACCTTTTTTTTTTTGCAATGAAATCAGAAACTCGAAAGTGCAAGAGGAAAAAAAAACATGAAAACACGGCCAAGGGAATAGAGGAGGTAGCTAATTACAGAAAGCATATTGCTTTTAATTTGAAGGTAATGGCAATTAAGCAGCGGCGTAAATGAAGCTATTGAATGCAAGATCAATCTCACTAGCTTAGCTTTCCTGTGGCTCTCAGATATGGTTCTCAAGGGCCCCACAGAGGCCAGGAGAATGAAGATAATCCTGCTTGAATGCAGGTGAATTAATTAGTGGCACAGTCTTATTTTTTTTTTTTTTTTATATCTCTAGACATAAGCAGCAGTAAGAATTAAATTTGAAAGAAAAAAAAAATTTATTCTGTTCCGAAGTATTTAAAGCACAATTCCAATTCCTATTACTTTTTTAAATTTGTCGCCAATCAGATCTAAGAATTGCACTGAAATGCACCTTCCTCCCCATTGCTGTCCTCCCCACCCAGCACTGGTCCTCTCCTGGTTTGAATGACCCCCCAGAATTTCACATATATATATATATATATATATATATATATATATATATATATATATATATATATATATATATATATCTATATCAGGGATAGGCAACCTGGGGCCCTCCAGCTGTTGCAGAACTATGAGTCCCATCATGCCTCTGGTTGTTGTAATTGTGACTGCCAGCCTTGCAGTGCCTCATGGGAAATGTAGTTCCACAACAGCTGGAGGGCCCCAGGTTGCCTACCCCTGATATATATATATATATATATATATGTATATATATGTATATATATATATATATATATATATATATATATATGTATATATATATATATATATATATATATATATATATATATATATATGTATATATATATATATATATATATATATATATGTGTGTGTGTGTGTGTGTGTGTGTGTGTGTATATATATATATATATCGGTGTATACAGTATATGTTTAGATACACAGTACCTTTATTTCATCTGTCTTCTGGCCTGGTGACATCACAGGTTATTCCTTTTACATGATGGGGAGGTCTTTACTCCTTTCCTGCACTGTATTCAGAGCAGTAGTACTCTAGGCCCAAGCTGTGCATTGACACCATCCCAGGGGGTGAGTCCATGAAAGGCCAGAGCACAGCGGAGGTAGGTGGAATGGCTGTCATTCAACCAGAAGACTGAAGATATCTAGTAGCAGGAATTATTGCAGGGGACAGGTTCAGTTTCTGTGTTTTGTATAAAATGTTACCATTTATTTGAAACATTTTATTTTTTTTAAATATTTTATTTGAAATAATGCTGGCCTTTTGAGTAAAAAAACCCAAAAAACTGAAGCTTTAAAAAACAAACAAAAAAACACTATACTATACACTGATATGTGGCAATGATGGGCACTGATATGTGGCACTGATAGGTGGCACTGATATGTGACAATAATGGGCACTGATAGGCAGCACTGATATGCGACAATGATGGGCACTGATAGGCAGCACAATTAGGGTATATGTATAAAAATAGAAAATCTTTATTGGACAATGAATTAAAAGTTGGCTGGTCTATACAATTCATGACCTACTCTGTAAAATATTCCTACTAAACACACAAGAAGCAGGAATACATTATAATTCAAATCAAATCAACCCAATACGTTTCAACTTATACAAAGTCTTCATCAGGGGATAAGAACATACATAGCAACCCTACATACATAAGAAAATACACAATGAAATTCATATTAACTTTATATATTGTCTTATTATTTCATGCAACAGATTGCTCTTCAGTTACACTCTGCAGAGCTCAGTGAGGAGAGCTCTGATAGCTGAATGGAGGGAAAGGAACACCCCCCCCCCCCCCTTCACACAGCACACAGGAACAGAGCTGAGTCTGTCAATCTGCTGGAGATCCCTACCCTGTCACCTTTTTTCTCTTGGTGTCAGGAAGACCTGTCAGAAGGGACTCATGCAGATTGCTCTTCATTGGTACATAAACACACTATAGAGGGACATGCTTTGTTCATATTCCAAGTGGAACTGCAGTCTGCTCACATAATTTGTAATAAAACATATTTTCCATTCTGAAGCTTCCCTCCAACCACTTTGCATATTATTTTATATATACTGTGATTCTGTACTTGCCAAATATGCTGCAGAAATCTCCCTCCACTGAGTCTGGCTGCATCTATTTTAAGTGTGGGCAGCTGAAACTGCTGCCTGTTCACTTCCTGGATTTACACAGACACACAGAGGCACACCTCCAGCCATGCAGTTCTCATTGGCCCTCTTATGACTCATCTGGCAGGGAAAGCATGGACCCTGTGTTCCTGCAAAACAGGGACATGGATCCATGTCTTCCTCTAGTAAAAGCACCTCTCACAGTACATTAAAACACTGGTCAGGCACACAGTAAACCCTGTGATCGCCCCTTATGTTCAACTCCTCCCAGCTAGTGTCATTAATACAGCGACAGTGCATATTTTTAGCACTGATCACTGTATCAGTGTCACTGGTCCCCAAAAAGTGTCAGACTCTCTGCTGCAATATCACAGTCCTGCTATAGGTCACCAATCAAAAAAATAGAAATAAAAATGCCACTGTAACCAATACCAATATAAAGTTTTGCGCAAACCAATCAATATACGCTTATTGGGATTATCTTTACCCAAAAAAAAGTATTATGCCGCGTACACACGATCGGAATTTTGGTCGGAAAAAGGTCTGATGGTTTTCCCGACAGAATTCCGACAGGATTTCGCTCAAGCTGTCTTGCGTACACATGATCACACCAAACTCTGATCGTTAAGTATGCGGTGACGTACAACAGGTATGACGGGACTAGAAAACGGAAGTTCCATAGTTAGTAGCCAATAGCTTCCATCTCGTAGTTGAATCTGAGCATGCCTGTTTTTTTGCGCATCGGAATTGCATACATACGATCTGAACTTTTTGAGAACCCTCTCTCAATCTTTTGCCGGCGGAAATTCGGCCAGCAAAATTCCAATGGAGCATACACACGGTCGCATTTTCTGATGAAAATCTCTTATCGGTCTTTTGCTGGCCTGAAATTCTGACCGTGCATACGTGGCATAAGAATACATATTGGCCTAAATTGATGAAGAAATTCAATTTTTTATTTTATTTTATTGGATATGTTTTATAGCAGAAAATAAAAAATATTGTTTATTTTTTTCAAAATTGTCAGTCATTTTTAGTT
Organism: Lithobates pipiens; assembly: GCF_037356315.1. NCBI lineage: Eukaryota > Metazoa > Chordata > Amphibia > Anura > Ranidae > Lithobates > Lithobates pipiens. The sequence continues at coordinate 67,182,517 of NW_027507785.1, forward strand.
TTTTATAAAAAAAACAAAAAAACAAAACAAAACAAAACACAGAGGTGATAAAAGAAAGCTTTATTTGTGGGGGAAAAAAAAGGACGTCAATTTCATTTGGGTACAGCGGCACACAATTGCGCAATTATTAGTTAAAATAACACAGTGCCGTATCAGAAATCAATAGCCTGGTCACGAAGGGGGGTAAATCTTCCGGGGCCGAAGAGGCTAAAGCAGACCTTTTCGGGGCCTGAACCAATATTTCATCCACTGACACAATCACCTTCCTGTTCCTGCACATATAGTATATATGAAAAGGTCACATCTTCATTGGTACACCAAACCGAGTCGGCTGGCACATTGAATGGATTGATTCAAGCCCAGAGCAAAAAATAGATTTTAATATTCATAACATGATTCCCAGAGGCCAGAAAATATTGGGGATATGTTTATTGTCTTATGAGAAATGAAATACATTTATTCATCTTGAACGATCGGGATAATTGAATTGGTTCCCACTTCATTGCATTAAAACATCACGACGCATGGCGCAAAGGCCCCTGGATTCTCTCAGCTGTACGCGCGTGTGCGTCTAATTCAATTTAATACAGAGAGGGCAATAAAACTGCAGTTTTTCTTTATCTGGCTTATTGATGATTTATATATTTTTTTCTTGGTGTGTCAGAGAAAGAAATTCTTTTTTTATATTCTGAAGACAGAAGAGCGGGGCAACGGGCAGAGTTATCTTTATTTGTGTCACGGCTTTGACAGATGTGCTTAGAGACAATACAACCAGCGAAGGGTGCGGACAGCGGTTTGCTTTCTTTCTGTATTGCTTTCTCTAAACATTTTAAATAAAATTAAACAATATTCAATAAGATTTTAACCACTTCAGCCCCGGAGGATTTTAACCCCTTTCCTTACCAAAGCACTTTTTGCGATTTGCCACTGCGTCGCTTTAACTGACAATTGCGCGGTCATGCGACGTTGCACCCAAACAAAATTCACGTCCTTTTTTTCCCCATAAATAGAGCTTAATTTTAGTGGTATTTGATCACCTCTGCAGTTTTTATTTTGTTTAAAAAAAAAAAATAATTACCGGCAATTTTGAAAAAGAATAAACAATATTTTTTACTTTCTACTATAAAACATATCCAATAAAAAAATGTAAAAAAATCGAATTTCTTCATCAATTTAGGCCAATATTTTTATCTTTATCTTTATTCTTATGCCGCGTGCACATGGTCGGAATTTCAGCCAGCAAAAGGGTGAGAGATTTTCATCGGAAAATGCGACCGTGTGTATGCTCCATCGGAATTTTGCTGGCCAAATTTCCGCTGGCAAAAGATTGCGAGCAGGCTCTCAATATTTTTAACTTTTTGCTATAATAAATATCCAATTAAAAAAAAAAAAAACAATTTCCCCCCTCAGTTTAGGCCGATACGTATTCTTCTACATATTTTTGGTTAAAAGAATCGCAATTAGCGATTATTGATTGCTTTGCGCAAAAGTTATAGCATCTACAAAACAGGGGATAGATTTATGGCTTTTTTGTTTTTTTTTACTAGTAATGGCGGTGATCTGCGATTTTTTTCGTGACTGCAACATTATGGCGGACACATCGGACACTTTTGACACATTTTTTGGGACCATTCACATTTAAACAGCGATCGTGTTATAAAATTGTGCTATAAAATTGCACAGTGACTGGCAGGGAAGGGGTTATCACCAGGGGGCGCTGCAGGGGTTAATATGTTCCCTATGGGAGTGATTCTAACTGTGGGGGGAGGGGACTCACAAGGGGAGGAGACTGATCGGTGTTCCTCTGTACTGGGAACACAGCATCGGTCTCCTCTCCACTGACAGGACGTGGATCTGTGTGTTTACATACACGGATCCACAGTCCTGCTGTGTTCCCGGGCAATCGCGGGTGCCCAGCGGACATCGCAGCCGCCGTGCACACACACCGGGTCCCAAGCGATGCCGCGCACGCGCCCCCTAGGCGGCCGGGAATCAGAGGACGTCATATGACGCCCACCCAGGATGGGAGATCCCATCTGTGGACATCATATGGGATATAGGATGGGAGATTCCATCTGTGGGCGTCATATAGGCCGGGGCTGAAGTGGTTAAAATGTAATTTTTTTATTTTTTTAAATAGATCTAACCACTTCAAGACCAAGCCTATAGGCCAGTACACACTATCGGACTTTTTGACAACAAACATGCAAATGAGCTGTTTTGAGGCAAAATCCGACCGTGTATACGCTCCATCGGACAAACTTTTTTCGGTTTTCATCTGGCTTTTGTTGGCTGAGCGAACGGACAAACATTTTTGACAACGTAAGTCCGATGGAGCAAAGTCCGATCGTGTGTACACAAAACCATCGGTCTTTTGTACAAAGTACAAACACGCATGCTCAGAACCAATGCAAAAGATCAGACAACAATACAGAAGTTGACCAAAGAGTGGTGCTGGAGTAATTGAACGTCCTCTTTTGAAGTGTCGTCAGTACATTAAAACGTCACTACGTTCGTGTTTGTTGCCTAAAAAGTCAGATCGGGTGTATGCAATACAAATTTACGGCCAACGCCCTTTGTACAAAAATCCACGGGAAAGTTTGTACAAAGTCTGATCCTGTGTATGAGGCTTATTTCTAAAGCCTCATACACACGATCGGACTTTTTACAAACTTTCCCGTGGATTTTTTGTACAAAGGGCGTCGGCTGTGAACTTGTATTGCATACACACAGCAGGACTTTTTCAGCCAACTTTCACCAAATCACGTGGTTTTTCTGCTCTTTACTGCCACCTTTGGTCAACTTCTGTATTGTTGACTGACCTTTTGCATTGGTTCTGAGCATGCGTGTTTGTACTTTGTACAAAAGTCCTATGATTTTCTGTACACACGATCGGACTTTGCTCCATCGGACTTTTGTTGCCGGAAAGTTTGTCCATTCGCACAGCCAACAAAAGTTAGATGAAAACTGAAAAAGTTTGTCCAATGAAGCGTACACACAGTCAGATGTTGCCTTAAAACAGCTAATTTGCATGTTTGTTGTCAAAAAGTCCGATCAAGTGTATGGGCCTTTACACTTGTTGTTTACAAGATAAAATCTGTATTTTTTTGCTAAAAAACCCCCAAAAAACTTAGAACCCCCAAACATTATATGTAATTTTTTTAGCAAAGACCCAAGAGAATAAAATGGTGGTCATTGCAATATTTTATGTCACACGATATTTGCGCAGTGGTCTTTCAAACGCAATTTTTTGGGGGGAAAAAAGTTCACTTCACTGAATTAAAAAAAAAACAGTAACGTTAGCCCATTTTTTTCTATATTTTGAAAGATTATGTTACGCCGAGTAAATAGATACCTAACATGTTATGCCGCGTACACATGACCGGACTTTCCGGCACACTAGGTCCGGAAAGCCGCAGAGAACGGGCAAAAGCCGCAGAGAACGGCCAAGTGCGGCTGAAAATAGCCCTTTTTTCCCTTAAACTTCCCTCCTAAAAGTTTTTTTCTTTAAAATTCCTGCCTAAATTTGGGGTGCGTGTTATACGCCGATAAATAGGGTAAATAGCTGTGGCCGGCAGCATTGATATGTAAATAATGGCGGCATTCATATGTATATCATGCCCCCCTGCAGTGAGGTGATGATGTGCTGTAACCTCTAGCAACCAATCAGTGAGCAGTAATACTGTACAGTAATCTCTAGCAACCAATCAACAAGCAGAAATAATTTTCTGTAACCTCTAGCAACTAATCAGTGAGCCGTAATGTGTGCTGTAACCTCTAGCAACCAGTCAGTACACAGTAATGATATTCTGTAACCGCTGGCAACCAATCGCAATTGCTGCCTGATCTGTTACAGTAAACTCATTTTAAGTCTAGCTGCTATTTATTGTATGTCTCAGAGCAGGTGGAGAGTGAAATTGCATGGGGGGGGGGGGGGTTTAGGGGAAGAAAATGTTTGCCCAGGATCCAATCAATAATAACCACTTCAATAACGGGCCTATTCTGGCACTTCTCTCCTACATGTAAAAATCATAATTTTTTTGCTAGAAAATTACTCAGAACCCCCAAACATCATGTATGTTATTTTTAGCAGACACCCTAGGGAATAAAATGGCAGTCATTGCAGCTTTTTATCTCGCACGGTATTTGCGCAATCATTTTCAAACAACTTTTTTGGGGAAAAAAACTGTTACATGAATTAAAAAATAACAAAACAGGAAAGTTAGCCCACTTTTTTTGTATAGTGTAAAAGATGATGTTACGCCGAGTAAATAGATACCTAACATGTCACACTTTAAAATTGCGCACACTCATGGAATGGCACCAAACTTCGGTACTTAAAAATCTCCATAGGTGACGACTTGAAAATTTGTACAGGTTACCAGCTTAGCGTTACAGAGGAGGTCTAGTGCTAGAATTGTTTCATGCACTCTAACGCACGCGGCAATACCTCACACGTGTGGTTTGAACGGCGTTTACATATGTGGGCGGGACTTGCGTGTGCGTTTTTGCTTCTGAGCGCAAGCTACCAGGGACAGGGGCGTTTTTTTTTTTTAATTATTATTTTATTTTTTATTTTACTTAATTTTTCTTTATTTTTACACTTTTACATTTTTATTTTTTTTGATCACTTTTATTCCTATTACAAGGAATGTAAACATCCCTTGTAATAGGAATCTATTTGACAGGTCCTCTTTATGGAGAGATGCATGGGTCAATAAGACCCTACATCTCTCCTCCAGGCTGGAAAGCATGAGATTGGGAAAAAAAATTCACCGATCTCATGCTGACAGCCGCGATCGCGCCTTTGTTGGCATCCGGTTGACGTCACTCCCGGGACTCCGACGGTCATAGAGATGCCCGGTGACCATTTGGTCACCGGAAATCTCCATCGTCTTCATCCGGCGAGGAAATTATTCATGCGGACTTGAAAAATTACTGAAATCTGGTCACTCCTTATATATATATTTTGGATGTTGGCATGGTGAGGGTCCTCCCTACGGCCCCTTTCATACTGGGGCGGTTTTCAGACGCTGCAGCGCGAACAATAGCGACTGTGTAGCGCCTGAAAAAAACGGCCCCTTTCACTCCAGTGTGAAAGCCGGAGGGCTTTCACACTGGAGTGGTGCGCTAGCAGAACAGTGAAAAAAGTCCTGCTAGCTGCATTTTAGGAGCGGTGTATTCACTCCTCCATAACCGCTCCTACCCATTGAAATCAATGGGGCAGCGCGGCTATACCGCCGGCAAAGCGCCGCTGCAGCAGCACTTTGCGGGCGGTTTTAACCCTTTTTCGGCCGCTAGCGAAGGTTAAAACCGCCCCACTAGTGGCTGCAGACTGCCGCTAAAACAACGGTAAAGCACCGCTAAAAATAGCGTCACTTTACCGCCGATGCCCGCACCGCCCCAGTGTGAAAGGGGCCTACCTACTGAAAGGTCAACATTCAGCTTATCTTGGCGCTGGCAAAGAAAGTCAAGACCTGTGCTCTCTAGAAGATGAATGCCGGCCGGTACATGCCGGCTCTCAACATCTCCGCTCGGTTTTAATGAGCTAGTTTTACAGCAGGTACGCTTTAAGTTGAAACCTATACTACATTATTAGTCCGGTAATGCAATTCCCGCTACTTTATGAAGATGCATTAGTTCACATTAAAATATTTAAAATTCCATTTACCACTCTTGAAATTCCCCAGATGTCACGCCACAAATACTGCACGTATCTCAGCCGCCAGAATCTCATTCTGCGTACATGAAAACTTGGAACGTATTGACTCTCCATTGAAGCCACTCCTGTGTCTGTTCTCCCTGGTGGGAATAGATTGCAACTCATTAGCTGTGTGTGGGGTGGCACAAAATATGCACAAAGAAACATAAGCAGCAGGAGGAATATTAATGACATACCCGGCACTGCGGAGACCTAGGCTGCCATCATCGGGAGACGCATATCAGTATCCTGTCCCCTTCTGTACTCATTACTGTACGCTGTGCCAGCCACCCGGTATCTGCAAATATTTGTTCTGCATTGTCTTTCCATTGTCATTTTCCAGGTCTCATGAGATTAGGGAAAGAGTTTTAAACTTATTTCTTCATGCTGTATTGTTGAATGTTACGGCTTTCCCAAATGTCCAGGTAATAATATCACCAAGCCGATAATTCCACTCAATTTAAAGACGAACTCCAGGTATGGATATTTTTAGATAGTTAGATTGGTCCAGTTTGAACCAATGTAACGATGCACATTAGGGCTGAAACAACGAATCGTTTAATCGACAACTAATCGATTATGCAATTAATCAATTACTATTTTGATAATCGATTAATCAGCCAGTAACATAATGGGGTTAAAAAAAAAAACTAAAATTAGCCCTTTATAGTACAAAAAGAGCAAATAATCGCTACTGTAAATATTACTTTCACAGTTCTACAGTAAAAAAATAAGCCCCTTTACAGTAGTGATTATCTGCTTCTTCTTTTTTTGCTCTATAAAGGGCTAATTTTAGTTTTTTTAACCCCATTATGTTACTAAATGTCTTAGGCCTGGTTCACATCTATGTGTTTTTTGTTCATTTACCTGGTTTTCTATGGGACACGTTCACATCTGTACTTTTTCAGCCGCTGGGTATTTAGAAAAGATTTGATCTCTGAGTCTGATATTTACCAGATTCACCCTTTAATAGTATATACAGTATATATATTCTAATAGTATATACAGTATATCTCCTCTAAAAGTGGTATATACAGAATATATCCGCTAATAATATATACAGTATATCTCCTCTAATAGTATATACAGTATACTTACCATATAGGTGGTTATTTTTTTGGCCACTGCATACAGAGATATTTAAGAATAAATTGCCTTTTTTTTAAATCTTTACATATTACGTAAATTATACACCACACTTTTTCTTAAGATTATTAACCGATTAATCGACTAATCAAAACAATAATCAGCCAACTAATCGATTATGAAAATAATCGTTATTTGCTCCCCTAATGTACATATACCACACCTGGGGGATCCATCTAGAAAAATGGTGGTCAACTTTCTTGTTATGGGGGACCTCAAGTGCGTCCCTCAACATAACCAAAGGGCTGCACATAAAATTCTGCAAATATTTAGTGTTAGAGACAGCAGACATACGACAAAGTCCTATCAGGACGTAAGGCCGCGTACAGGGGGGAGGAGCTTATGCACGGACGTCACCCGCTGCCATCCCTATGTGTGTTTTTTACAAATGATCCACGGGTCTTTATATGGATACCTAAATTAGTTTTTATCTGAATAAACTTACGGAGTACACTTATGCCCTGTACACACTTTCCGTCGGAAAATGTGCAATCAGACTGTGTTGTCGGAAATTCCAATCGTCTGTGGGCTCCATTGGACTTTTTCCGTCAGAATTTCCGACACACAAAGTTTTAGATCTTGTTCTAAAATTTTCGGACAACAAAATCCGATCGTTTAAATTCCGATCGTGTGTAGACAATTCCGACGCACAAAGTGCCATGCATGCTCAGAATAAATTATGAGACAAAAGCTATTGGCTACTGGCCTCTTTATAGTCCCGTCGTACGTGTTGTACGTCACCTCGTTCTGAACGATCGGATTTTCCGACAACTTTGTGCGACCGTGTGTATGCAAGACAAGTTTGGGCCAAAATCCGTTGGAAAAAATCTGATGGATTTTGTTGTCGGAATGTCTGACCGCGTGTACAGGGCATTAGAGTATGTTCTTATATCCTTTCATATGCATTGGGGAGGCTCTATTATCCTAATACTCACCATTGCTGACCTGGAGGCTTTTACTATTTGGAACTCTCTGCTGGGCATTTTTTTCCATCTTGCTGGAGTGAGGACCTCCGAAGCAGTACCAGGAGTTACCATCATCCCTGTTGGGATAAATGCGTACTTGACCTTCTGTAACACAGAGGCCCATCTTATCTGGTAAGCGCAATTCGGTTTATATGGTGGAGGGCATTGTCACCCATTTTTCACTTGGAGTAATTTTCATCTTCTTTGGATACAGCATTTCTCCATTTTTGTGGATTGGACTTGTTTTCCTTGTTTTGTTTTACTATATTGCGCTGCACTTGCCATCGTTTATAAAATACGACAGGATAAAGTCAAAACTATGGGAATGAGACTGTGGATACAAGAGATTTTCAGAGACTGGCGAATCAACACTCGCCATCGGCTTCTGGCTTCCCATCCCAGCCAATCAGGACAGGAAGCTGAAGACCCAGAACCTGAAAAGAAGTCTGGGTCAATACAGAAGCCACGGCACCGTGCACCAGGGGAGTCATGACCTCTGGAGGGCTCGGCCCGTAGGGTAAGTGTGAACCCAGAGGGGCCCGTCCGTGCCCCCCCCCCAAATCCTCCAGTACCCGCCGCCACTGGTCTTCTCTCCCGTAGTGAAATGACTGCAACATTGTAACTTTCTACCAGTTACAAAGTAGAGGCTGCAGCAGGCACTGATATGGCACCGGGATTTGACCGATTTTGCAAGGAAGACGATGCTGGCCATGAGCGTCTGCAGAACTTTTTGCAGGGGGGGCATCATTTTAGGGTCACCCATGCACTGCTCCTTTTCGAAAATGTCATTATCATATTATCATGGTCAGAGACTACAGACGTAGTGCAGTCCCTAGGATAAGTAATGGATAATGGCCAACAGGCCCTCTTACCAGACCCAGCGAAACTACAGCAGTGATCCCTCCGGCTGGATGATCGCTCACTCTGGGTTCCTTGGGGCCGACTCTGGTCAGTAGTGTAGCAAGTCTGCACCCTAGTAGTGGCTCAGTGTTTCTCTCTCTGGTGGTGCTGGGCAGCGTTGCTCTCTATGGTGGCGCTGGTCAGTGTGGCTCTCTCTCTGGTGGTGCTGGGCAGCGTGGCTCTCTCTCTGGCTTCCGCCCAGCACACTCATTCTTTGACCTGTAGCGCTCTCTCCCTCAGCTTTTTCCAGGCTGCAGTCTCTCAATCTCACTCTTGATCGAGCTGTAGCCTCCTCCCTGTGGAAAATGGGGCCACCAATCTTTGGGACTACATGTCCCATGATGCTCTCCTCTCCTTGTCTCCTTTGATTGGCCCTCAGTTATGGCCAATAAGGAAGGAACGGAGTGGGCAGGAAGCTGGGTGGAGAACCTGGTGAGAGCTGCCGTCTCTTTTACCTGACAGGAGAAAGTGGGGGCAAGAGGGGAAAACCTCTGACAGCCCGCAGCTTGCCTTTCTCCTGCCACAGCGCCACCAAGTTCTCTGCTGGACTGAGTAGGCAAAAGAACTCACACTACACTGATGGTTACAATTGGGGGCTTGGTAGCACCTTGATGGTGTGACCCCACTGGCGGGTGGCAACTGGGTGCGGGCTGCTCGCACCCCGATAGCGATACAACTGTGCTGAATTTAAGATCCGATCCCTGATTCCGGGGGGGGGGGGGGGCACTTGACCCCCCTTGCCCCTACCTGCGGACACCCATGATGCTGGCCCCTAATGATGCCTGAAAAAAGATGGCTCTGTCCTTCTAGTAAGAGAAGCAGATGAAGGCATTGTCGTGGGATGTACTGTGATCTCAATGAGAGGTAATACATACCTGGAAATCAGATAACATGAAAAATGGATGTGTTGCTAAGTCATTTTATCTTCAGCAACAATCGATTGGTGCTTTTTTTTTTTTTTTTTATGATAGAGTTTCTTTAAGCCTTATTCCCATGCTGCTTAGGCAGAAGGCTCCATTGTGTATGCATATTACCATGGTAGCAGGAGATAAGTTCACAACTGGCAATGGTGTTCTGGAAGACAGAAGGGAAGAGAGCGGGGGGCAAAGAAAGAAAGAGACTAAATCTGGACACCACATCCCAAATGTCATCATTCTTCTGTCTCTGCAGCTTTATCTCAGCAGCTAGATCACACGAATAGTTACCGCTCTAAGTTGGTCCACAGGAACCTGCTGCAGTTTAACGGGGGATGCCTCTCTGGCTCCTCAACGCCAACAGGTACGTCCAAAAAACTGATGCAGAAACCTTGCAAGTAGATCTGAACTAATTAATGGGGTCAGCAACTACATGGCAAATGAGGTTTAATGTGGAAAAATGTAAAATGATGCATTGGCAAAAATATGAATGCAATCTACTCAATGTGGGGGGGGGGTTGGGAAATCAAGGATGGAAAAGGACCTGGGGGTCCTAGTAGATGATAGGCTCAGCAATGGCAAGCTGCTGCTAACAAAGAAAACGGAATATTGGCATGCATTAAAAAGGTATTAACTCCAGAGATAAAACGATAATTCTCCCACTCTACAAGACTCTGGTCCGGCCTCACCTGGAGTATGCTGTCCAGTTCTGGGCACCAGTCCTCAGGAAGGATGTGCTGGAACTGGAGCGAATACAAAGAAGGGCAACAAAGCTAATAAAGGGTCTGGAGTTATGAGGTAAAGTTGCGAGCACTGAACTTATTCTCTTTGGAGAAGAGACGCTTGAGAGGGGATATGATTTAAATTTACAAATACCGTACTGGTGACCCCACAATGGGGATAAAACTTTTATGCAGAAGGGAGTTTAATAAGACTCGTGGCCACTCATTAAAATTAGAAGAAAAGTAGTTTAACCTTAAACTGCATTGAGGGTTCTTTACTGTAAGAGCGGCAAGGATGCGGAATTCCCTTCCACAGGCGGTGGTCTCAGCGGGGAGCATCGATAGTTTCAAGAAACTATTAGATGAGCACCTGAACGACTGAAACATACGGGGATATACAATATAATACTGACATATAATCACACACATAGGTTTGACTTGATGGACTTGTGTCTTTTTTCAACTTCACCTACGATGTAAATGTAATTAACCACTTCAATACAGGGCACTTAAACACCTTCCTGCCCAGACCAATTTTGAGCTTTCAGCGCTGTCGCACTTTGAATGACAATTGCGCGGTCATGCTACACTGTACCCAAATGAAATTTGTATCATTTTTTTCCCACAAATAGAGCTTTCTTTTGGTTGTATTTGATCACCTCTACGGTTTTTATTTTTTACTAAACAAATAAAAAAATACTGAAAATTTTGAAAAAAAAATGTTTTTTTTTTGTTTCAGTTTCAAAACTTTGCAAATAAGTAAGTTTTCTCCTTCACTGATGGGCACTGATGGGGTTACACTGATGGGCAATGATAAGGCGGCACTGATGGGCACCGATGAGGTGGCACCAATGAAGTGGCACTGATGAGGTGGCATTGATGGACACCGATATGTGGCACTGATAGGCGGCACTGATGGGTGGCACTGATGGGCGACACGGATGGGCACTGATAGGTGGCACAAATTGGCACGGATTGGCATGGAAGGGCATGGATAAGTGGCACAGGTGGGCATGGGTTAGGCGGCACAGGTGGGCATGGGTAGGCAGCACAGGTGGGCATGGGTAGGCGGCACAGGTGGGCATGGGTAGGTGGCACAGGTGGGCATGGGTAGGCGGCACAGGTGGGCATGGGTAGGCACTGATAGGCGGCACAGATGGGAACTGATAGGCGGCATTGTATTATAATATATTGCACTAATGGATGCCAATCAGTGCCAATCAATAATGCATGCCAATCAGTGATGCCCATTGTGGGCACTGATTGGCATCCATTATGGGCACTGATTGGCATCCATTGTGGCACTGACTAGAATCCCTGGTGGTCTAGGGTGGCATACCTTGTCCTTGGCATCCCTGGTGGTCTGGTGGCGTCCCTGGTGGTCCAGTGTGGGCATCCTCGGGGGGGCTGTGCTTATAATCGATCAGCGCAGACCCCCCCTGTCAGAGGAGCAGCCGATCGGCTCTCCTCTACTCGCGTCTGACAGACACGAGTGAGGAAAAGCCGATCACCGGCTTTTCCTATTTACACTGTGATCAGCCGTGATTGGACACGGCTGATCACGTGGTAAAGAGTCTCCGTCGGAGACTCTTTACCGAGATCGTAGTTGCCGGGTGTCAGACTGACACCCTGCAACAACAATCGCCGCGATGCGCGCCCCCGGGGGCGCGCAGCGGCTCATAATCCTGATCACGTCATATGACGTCCGGTCAGGATTATGACACCACTTTGCCGCCGTCCATTTGCTATAGGGCGGGCGGCAAGTGGTTAAGATTAGGTGCAAAATGGATCCTCAATGCAGAAGGCTTTATTAAATCAAAAAAGTACATTGTAAATCAAGGTTATATTCCTACACATGCTGTATAAGGCATAAAGTGTTAATAAACCCAGGAGCCTGCATTCACTAGATCTGGTCTCCCACAGTACACAGAAACATTCCCATAGACACACTCCTAAACCTTGTGGACGGCCTTCCCAGAAGAGTTGAAGCTGTTATAGCTGCAAAGGTTGGGCCAACCTAAAACTGAACCCTGCGGTTCTAAGACGAAGACTGGGATGCCATTAAAGTTAATGTGCGTGTAAAGGCAGGCATCTTAATACTTTTGGTAATATCGTGTATATTGGGAGCAATGGAAGGAGGAGAGGATCAGAGGAGACAAGATCAGCTTTTTTTTACACAAAGCAGAGGATTAACCTCTTAGGTTCCTACCTACCTATTCTGCATAACCTTTATAAAGATATATATTTTTATTGTGCTCCAGTCCGTTCACTCCAATGTCAGTGAGCGGCTGCTGCAGGGGAGAGGAAGAAGCGCTGACAACAGCTGGGCTATGGGAGATTATGATGTCACGACTCACAGCTGTCATCAAGTGCTCCCTGACCAACCAGAGCAGATTGAAAATAGATAAGTACGCACATCTTTTTTTTACAGGTTAGGCAGGATAGATGGGAGTGGGGGGCATAGTTAGGCTTTTCTTCCATTTTAAAGTTGAACTCCAGGAATGATATTTTTTGCCTGCATACATTGGGTCAACTTAGCTTAGTGTAAGGCCGCGTACACACGGGCGGACTGTTCGCCCAACCTTGTTCGGCAAACAGTTTCATCAAACAGTCCGCTCAAAATTTGCATGAGCGGACTTGCCCACACACGAGCGGACTGTTTGACGAACAAGGTTGGGCAAACAGTTCGCTCAACTTTTGAAATGAACGGACTCGCCCACGTAAGGCGGAGGCAAATCCGCCCATTTCGAGCGCGTGTACAGGTAGGCGGGGCCCGCGAAGGAGACGTCGCGGGCTCCACCGCCTGGAATGGGCTTAAAGGGGAACCCCAACGCCGAAAAAAATCGGCGTGGGGGTTCCCCCCAAGTCCACACCAGACCCTTGTCCATGCACGCTACCCGGCCGGCCAGGAAAGGGGGGCGAGCGAGCGCGCCCCCCTCCTGAGCCGTACCAGGCCGCGTGCCCTCAACATGGGGGGTGCCTTGGGGAAGGGGGGGCCGCGCGGCCCCCCCACCCCAAAGCACCTTGTCCCCATGTTGATGAGGACAAGGGCCTCTTCCCGACAACCCTGGCCGTTGGTTGTCGGGGTCTGCGGGCGGGGGGCTTATCGGAATCCGGGAGCCCCCTTTAAGAAGGGGGCCCCCGGATACCGGCCCCCCACCCTATGTGAATGAGTATGGGGTACAATGTACCCCTACCCATTCACCTGTGAACTAAAGTACAATAAAAAACACAACACAGAGAAAAAATATTTTATTGCACAGCTCCGGGGGTCTTCCGTCTTCGGGGGTCTTCTCGCCGGACTCCTCCGCTATGTGTGTGTAGCTCTTTTGCTAGCGGAGGAGTCCGGCTTTCTTCCTCCCCGCCGCCGGCCTCTTCTCCCGACTTCGGGGGTCTTGTCCCCCTCTTCGGTTCTTCTGCCGGGCCACCGCGCCTGGTCCGGTGGCCCGGTCTTCTGTCGCCGTCTTCCGTTCTTCTGTCGCCGCCTTCGGTTCTTCTCCTGGGCCACCGCGCCTTCTTGTAGCTCTTTTACAGGCGGTGGCCCGGTCTTCTGTCGCCGCCGCCGCCTTCCGTTCTTGTTCTTCTTCTTGTTCTTCTTCTTCTCCTGGAGATGTTGACTCGACGAGCTCTCCGGCCGGAATGCCAGAGCCGCGCTGTGCGGTCACTTATATAGTGACAATGGGGCGGTGTCACATGGTATATGTCACATGGGTTGGTCACATGGTGACCCCGCCCCCTTACGATGTCATAGTCCCCATGTGACATCAACCCATGTGACCAACCCATGTGACATATACCATGTGACACCGCCCCATTGTCACTATATAAGTGGCAGCGGAGCGTGTCCCTGGCATTCCGGCCGGAGAGCTCGTCGAGTCAACATCTCCAGGAGAAGAAGAAGAACAAGAAGAAGAACAAGAACGGAAGGCGGCGGCGGCGACAGAAGACCGGGCCACCGCCTGTAAAAGAGCTACAAGAAGGCGCGGTGGCCCGGCAGAAGAACCGAAGGCGGCGACAGAAGAACGGAAGACGGCGACAGAAGACCGGGCCACCGGACCAGGCGCGGTGGCCCGGCAGAAGAACCGAAGAGGGGGACAAGACCCCCGAAGTCGGGAGAAGAGGCCGGCGGCGGGGAGGAAGAAAGCCGGACTCCTCCGCTAGCAAAAGAGCTACACACACATAGCGGAGGAGTCCGGCGAGAAGACCCCCGAAGACGGAAGACCCCCGGAGCTGTGCAATAAAATATTTTTTCTCTGTGTTGTGTTTTTTATTGTACTTTAGTTCACAGGTGAATGGGTAGGGGTACATTGTACCCCATACTCATTCACATAGGGTGGGGGGCCGGTATCCGGGGGCCCCCTTCTTAAAGGGCGCTCCCGGATTCCGATAAGCCCCCCGCCCGCAGACCCCGACAACCAACGGCCAGGGTTGTCGGGAAGAGGCCCTTGTCCTCATCAACATGGGGACAAGGTGCTTTGGGGTGGGGGGGCCGCGCGGCCCCCCCTTCCCCAAGGCACCCCCCATGTTGAGGGCACGCGGCCTGGTACGGCTCAGGAGGGGGGGCGCGCTCGCTCGCCCCCCTTTCCTGGCCGGCCGGGTAGCGTGCTCGGACAAGGGTCTGGTGTGGACTTGGGGGGAACCCCCACGCCGATTTTTTTCGGCGTTGGGGTTCCCCTTTAAGCCCATTCCAGGCGGCGGAGCCCGCGACGTCTCCTTCGCGGGCCCCGCCTACCTGTACACGCGCTCGAAATGGGCGGACTTTCCGAGCGGGAACAGTCCGCTCATTTCGAAAGTACAGCGGACAAGCCCACACACGGGCGGACTGTTCGCTCAAACACAGTTTCAGCGGACAGTTTTTCGGAATTTCCGAAAGACTTTGTCCGTCCAACTGTCCGCTGAAACTGTCCGCTGAAAGCCCACACACGAGCGGACTGTCCGCCCAAACACTGTTCAGCGGACAAGGTTGGGCGAACAGTCCGCCCGTGTGTACGCGGCCTTAGTATGTATATCTGATATCCAGAGGGCCTCTGGGTATGTTATACTATAGTAGTCCGTACTACACACAGCGATAGCCGCGCTCTTCTGGGTTCTGTGCAAGCGACCTCCCCATGATGACAAGGGGTTGCTCACCTTGTATTTTTTTTTTTTGTGATCACAAGAGGGTTTATTTACTAAAACTGGGGAGTGCAAAATCTGATGCAGCTGTGCATGGTAGCCAATCAGCTTCTAACGTCAGCTTGTTCAGTTAAGCTATGAAAAAATTTAAACTGGAATCCGATTGGTTTCTGTGCAGATCTGCACCAGATTTGTACTCTCCAGTTTTAGTAAATCAGCCCCAAGAGAATGGCATCTGTTCGCTGAAAAAAATACAAAGTGATCTATGAATGGTGGAGATGCCAAGAGAGCGACAAAAAACCCTTAAATTTGCCTTCCAGGTGCACTGCAATGCAGTTTCAACAAAATGGCAAACTTTTGCCAAAATCTCTCAGTTTTCACAGCAATTGAAGTGGTAGCGCCAGTATGTTTCACTGTTGCAGTGTTGCGTAAACTCAGCAGGTACAAAGGGCAAAGGACCCTGCCTTGCACTAGAAAGCGCAATTATTATTATTATTATTATTATTATAGTACAGGATTTATATAGCGCCAACAATTTACGCAGCACTTTACAAAATAAAAGGGAGACAATACAGTTATAATACAATAAAATACAAGAGGATTAGAAGGGCCCTGCTCAGAAGAGCTTACAATCTAATAGGGTGTTGCAGGTGGTACAAAAGGTTATAACTGTGGGGAATGAGCTGATGAAAGTGGTAAAAGATTAGCTGGAGACGTGATAGGCTTTCCGGAAGAGATACGTTTTCAGGGACCGCCTGAAGGTAGCAAGACTAGGGGATAGCCGGACAGGTGGAGGTAGCGAGTTCCAGAGGATTGGAGAGGCTCTGGAGAAATCCTGGAGATGATCATGGGAGGAGGAGAGGAGAGGAGAGAGCTTGAGAGTAGAAGGTCTTGAGAAGAGAAGAGAGCAATGAGACATTTTCTTTGAAATAAATCATTTTTGTTCATTTATAATATCTAAAAAAAACTTTGTGTCTCTATAAAACCTTTGTGCCTTAAAAGTTCCACAAAATAGGGGACCTTGTGTCTTTCTTCTACAGAGCAATGAGAAATCTATTACGAGTGATTTAAGGCATTGCAATTTTTTTTCGATCATTACTTCTTACATAAATTACAGACCCTATTTAACATGAAAAGTGCACTTTTAATCATTGCTTCTCCCAAATATGTTCTAATAAGGTTTTCTGTTGGAAGGTATCATAATGTCTTCTTCCAAGAAGTTCAGGAATTCTTCACCCCAGGGGTCCACATGCTGATTACAGGATGTGAGGGGAAGCTGGTGCAGAAAAGGTCATTGACTTGAATGGGAACCTTGTGGAGTGCTCTTGGTCTTGAGTCTAATTAGAGAAACAGCATTGAGGTTACAGATCTATTATTGTGAGCTGAGAATAATAGGCAGCCTCCATGTGTCCAGAAAGCCCACCTGGCAGGACCTTACACTGTTCTGTAGAAGCTACAGGGCGTTGTTTGAAGTGTGAGCCATTTGAAGTTAGACATTTTATTTTACTTTTTTTTTTTTTATAACATTGCAATTAGTCAATGTAACACAGTTGAAAAAAGTAGAAAGATTTAGTACTGCTTTGTTCATCTTTTTTTTACTGTAAAGCATTTTGAAAAACTACACTTTATAGTCAAAAGCTTGTGGAAACCTGACCATCTTGATAGGTATGCCTTTCCAAAACCATAGAGCTGGTGAATTAAAACTAAATTAAAGGGGTTGTAAAGGTTTGTTTTTTATTTTCTAAATAGGTTCCTATAAGCTAGTGCATTGTTGGTTCACTTACCTTTTCCTTCAATTTCCCTTATAAATGTTTTTTTTCTTTGTTTTTTTTGTCTGAATTTCTCACTTCCTGTTCCTCCTCAGTAAGCTGTTCTGGCTGACTAACCACCAGCTCGGATGATGGTGAGAAGTTTACTGAGGAGAAACAGGAAGTGAGATATTCAGACAAAGAAAAAAAACATTTAGAAGGGAAATCGAAGGAAAAGGTAAGTGAACCAGGGGAGTCATGACCTCTGGAGGGCTCGGCCCGTAGGGTAAGTGCGAACCCAGAGGGGCCTGTCCGTGCCCCCCCCCAAATCCTCCAGTACCTGCCGCCACTGATCTTCTCTCCCGTAGTGAAATGACTGCAACATTGTAACTTTCTACCAGTTACAAAGTAGAGGCTGCAGCAGGCACTGATATGGCACCGGGATTTGACCGATTTTGCAAGGAAGACGATGCTGGCCATGAGCGTTTGCAGAACTTTTTGCAGGGGGGGGGGCATCATTTTAGGGTCACCCATGCACTGCCCCTTTTCGACAATGTCATTATCATATTATCATGGTCAGAGACAACAGACGTAGTGCAGTCCCTAGGATAAGTAATGGATAATGGCCAACAGGCCCTCTTACCAGACCCAGCGAAACTACAGCAGTGATCCCTCCGGCTGGACGATCGCTCACTCTGGGTTTCTTGGGGCCGACTCTGGTCAGTAGTGTAGCAAGTCTGCACCCTGGTAGTGGCTCAGTGTTTCTCTCTCTGGTGGTGCTGGGCAGCGTTGCTCTCTATGGTGGCGCTGGTCAGTGTGGCTCTCTCTCTGGTGGTGCTGGGCAGCGTGGCTCTCTCTCTGGCTTCCGCCCAGCACACTCATTCTTTGACCTGTAGCGCTCTCTCCCTCAGCTTTTTCCAGGCTGCAGTCTCTCAATCTCACTCTTGATCGAGCTGTAGCCTCCTCCCTGTGGAAAATGGGGCCACCAATCTTTGGGACTACATGTCCCATGATGCTCTCCTCTCCTTGTCTCCTTTGATTGGCCCTCAGTTATGGCCAAAAGGAAGGAACGGAGTGGGCAGGAAGCTGGGTGGAGAACCTGGTGAGAGCTGCCGTCTCTTTTACCTGACAGGAGAAAGTGGGGGCAAGAGGGGAAAACCTCAAACAGCCCGCAGCTTGCCTTTCTCCTGTCACAGCGCCACTGAGTTCTCTGCTGGACTGAGTAGGCAAAAGAACTCACACTACGCTGATGGGGGGGGGCTTGACAGCACCTTGATGGTGTGACCCCACTGGCGGGTGGCAATCGGGTGCGGGCTGCCCGCACCCCGATAGCGATGCAACTGTGCTGAATTTAAGATCCGATCCCTGATTCCGGGGGGGGGGGGCACTTGACCCCCCCTTGCCCCTACCTGCGGACACCCATGATGCTGGCCCCTAATGATGCCTGAAAAAAGATGGTAATGTGGTAAGTGAACCAACAATGCACTAGCTTAGAGGAACCTATGTAGAAAATAAAAAATGAACCTTTACAACCCCTTTAATACTAAAAATGGATCACTCATCTAATGTAACAGTCTACAGGTGTTTGCATTTACCGACTAGTGCCCGATTAGGGTCATAGGTCAATAAAGGTACACAATAAAGAAGCAATTCTCAAACCAGGGTTCTATGGAACCCTCCAGAGATTTCTAGGGGTTTTAGTTGATTGACTTCTGATTTCATGATACCTGTAAACTTCCAGATCCAACATCACTTGGCAGAGTAGCAGGATGACAGCAGTGATCTTTTTAGCTGTCTTTAGAAGTCGCATACCGACTACAACTGTAAAATCCCCAGAAATTAATAAAAGACGGTGCCATTAAGCATTATGAATAATCTAAGCCCTTGTATACACGGTTTTAATTAAAGAAAAAAAGGAGGAAAAAAGAGAAGAAAAAGAAAAAAAGTAAGGAAAAGCAGATATGTCCACTAATAAAGGGTTAAGTCAAAAACTGCCCTTATTGAGTCCTTATTAAGGTATTAGTGCCGTAACCCAATAGCATATACAAACAAGAAAGACGTTGTTTGATTAGCACGAACTGCAAAAAGCGGTTACTTTAGACACCAAACAAAAATTCTTTACCTCCTACGATAAGGTTAATTAGAAATATATCATTTATTTTAAATTTCAAATACCATATAATAACCATAATTTCATTAGTAAAAAACCCAAAGACCATTCATAAAAAATGGCCATTCCCAAAGTAAACCCAACATAAATCATATAAAACAAACCACAAACAAGACATAAATAAAACACACCACAAACACACACCACAAACACAAAATACACGGTCGGAGATTCCGACAACCAAATCCGTCGGAGTAATTCCGACTGATTAATTCCGGAAGAGGTCCGGAAGTGATGTTGCATACACACGGTCGGACTAAGTTGTCGGAAAATCCGATTGTACATAACGTGATGACCTTATTTCATTACGACGGGACTACTTCAGGCTAGTAGCCAATAGCTTTGGTCTAGGAATTTGATCTGAGCATGCGTGGCACTTTGTCCCTCGGAGTAGGCTACACATGATCGGAGTATGTCTGATAGGAGCATTTTGTCAGAAAATTTTACCGGAAAGTTGGAAAACTTGGTCCGTCGGATATTCCGATGGAAACAGTCCGATGCAGACCACACACAGTCGGAATATCCGACAAAACGGTCCGATAGGACACATTCCGTCGGAATCTCCGACCGTGTGTACAAGGGCTTAGACAGTCAACCTCAACTAGGGTTCCTCCAAGGGTTTAAGGGGTTCTTTGAGTTTTTGCTGTTTAAACGCTGATCTGGAGGTGCTTGATTAGTCCTAGGTCCAACGCCATTTGGACGAGCAAGCATAATTTTATGATAACTGACCACAAGGTTTAGTTATCATAAAATATTTGTTTATTACATAAAAACATAATAACAACATTAGTTTAGTAAAGCAATAGGAAGGTCAATACAGCAATACAATACTTGTAGACGTCCAGGTTGGTAAATAGTTAAAGAGTATGGTCACGAATTTATACAGTCCTCAACAGTTTCGCGATCACAGAACCGCTTCTTCAGGAGGATAAATCTATAAAATAGATGATATATCATTATTGATCTGCATTATCTATTTTATAGATTTATCCTCCTTATTGATCTGCACTATCTATTTTATAGATTTATCCTCCTCATTGATCTGCACTATCTATTTTATAGATTTATCCTCCTGAAGAAGCGGTCCTATGATCGCGAAACTGTTGAGGACTGTATAAATCTGTGAAAATACTCTTTAACTGTTTATCAACCTGGAAGTCTACAACTAATGTTGTGATTATGTTTTTATGTAATAAACAAATATTTTTTGATAACTAAACCTTGTGGTTAGTGCCGAGATAGTCCATTTCTTTCGGAGGTTATAGTTGACAGCCTAAGCAACTGTCCTTATTTCTCTCCCTCCTTCCTATACATAGCAGGGCATGAATGCTGAACAGATTGTATTGCAAATATTCTAGGTACAGGTCTCCTTTACAATTCGAAGCTCCATAGGCGGGTTAGGCTTCAAAGAGGACATTTTGTGCTGAGCTGTTAGACTAAGCAGACAGCGATTAAATTATGAAATAAATGTTTTATAATTGGGCAGCGCCTGCTTTCGGAAAGTGCCTCTTTCACTCCATTACTTCATCAATATACCTTGCTCTGGCTAAGTGGAAGCGACTGATTTAAAGGATCTGCAAAAATGATAGCGCTAATCATTCTGCCCTAGGTAATAATTCATAGACAGTTATTAGATAGCTTGGATTCTACATGATAATGTTACAGTATTAAGTACCTAGAGTCCGCAAGATGTAATTATCAGACGTGGAATTCCCTGTGTCTAATACTTGTTCAGAAAATTGTGGAAATGGGAGTTAATTGCTCTTTCAAATGAGAAATCCTCATTCTGGAAACTGTCACCCAAACACAACTTAGGAAGCAACCGTATTTGATGAGCCAGGTTCCCGAAATGAAAGAAGAAATGCCATAAACTGACATCAGTGCAATTATAATGTTTATGGAGAATAGAAGAGTTGGTAACCTAAAGAAGATGTAAACCCCTAAAATCCAATATGAGCTTGATGCATTAAAGTCATTACTAAAGTTGTTTGCAATCTTTTTTTTCTGGTGATCTTGCCATGAATGCCCTTACTCAGGTATGTCCTGTTATGGGTTAAAAACTTCCTTTTCTATCTCCATCTCGTATGGAGACTGAACAAGGGGTAGGTTACACAGATTGAAAAGATGGTTTTGAAGCCATGTTGCGGGTACATACTCATCGTAGAGTTCGTGCTGTGCAGGGGCTTGGTGTTGGAGTTCTTACTTTGACCCAAGCCCAGTCCATGAACAGGGCGGGGGGGGGGGGGAGTTCTTGGACAAAGAATTGGCTGCTCCAGTGTGACCAATTCTCGCACATGCCTTTGTTGCGGGAGATCCATGAGAATAATCCTGATGATTTCTGGAATTATCTCCAGATTACGGACCCCGTTTTTCACCATCTGTTGTCTTAGCTGTCCCCTTATATTATGAAGCAGGACACCTGCATGCAGCAAGCCATCACTCCTGACTCCAGAGCAGAGGCTAGTCGCCACGTTTCGGTACTTGGCGACGGGGAGAAGTCTGCAGGACATCAAGTTCTCGACAGGCATCTCCTCCCAGGCTCTGGGGATCATTATTCCAGAGACCTGTTCTGCCATCATTCTGGTCCTGCAGAAGGACTATATTAAGGTACGTTTTCTCCTTTAATATCACATTATATTTATTTAATGTTTGCTAATGTATTGTACTGTATTTCTTTCATCATTCCCTAATTACCCTGATTGTAATATGCTGTGAATGTCCCCTTTATCCTCATGCATGCTGGGAGTTTTTAAAGTTCCTTTTTTGTCCTTCATGCATATTTGCCTTCACTGACCTCCCCAGAATGCTATTATGGGCCCATACACACCTAGCCTAGTCACTCAATGTATTTTGTCAGCTCCATTGTAGTGTTTTACCCTAAACACCCCCTAAAATGTGTACAAATGTTATTTGTGTCTTTAAATTCAGGCAGAGTGACAGAGGCTTTTTTTTGGGTGGTCACAAAATCATTTGGAACCCTCCCTCCCCCAACCTTGAAGTCAACCGATACCAATCCTCTATCTGCTGACTTTGCCAAACCCATACGCACTATGCCTACCTCTTTTATGGTCATATTTATGCATGAATTCACCAAAGCATGTAGTAAAAGGGACTGCCTGAATACTTTCTAATGGTACTGTTTAAAGTTTTGTTTTACTATTATCTTGCTAGGTAATTGTAGAATTTAAAAATGTGCTTCAATTTGGACAGTGTGTATTCATATTTTTGGATTATGATACTTCTTGGGCTGCCAATGGTGTTAGTAAAGGAGGGGCTGGCCAAAGTAACACACATTATGTATGCATTCATCTCTCAATGAAGTGGAGAGGGTTACCTGTCCAAAACATCTCCCCCCCTAAAATTTTTACAATGGGCCATTTTCCACAACATCCACAGCACCTAAAATTAAAAAAAGACACTATGTATTATAAATATGCAGGCATACATCTATTACCTGAAGCTGTGGTCTCAGACATTCACCTGCTGTGGTCACCATTTTTCCCAATTCATAAACCTCTCTTTCCTCCACATCCTCTGGTTGTTGTTTTGGGACTTCCCCTTCTTTATGAGGTGGGTGGTCCCTGGCGATCTCAGACGTTCTGAGTTTTTTCTCCCCTATGTGAATAAAATAAAGGTATACTTAGCACACAGATATTTGAGGGCAGAAATAGCAATATGAAACATTGCTTGTCTGTTTTGGCAGAGTTCAAAGCTGAACACATGATTTTTTCCCTTTCCAAAGCTGGAATAATTACCTTTTTTGGTAAAGTATCACACATGTAGAAATCCCTAGTATCCCCTGGAGCACCTGTGTGGGACACCCTAAAACGTTTGTTCTGGTGTCCCACACTAGTGCTCCTGCGTCCAGATGTGTAAACAGCTGCTGAGTGTCCTCTCCTTACACCGAATAAAGTTTGCATTTCATTCTAGTTACAAACCCATCTAGACAACAACGTACTAAACCTCTTTTAATACAAATATGCATGACCAAATCTAGTTAATCTGCATCTGCCAAAAACATCATATTAGTAGGCGAACGAATGATGTTTACTATGAACGATTACTGTGCCCACGAACCTGAAAGTTGCCATTTTAAACTGTACAACAGTAAAGAAAAGCACGTGGAGCAGCACAAATGTAATAATAATAATAATAATAATAATAATAGGAACACACGACATAATACTTACTTTTTTGCAGCACTCTCTTGATTCTTCTGTACTGATCCTGCTCCCTCAGTTTGAGGTCTGACCATTGTTTCCTTAGTTGATCCTTTGATCGTTGTACCCCAAAATTCTTCGGCAGACTTCTCACAACTTTAGACATGATCTTTGCCTTTCTCACATTTGGGTTTGGGTAAGGTCCATGCCTCCCATCATAGTCGGCCCTCTTCAAGATGTCCACCATCTCTCTAAAGGCCATATTTGAGGCCTTAAATCTCCTCCGGGATCGGGACATTCATGGCTCCGGGCTTTTGTCTCTGCTTCTGTCTTCATGCACTTGTTCTTTCTCCACCATGTGCTCTCCCACTGCAATGAAAGAGAAGGGGCGAGGAATATACTAGATAGAAGGTCAGGGGCGGGCGGAGTTTCACGTATGCACAGTATATATAAAGCATAACACGCGTGTGTGTGTGTACAATCTGTGAGCAAAGGAAGGAGTAGCAGAAGTGCCAATCGTGATAACTAAGGTACAATTTTAACTTGGGCCAATACTGCTTACAGCTTGAGGCCTATATTGGGACAAGATTATGAGAGTTTAGCCTGACATTTGGGTTTGACTTGTGTTGTGTCTTGCAGAGAAAATGGATATATTGAATGATCAGGACTTTATCCCCATATTCATTGATATGTACAGGGAGCTGCCCTGTCTGTAGCAGGTAAACCACCCCTTTTATAACATTAAAAGAAAGAGGCAATTATATAAATAAATGCGGCGCTACCTAGAGATGCAAAAAAAATGTAATATCAAAAATTGAACTAAAGTGCAAATAAATGCTATCCCACTAAAATATGAATGGTGAAATTACAAATATAACATATATAGTGCAATAAATATAAATCTGCATAAATGATCCAGATGCATAAAAATTCAAGAAAATATAATAAAAAGTGAAAATGAGTGAAAAAAATATATAATATAAATATCAGTCCAGTGGTTATGTGCAAAGGAATTCAATATTAACAAGTGATTGTCCACAAAAAACATGCACAAATATCTCAAAACTTGCAAAAAGCAAAGTCCATGCAAAAGAATGTAGATGTGATTTCAAAAGGTGACAATCCACTGCAAACTTCAGTGCCTATTATGTGCACCACCTATTTCCCCCAGCCTCTCACCTCCAATAACTGGCAAATAGGCGTTGTATATAATCAGAAATGCTGCTGGCTCCTTAGTCATCCAGCCTCACTGTTCTACCGCTGTTAGTGCATCACTGTATATCACTGTGTATACGTAGTTAATGTTCTCCCAATTGCTCCAAGGTATCCAATAGGTATGCAATGGAAGAAGACAAAGGGGCTTTCATGTGTAGTAACTAGTAACAGTTTTATTATAATGGAAAAAATCCGCACTTACATGTAAAAACACAGCAGAACATACAGCAGAAGCGAACTTCCGGTTTCGGCCGTAACCGGAAGTAGTAAGTCCGACACCAAACTCCTTCCCTGACGCGTTGCGTCACACCTCGTGACTTTTTCAAAGGGTAACAGGAAATTGGTGTCATCGGAGTTTATATGCAGTAAGCGCCGTCGCCATAGCAACTAAAGATGGCGGCGCTTCCGCAGAATCTTGTGTAAATCTCAATAGATGTATAATAAATGTTTAATATATCGCAGGGACAAACAATTAAAAAACTACAAATACCCTATTATATATACTCAATAGGTTAATATAGAAATAGATAATATTAAAAATAAGCCGTAATGTATACTGGCTTATAGGAAGAGCGACATCTAGTGGTTAAATTTTAAAATTGCTCTTCAATTATTTGGACTATATCAAAAAGGAACATGAAAGACGAAATAGAGGAAAAATCCAGACTATGTGTTTAGTGATATATTTTGTGGATTTTTCCTCTATTTCGTCTTTCATGTTCCTTTTTGATATAGTCCAAATAATTGAAGAGCAATTTTAAAATTTAACCACTAGATGTCGCTCTTCCTATAAGCCAGTATACATTACGGCTTATTTTTAATATTATCTATTTCTATATTAACCTATTGAGTATATATAATAGGGTATTTGTAGTTTTTTAATTGTTTGTCCCTGCGATATATTGAACATTTATTATACATCTATTGAGATTTACACAAGATTCTGCGGAAGCGCCGCCGTCTTTAGTTGCTATGGCGACGGCGCTTACTGCATATAAACTCCGATGACACCAATTTCCTGTTACCCTTTGAAAAAGTCACGAGGTGTGACGCAACGCGTCAGGGAAGGAGTTTGGTGTCGGACTTACTACTTCCGGTTACGGCCGAAACCGGAAGTTCGCGTCTGCTGTATGTTCTGCTGTGTTTTTACATGTAAGTGCGGATTTTTTCCTTTATAATAAAACTGTTACTAGATACTACACATGAAAGCCCCTTTGTCTTCTTCCATTGCATACCTATTGGATACCTTGGAGCAATTGGGAGAACATTAACTACGTATACACAGTGATATACAGTGATGCACTAACAGCGGTAGAACAGTGAGGCTGGATGACTAAGGAGCCAGCAGCATTTCTGATTATATACAACGCCTATTTGCCAGTTATTGGAGGTGAGAGGCTGGGGGAAATAGGTGGTGCACATAATAGGCACTGAAGTTTGCAGTGGATTGTCACCTTTTGAAATCACATCTACATTCTTTTGCATGGACTTTGCTTTTTGCAAGTTTTGAGATATTTGTGCATGTTTTTTGTGGACAATCACTTGTTAATATTGAATTCCTTTGCACATAACCACTGGACTGATATTTATATTATATATTTTTTTCACTCATTTTCACTTTTTATTATATTTTCTTGAATTTTTATGCATCTGGATCATTTATGCAGATTTATATTTATTGCACTATATATGTTATATTTGTAATTTCACCATTCATATTTTAGTGGGATAGCATTTATTTGCACTTTAGTTCAATTTTTGATTTATTAAAATTATTTATATAATTTCATTCACACACTTCTGGTGCTGAGATCACCGTTTTGTGCTGGCTGCTTCCTGTGTGAGAAATTTTGTTCATTTAGTCCTCTAGTTAACCACTAGGTGGAGCGCATTAGTATTTCTTTATACAAAAGAAAGAGGCAGGCATTGCTGGATCCGTTGTTGGAATTTGTGAAGCCACAGATCCCCACGGCAACCATCAACTATTTGAAGGCCACAATTGGTGGCATGAGGTGCACATATAATAGGGAGTGCAAGAAGGTCCAGGATTCCCAGCGATCAGGAGCTACAGCAGATGACATGTACCCAGCCTGTGGTACTATGACAGACTGCATTTTCTGGCAGACCAGAGGGAACGCAGGCTAGCACTCTCCAGTCTTCCTTCAATGCTTTTATCAGCAAAGAGGTACTCCCCGAGGCCAAGATGCAAAGAGCAGTGGCTGTTGCGACTCAGCGCACACCACCCCTGGAGGTGATACAGGGAGTGGGTTGCACCAAGAGGCACGAGCCTCCAGCGGGATACCTGACTTGTGTGAAGGTCTGGAAGAGGGCTTGTGCAGGATGGACCGGACCAGAAGGTAAATAGCAAGCAAGTCTCTAAAACAGGTAAGGAAAGTCCAGAAACAGGCCGAGGGTCAAACACAAGTAATCAGTCCAGGAGCCAGAAAGGCTAAGTGCAGAAGACAGAGGATAATCCAGAGGCAGGCCGAGGGTCAAACACAGGTATCAGTCCAGGAGCCAGCAAGGCTAAGAGCAGTAAGTCCGTTAAACAAACCAGGGGTCAGGTCAGGAGAGAATCAGCGTAGTCTTCAGGCAATCCGGGTCACAACAGGAAGTGGTAAACAGGAAGCAGAGGAACACAGGTGAGCTGAGACAAACCAGCAACTTGTCTGTCTGCTAAGTCTCCTTTTATAGGCTGGTCAGGGAATTTGCGTTATGCGTGTGTTTGTGCGCACGCGCCGCTCAGTAGGGCCGTGAATGTGCGTGCGCCAGAGTGCTGATCCATGGCAAATTTGTGTGCACAAAGGTGCCGTTCCGCTGCGCCTGTACGCAGGGAGATGGTGAGCTTGATCCAAATTACTTCCCTGATAGCTTTCTTCCACCCCAGCTGAGGCTTCCGATGTCCAGCCTGGGCCTTCCAGCCAGGAAGATGTAGAGGAGCCCAGCTTGAGCCAGGTATAGCATTGTTCAACATATTTCTTAGCAAAAAATAAATTATGTTAACTAGATGTTATTATTGATCACTAATTTCTGATTTAACAAAGTGTTTTATATATCAATAGACAGTAGTGGCCACAAATGATTGGGACAAGAATGAAAAATGCTGGGGTCAGAATGATAGTCTTTTCTATTTGTTAACATTCAATTTGCAACAGTCATGAGCTGAAAATTGTGTGTGACTGATGAACCAAAACCTAAAACTATGTCCCTTTTTCATACACAGGAAAGCTTCAGCCAGGAGGAGGCTGTTAAAAGTGGCCACAAGGAGGTGGCGGGGGTAAGGGGCAGCCAGGAGGTGGCCGGGCCCAGTAGCTTGGCTGAATCCCAGGTCCCTCCCCTCCGCCTTAAAAAAAAAAGGCCCAGGAAGAGGAGTAACTTGGAGGAGGCAGCACTTGGGCTATTTCTAAAGGCTACTGTGGCCTTTAGAACCCTCCCAATTTTCAAGAGAACTATGCCGGCATGGCAGCCGGAAAAATGCAGGAAATGGAGGAGGGCCAATGCTTCTTCTGTGAGGAAGTTATCTTATAAGCTCTAAATAAGGGGTTGAAGGGCGAACTCACAAGCCAAAGCCAGGTTTGTGTGAGTTCGACCATCAGCCTCCTCCTCCACCTGCCACAACTCCAACTGTTGTAAGACCACAGCCTGGGGACATATATGTCATCTGCTGCTGTTCCTGATCTCTTGGAGCCTTGGACAGGATTGTGCTCACTATTATATGGACTCCTCATGCTACCAATTTTGGCTGTAAAATAGTTGATGTGTGCCCTGGGGTACAAAGGCTTTGCCAATTTCACTAGTTTATCCAGCGTTGCCTTCTTCTTTATTTGGTTATGACCCATAATAAATGGTTATTTTTTGTTCACAAATACTTGCCTATGTGGTTTACTTCAAAAAGGACAGTTTGTTTGTGAGTAGGCAAGTACATTTCAAAAAGACAATGTCAAATTAACAAGGGACACCAACACCAAACAACCTCCTTAAAGCGGTTGTATACCTGCTGACGGTTTTTTTTTTACTCACCTGCAAAGGAAAATGCATAATGAGCTAGTATGCACCGCATACTAGCTCATTATGAAATAATTACCTTAGAACAAGGCCCCGACATCTGGCCCGATCCACGCCGAGGGAGCTGACATGTTCCCTCTGTGTTTCTTCCATGTATCGAGGCTTCGGTGCTGTGAGTGGCCGGAGACGCGATATCGTCACTCCCGCTCATACACGCGGGAGCGTCTGCCGGACTTTTAGCCGAGAATCCCCTGTGCGGATGCGCCACTGCAGTCAGCGGCGCATTGCGAGGGGAATATCTCCTAAACCATATGCATTTAAAAAGATACCGAGAGATCCACTTTAAGTGACCTTGGATCCCAACGGATAATGTGTCTGCTTTGGTCTGCTTTTGGTCTAGCTACCAAAATTAGAGGTAAATGGCAGAACAGAGGTGATGAGTATGAGTTGTCTTAAATTTCTTCTTTCTAACGCTTCCTAAAGTGTAAAGATTCATACCCTAAATCCAGGGAATATTTAGATGGCGTACAGAGTTCAGGCAAGCTTCAGGTGGTTAAGGTGCCTTCAGAGATCTAGATGCCTTCAGAAATGATTGATTTTTGCCTTGCTAGTCTTGAAAGTTCATAGCTGCAATATAAAGAATAGGCATTGTGAATTTAGCGGCTACATTTTTGGTCTGATTTAGCAGGATGGACACAAGGTTCAGTTTTAAAGGACAGCCGGAAAGGATATCACAGAGCCTGTGTGACCCTGATTGGGCCTTAATATGATTTTAAGACACTCTGGGAGGTCACGTGTGTGAACATAGCTGGCTGAGAGCTGCCACTGTCACTACATGTGTGACCTTTAGATACATGCTCTCCTTTTTTTTCTATTTTTTTTTTTTACAGGAGCGCCTGCTCGACATTTGACAAAGGTCATGTCTGAAAACACTGTCTCATTTAGACATACATGCACTGCTTCCGCTGATTAACCCTTTAAGAGCCTCCTTAAAGTGACTTTTTTTTTTTTTTAAAGATTCAGATTTTTTCAAATAAAAAATGTATAAAAAATGAAATCCATTGAATAGTACAGCAGGAGTACAATATCTTATGCCCCGTACACACGATCGGAAATTCTGCCAGCAAAAGTCCAATGAGAGCTTTTGGTCAGAAAATGCGATCATGAGTATGCTCCATTGGACTTTTGCTGGCTTTGGAAAATGCGATCATGTGTATGCTCCTTTGGACTTTTGCTGGCTTTTGAGAGCATGTATTTTTCGGTAGGAAAAAGTTCAGATTGTCTATACAAATTCCGAAGACTCAAAATTCCTACGCATGCTCAGAAACAATTTGACACATGCTCGGAAGCATTGAACTTCATTTTCTCGGCTCATCGTAGAGTTGTACGTCACCGCGTTCTTCACAGTCGAAAGTTCAGAGAACTTTTGTGTGACCGTGTGTATGCAAGACAGCTTGTGTGGAGTCCCGTTGGAATTCCGTCAGAAAAGCTGTTGAGTTTTTTTGACCAAAATTCCGATTGTGTGTACACGGCATAATAGTTTATAAAAATATATTGTAAACACTAAAAATAAATAAATAAATGATTTTGCAAGTAAAATAATATACTGTAACATGGAAATCTAATAGATATATTGTATATAAGATATACGTTTTCAAACTCTGCTAAAGAAAAGTACCCTTCAATGTACATGAAGTCTAATAAGCTTTTGTAAACAAATGAGGGTGAATTTGTCATCCTAATATTGTAAGTGGATATTACAATAGGTGCAACAGAAACCTTATGGGGCCAAAATAAAAAAAGGAAAGGAAAGAGAGAAAAGAGATAAGAAAGGAAAAAGGTTTAAATATACAAGGTATCGTGTGCCGACTTTTCTATTTTTGAAGTAAT
This sequence comes from Lithobates pipiens, assembly GCF_037356315.1. Lineage (NCBI taxonomy): Eukaryota > Metazoa > Chordata > Amphibia > Anura > Ranidae > Lithobates > Lithobates pipiens. Next base: position 67,213,168 of record NW_027507785.1, read on the forward strand.
TTCAAGTGGAAATAGTTCTAGAACCATCAATTTGATATTTAGTCCAAGGATCCCAGGATTTCTCAAATAATTGGACCTTATTTAATACAGCTGAAAGATGTTCATTAATCATCATCCAGGACAGGTTCCTTTTTAGGATGTCAAAGGGTGGGGTTGTTGTTTTCCAAGATCTGGCTATAGTGATTTTTGCTGCTAAAATGATAAAATCTACAGGGGCGGACTGACCATTTGGCCACTCGGGCATTGCCCGAGGGGCCCCAAGCCACTAGTGGGCCCCATCACGGTTGCCAGCCTCAGTAAAACCAGGGACAGTATGTAAAAATCTGTGTTTTTTTTTAACATCTGTCTCTGAAATGTCCCTTACCGACATCCTTTTGGTCTAAAAATCCCGAGATTATAGCTGCCCCACCTCTCCAGTACCTTCTCAGCCAATAGAAACATGTCTGTGTATACTGTGTGATGGTATACTGTGTGTGTGTTTGTGTATACTGTGGGGCCCCATGATCTCCTATTGCCGGGGGGCCCCATAATCTCCTATAGCCCGGGGGCCCCATGAGTTGTCAGTCCGCCCCTGAAAATGTATCAATCTTCTGAAGTGTTTAGGGATCTTTTCTGACAGTTTTTTTAAAAATTCTTAAATGGACAGCAGTGATAAAAAGCAGGCATATTAAGGTGCCTGCACATACTATATGTATGGAGCCCTAAAGCCTATAGTGCTCTTGATATTTACATTTTGACTAGCGTCTTTGCTTGATGACTTGACTCCACACCCACTAGCGCCTCTCTACAGGCCATAGCGATGATAGTAAGCCTGGTGGATTCATAAGGATGCAGTGGAAGCAGGAGAGAACAAGACCAAATTCTTCATCCCAGATACTGGTGGAGATTAGTTTTCCAGGATCACTCTGTGGGCAGGGCCTACTTGTGCCACGTGTGGGGGTACATTTTGCTGGTGTGCGCACTCATCAATGCCCACATCATTAATGCCGCGTACACACGAGCGGACTTTCAACATCAAAGGTCCGACGGAACAATTCCGGCAGACTATTCGATCGTGTGTGGGCTGCAGCGGACTTTTGATTTGCAAGTCTGACAGACTTTAGAAATGGAATATGTTTCAAATTTTTCCACCAGAACTCCGCCGGACCCAGTTCCTACTGAGAAATCCGCTTGTGTGTGTGCTAGTCTGACGGACTAAAACCGACGCTAGGGCAGCTATTGGCTACTGGCTATGAACTTCCTTATTCTAGTCCAGTCATACGTCATCGCGTTCGAATCCGTCGGACTTTGGTGTGATTGTGTGTGGCCAAGTCCGTTCATTCGGAAAGTCCGTCAGAACTCTGTCAGAACTCTGTCAGAACTCCGTCAGAACTCCGTTGAAAGTCTGTCGGACCTAAGTCTGGTCGTGTGTACGCGGCATTAGGGTTATGTTTAAAACCTCGGAATGCTTCAGCAGCTGGCGAATGCTGCAAACCGGGGTATATGGAAGCAGCCCACACATCACCCAGATGCCCAATGGGAGAATAGCAGTGGAGTTTTTGGACAGTAGCAATCATTGTTCCAGGCTGAACCGCGTTTATGTGCAAGTCAAACATTATGGCAGTACCCCGGAGGTAAGCCGTACACTGTGAGCAGTAGTTAAAAGTACAGAGTTCCTCTGTGAAGCATTCCATCCCATGTTACGACACACCTTCTTCGACGTATGTTGCATTTAGGAAGGACACTGCTGAGCCCGTGCCCTCTCCACTAGTCCAGCGTGCCTCTACCACCTCACTCTCAGTCTCAGAATGGTGTCCCGCCGAGCACTAGTACGGACCTCATGTCACTTAACTCCTTCGCTCTTCCGTACCTAAAGCTAGGTATATGGAGTTCCCATACCGTGGGTTCAGTCCCCATTAATTTTGGGGGACTAACCGCTAGAGAGGGAACCAGTTCTCCAACCCCCTCGCTACCGGAGGACCTATGACCTTCGCCAGGTATCTCGCTTTATGACCAGCTGCTTTACACTTCCCACAAGTTTTTAGTTGCACACCATATGTGCTTTACATTCCTTGGGGCAGGACTCAAAAAGCCCAGGAATAAGTTTTAACACAATTAACTCCTTCCCATCCTGGGCAGCCTATAACTGTCTGTAAAACTACAAAGTGCAATGAATACAACATCAGAAATACATTAAATGACACCCCACAAGCTTACAAATCAAAGCTTCCAGGATGCTGTACAAGGTCTGTAAGCATGCATACAGACATCTCTCAGTATCTGCTGCCCATTTAAAACTTTTAAAACTACCAGAGGATCACTTTAAACTTTAAAAAGTCAGCCAACCTTCAGTTTTCTCATGGATGAAGGAGAATTAAATCACCTTGGTTTCTTTTAGACATGTGCAATTCGTTTCATTCCGAGATTACTTTGCTTTATGATTATTTTAATTGTAGATGTTCCTGTAAGATCCCTGAAGAAGCAGCAATCACCCTGCAAAACGTGTTGGACTAAGTCAGCAGGAACATACAAGCATCTAGTGTTGTATCTATGCAGAACCCTTTATGGTTTTAATGTTGTTTTGTTACATTGTGGAAGTATACACTATATTACCAAAAGTATTGGTACTGCCTTTACACGCACATGAACGTTAATGGCATCCCAGTCTTAGTCCGTAGGGTTGAATATTGAGTTGGCCCACCCTTTTCAGCTATAACAGTTTTAACTCTTCTGGGAAGGCCATCCACAAGGTTTAGGAGTGTTTTTATGGGAATGTTTGACCATTCTTCCAAAAGAGCATTTGTGAGGTCAGGCACTGATGTTGGGTCGCAGTCTCTGCTCAAATTCATCCCAAAGGTGTTCTATCAGGTTACATAATTACATAGTTAGTCAGGTTGAAAAAAGACACAATTCCATCCAGTTCAACCATAAAAAAATAAAAATAAAATAAAAAATATCATACACTCCCATATACACAATCCTATACCCACAGTTGATCCAGGGGAAGGCGAAAAAACCCCTATAAAAGCAGGATCCAATTTTCTACAGGAGGGGAAAAAATTCCTTCCTGATCCCAGAGAGGCAATCAGATTTGCCCCGGATTAACTTTACCTATAAATGTCAGTACCCAGTTATATTATGTAAATTTAGGAAAGAATCCAGGCCCTTCTTAAAGCAATCTACTGAGTTGGCCAGAACCACCTCTGGAGGGAGTCTATTCCACATTTTCACAGCTCTTACTGTGAAGAAACCTTTCCGTATTTGGAGATGAAATATCTTTTCCTCTAGATGTAAAGAATGCCCCCTTGTCCTCAGTGATAACCGTAAAGTGAATAACTCGACACCAAGTTCACTATATGGACCCCTTATATATTTGTACATGTTGATCATATCCCCCTTAATCTCCTCTTCTCAAGAGTGAATAAATTCAGTTCCTCTAATCTCTCCTCATAGCTTAGCTCCTCCATGCCTCTTATCAGTTTGGTTGCTCTTCTCTGCATTTTCTCCATTTCCCCGATATCCTTTTTGAGAACTGGTGCCCAAAACTGAAAAGCATATTCCAGATGAGGTCTTACCAATGATTTGTACAGGGGCAAAATTATATCTCTCTCTCTGGACTCCATACCTCTCTTAATACAAGAAAGGGCTTTGCTCGCTTTGGAAACCGCAGCTTGGCATTGCATTCTATTACTGAGCTTATGATCTACCAAAACCCCCAGATTCTTCTCCACAATGGATTCCCCTATTTGTACTCCCCCTAGTATGTATGATGCATGCATAGCACCCAAGTGCATAACTACATCTATCAACATTAAACCTCATCTGCCACATAGTCGTCCAATTAGACAGAGCATTGAGGTCGGCTTGTAAATTGGAGACATCCTGTAAGGATGTTATTCCACTGCATATCTTGGTGTCATCTGCAAAGACAGATGTTACTTTTAATCCCAGACCCAATATCATTTATAAAGATAATAAAAAGTAAGGGTCCCAGCACTGAACCTTGGGGTACACCACTGATAACCTTAGACCATTCAGAGTAAGAATAATTAACTACTGCTCTCTGAATTCTATCTTTTAGCCAGTTTTCTATCCATTTACAAACTGATATTTCCAAACCTGTAGACTTTACCTTACACATGAGCCGTGTGTGCGGAACTGTGTCAAACACTTTTGCAAAATCCAATGTAGACATGTCACTGGAGAAGTGATCGAGGGGGTGTACATCTCACCTAGGTTGCTACACAGTGTGAGATGGTAAATCCAGGATGGATCAGTTTCTCAGCAGCGATATGCTGCTGAGTTGTTATTTAATTTTGCCGGGCCTGGGTTTATATGGAATGGCAGGTAGGTTTGGTAGAGGGACCTGTCATTCCACATCCCCCGATCCAGTTCTGGGTTTGGGATCAGGTGAGCTTGGATCCTAATTAGCCTGGGAAGCTAAAGGCTCTGTAGGGTCTGCAGGTGATTGCTTCTCAGCCAGGGAATGAACAATCTGTGTGTTGAAGGAAGCTGCAAGCACAGCCACTGCTGGAGCTAAAACTCACCCTGCGATATCCAGGCGAAAGACGCTGTGTTTGTAAGTGTCAGATAGGTGAGCAGAACCTGTTAGTAAGCGCCCAGCCGGGCTAGGACTTTTATTTGTTGTTGTACTTAGAAAGCACGGTGTTGCTGTATATTTTGTTTGCTGGACTGTTTGTACCACGAATAAACGCCAAGATCTGCTTTATCAAATTCCAAGTCTGCTGTGAACTGTGTCCAAACACACCCTACCCCGGGAAGATCCCTTACAATTGGTGGAGGTAGCGGGCAACGCGGTTGCTAGGGGCAACGGTGTGGACAGACTTGGCTACAGCTGCTGATGTCCTGGGTGAAAGCTGCAACTACACTCCAAAAACAGTCCAGCAACATGGAGGAGATGCTGAAGCAGTTTATGCAAGTGAGTTTGCAACAACAGCAGGCTCAGACAGAGGCCAATAGACGACATGAACAGTCCATGGCTGAACAACAGCAGATGATGGCTGCACAACAGCAGGCGCAGACAGAGGCCAATAGACGACATGAACAGTCCATGGCTGCACAACAGCAGATGATGGCTGCACAACAGCGGATGCATAAGGAAGAGTTGCAAGCTTTGCGCCAAAGCCAACAACAACTTATCGAGCACCTGATAGTAAATCGAGAGGCGCCTGTGGTTGCTAATCCACCCACAATGGAGGGAGCCGCTCCAGAGATTTTTTCTGGGAGAAGGACTGTGCAGAAAGCGCTGCAAAAGATGACTGCTGAGGACGATGTTGAGGCCTATCTAACAGTATTTGAGCGCGTGGCTGAGCGAGAGAAGTTACCAGCCGCTGAGTGGGCAGAGGTAATTGCGCCCTATTTAACAGGTGAACCTCAAAAGGCCTACTATGACCTCAGTGAGCAAGAGGTTAAGGACTATACTCGGCTAAAAGAGGAGATGCTTGCCCGACTAGGAGTTACTACTGCAGTCCGTGCCCGGAGGGTACGCAACTGGAGCTACAGTCTGGACAAATCAGCGAGGTCCCAGATGTATGACCTAATCCATTTGGCAAGAAAGTGGTTGGAGCCAGACACTTCTACTCCTGCACAAATCCTAGAGAAGGTCGTGATGGATCGCTACCTCCGAGCCCTTCCTACTGACTTGCAACGCTGGGTGGGACAAGGTGATCCTAAGAATGCAAACGAACTTGTCAACCTTGTGGAGAGGTTCCAGGCGACTGAGGACTACCTCCGTGATGTTCCTGCAGCATCTTCACCTCCCCGGAGCGCCAGATCTGTGCCGTCAGCTGGTAAGAGACTTCCATCTATTGGGGGAGTGTGGAGGGGTGCTGATGGGGGGAAAAGGGCTCAAGTGGTGTCTCAGGGACAAAAGACTGGTGATGGTCCCGGGTGGCTAAGGGGCTCTGAAAAGGACTCCTTGCCAAAGAGACCAGGCCCTATCCAGTGTTGGAGATGCCAGGAGGCGGGACACGTGTCGGCCCATTGCCCTCTTACCTCTGAACCCATGGAATGTGACGCTAGCAGGCGTCAGTCGCTATTTGCGGAACCATCTTGTGCTGCAGTTCCTGGACTAGAGACTGAACCGCAAATCTGCAACATCACAATCAATGACTTTCCTGTTAAAGCGTTAATGGACTCAGGAAGCCTTGTAACCTTGGTGCATGCTAGCCTGGTGACTGGGGACTTAGAGTCTAAAGAGCATATGAGTGTTGTGTGCATACATGGTGATACAAAAGTGTACCCTATAGTGCTGGCTAAAGTCGGGACTGAACAAGGCACCGTACAATATGAAGTGGGTGTGGTTAAAAACCTCATGCATAATGTAATATTGGGGCGCGATTTTCCATTATTCTGGGCTCTTTGGGAAAAAAGAAAAATCCCCAAAAGGAGTGAGGATACCTCTAAGGGGGTTGCCTTGTCCACTGTGAATGATAAAAGGGTACAGGATGAAAATGATTGTTTTCCTTTGCAGGTCCTGGCTGGGGAGGAGGAGGCTCCTCCCACTGAGCAAAATATACTAGACTTAGAGGTGTCTAGCGATAATTTTGGGACTGCACAATTACAGGACCCCACTCTCAAAAATGCGAGAGAGCAGGTTGCTGTTATGAACGGGGTACCTCAGGAACCAGATGCTGAAAAAAGATTTCCACATTTTTCGGTGACTAATGATCTTTTCTATAGAGTCAATAAGGTTAAAGATGAGATTGTGGAACAGCTTCTGGTACCTAAGCCGTACCGGCGTCAGGTGCTTGACATGGCACATAACCATGTTCTTGGGGGACACTTGGGGACTGACAAAACGCGAGAGAGGGTTCTCCAGAGGTTTTTTTGGCCGGCCATATATGATGACATTAAAAAATACTGTGAGTCGTGCCCCACATGTCAGGTTAGTGCCCCAGTGTCACATTTTCGCAGTCCTTTGGTTTCGCTCCCTATTATAGAGGTGCCTTTTGAGCGTATTGCCATGGATTTAGTGGGTCCCATTGTAAAGTCAGCTAGAGGACACCAGTATATTTTGGTAGTCCTGGATTATGCGACCCGCTATCCTGAGGCTGTACCCTTAAGAAACACTGCATCTAAAACAATTGCACGTGAGTTGTTTTATATGTTCTCTAGGACTGGGATCCCCAAAGAAATCCTAACTGACCAAGGTACGCCATTTATGTCGAAAGTAATGAAGGAATTATGCAGACTATTTAAAATCTCACACATCCGTACCTCTGTGTACCACCCCCAGACGGACGGATTGGTGGAGAGATTTAATAAAACTTTGAAACATATGTTGAAGAAAGTGGTGGCAAAAGATGGTCGTGACTGGGATCATTTATTACCCTACCTCATGTTTGCTATTAGGGAGGTGCCCCAAGCGTCCACAGGGTTCTCACCATTCGAGTTGGTCTATGGTCATCACCCTAGGGGTCTACTAGACATTGCAAAAGAGACATGGGAGAATGAGTCCACCCCATACAAGAGTGTTATTGAGCATGTAGCACAAATGCAGGACCGTATAGCCACTGTAATGCCCCTGGTAAGGGAACACCTCCAGAGAGCTCAAGAGGCCCAAAGTAGAATTTACAACCGGTCCGCAAGAATCAGGACATTCAACCCAGGCGATAGGGTCCTTATACTAGTCCCCACTGTTGAGAGTAAATTCTTGGCGAAGTGGCAAGGTCCTTATGAAATTGTTGAAAAGATCAGTGAGGTGAACTACAAGGTGCACCAACCAGGTAGAAGGAAGCCTTTCCAAGTTTATCACATAAACTTGATCAAGCCCTGGAAAGACAGGGAATCCTTGGGGGCGACAAATACTGTTAATAATTTGTCACAACCAATCCCTCCAGTCAAGGTAGGTGATACTCTATCAGTGTCACAGAAACAGGAGGCTCAGGAATTTTTACAGAAAAACAAATATCTGGGCTACATTGTTGGAAGAGGATTGGTTAGGCCACAGCTAAATAAAATTGAGGCAATACAGAATTGGCCTAGACCCCTGACAAGGAAACAGGTTAGAGCTTTCCTGGGTATTACGGGTTATTACCGTAGATTTGTGCCGAACTTTGCCTCAGTTGCTGCTCCGCTAACTGACTTGACAAAGGGCGGAAAGACAGCAATGGTCACGTGGACCCCAGAGGCCGAGGAGGCTTTCCAAAGCCTTAAGTCTGCCTTGTGCCAACCACCTGTGTTAGTCACCCCCGATTTCAGGCGAGAATTTCTGGTCCAGACAGATGCCTCTAGCACAGGCTTAGGTGCAGTACTCTCACAAGTAGTGAATGGTGAGGAGCATCCGGTGACGTACTTGAGTAGAAAACTAACCCCGGCCGAGAAAAATTATGCCATTGTGGAGCGAGAATGTTTGGCAGTAAAGTGGGCCCTAGAATCTTTAAAGTATTACTTGCTAGGCAGGAAATTCAAGTTGGTGACAGACCATGCCCCCCTAACATGGATGAAGTTAAACAAGGAGAGAAATGCAAGAGTGACTAGATGGTTTCTCTCCCTACAAAACTTTAATTTCACTGTGGAACACAGGCCAGGGAAATTACAGGCAAATGCTGACGCATTGTCAAGGGTAAGTTGTCTGTGGGGACAAAAGGCTCAGCCCTCCGGTCTGAAAAAGAGGGGGGGGATATGTAGACATGTCACTGGAGAAGTGATCGAGGGGGTGTACATCTCACCTAGGTTGCTACACAGTGTGAGATGGTAAATCCAGGATGGATCAGTTTCTCAGCAGCGATATGCTGCTGAGTTGTTATTTAATTTTGCCGGGCCTGGGTTTATATGGAATGGCAGGTAGGTTTGGTAGAGGGACCTGTCATTCCACATCCCCCGATCCAGTTCTGGGTTTGGGATCAGGTGAGCTTGGATCCTAATTAGCCTGGGAAGCTAAAGGCTCTGTAGGGTCTGCAGGTGATTGCTTCTCAGCCAGGGAATGAACAATCTGTGTGTTGAAGGAAGCTGCAAGCACAGCCACTGCTGGAGCTAAAACTCACCCTGCGATATCCAGGCGAAAGACGCTGTGTTTGTAAGTGTCAGATAGGTGAGCAGAACCTGTTAGTAAGCGCCCAGCCGGGCTAGGACTTTTATTTGTTGTTGTACTTAGAAAGCACGGTGTTGCTGTATATTTTGTTTGCTGGACTGTTTGTACCACGAATAAACGCCAAGATCTGCTTTATCAAATTCCAAGTCTGCTGTGAACTGTGTCCAAACACACCCTACCCCGGGAAGATCCCTTACACCAAGTATACCACGTCCACCGCCACCCCTCTGTCCAAGGTTTTACTTACCTCCTCATAAAAAGAAATCAGGTTTGTCTGACAACTACTGTCTTTCATGAATCCATGCTGTCTGTTGCTTAAAATATTTTTTTTCTGCAAGAACTCGTCTATGTGGTCTTTTATTAATCCCTCCAGTATCTTCCCAACTATAGAAGTTAAACTTTGTTCCCTTTTTTAAATATAGGCACCACATTGGCCCTATGCCAATCCAGTGGTACTATTCCTGTCATTAACCAGTCCCTATAAATTTGAAACAATGGCTTTGAAATTACAGAGCTCAATTCTTTTAGGATCCGTGGGTGGATGCCATGTGGTCCAGGTGCTTTATCCACCTTTATTCCGTCTAAATATTTCTGGACCATATCACTTTTGAGCCATTGTGGATCATTTGGGGCTGTGTCACTACCACCCCCATTATGGACATGAGCTCCCCCATGCTCCTTTGTATACACAGAGCTGAAGAATCTACTTAATACATTTTCCTTCTCTTTGTCCCCAGTCACCCACTCCAGATTAGTTTGTAAAGAACCTACACACTCACACCTGACCTTTTTACTATTAATATATTTGAAGACTTTTTTGGGGTTTGTCCTTCTTTCTTTTGCAATCTGTTGTTCATTTTTGAGTTTTGCATCCTTGATTTCCTTTTTACATATTCTGTTATATTCTTTGTAACATTTAAACGATGCTAGTGTTCCTTCATTTTTATATTTTTTAAAAGTTATTTTCTTATTGTTTATAGCTTTTTTAAATTTGGCAGTGAGCCACATAGGTTTTATTTTTTAGCCTTTTAAACTTATTGGCCTAGGAATATACTTTGCAGTGAGTTCACAGTCACTTTGAATAATTCCCATTTCTGTTCTGTGCCCACTGATGCCAATATTCCCTCCCAGTCCAAGTCCTGGCGAGCAGCCCTCATCCTTGGACAATTTGCTCTCTTGAAGTTAAGTGTTTTTATCTTTCCCGTATGTGTTTTTTGCTTACAGATAACATCAAATGTGAGGGTTAAGGTCAAGACTCTGTGCAGGCCAGTCAAGTTCCTCCACCCCAAACTTTTTCATCAATGTCTTTATAGACCTTGCTTTGTGCACTGGTCCAAGTCATTTGGTGGAGGGGGGATTATAATGTGGGGTTGCTGTTCAGGGGTTGGGCCTGGCCCCTTAGTTCCAGTAAAGGGAATTCTTAAGGCGTCAGCATATCAAGACATTTTGGACAATTTCATGCTCCCAACTTTGTGGGAACAGTTTGAGGATGGCCCCTTCTTGTTCCAACATGACTGCGCACCAGTGCACAAAGCAAGGTCCATAAAGACCTGGATGAGTGAGTTTTTGGTGGAGGAACTTGACTGGCCCAACCTCAACCCGATAGAACACCTTTGGAATGAATTAGAGCTGAGACTGTGAGCTAGACCTTCTCATCCGACATCAGTGCCTGACCTCACAAATGCACTTCTGGAAACATGATCAAAGATTCCCATAGACGCACTCCTAAATCTTGTGGACAGCATTCTCAGAAGAGTTGAAGCTGTTATAGCTGCAAAGGTCATGTGATGATAGCGAATTCATTTTCAATATTTTCACACTAAAGCTCCTCCCCGCCAATCAGGAAGTAGGTCGTGAGACCTGTTTGCCAATTGGCCAAAGCGTCAGGCGATCCGCACAGGTGTCACCTCCTCTATCCAGCCACCCCCTCTATGACTAATGGATAGATTCATGCATTGCATAAATCTATCCATGGCCGCTGCTGCCACCCCCTATTCAGGCATCCAGCCCCTTTTCGGTGCCAGGCGCCTGAATTCCAGCAACATGGGTGTTTTTTTTGAAGCACCTGATTAGAGCCATAGGCTCTAATAGGCTTCAAAAAATGTGGACTCGTGGCACGGAGCATTGCGCTCGCAGTCCACCCAGATGTGTTATAAAAGCAAATGAATAGTTACTTTTCGAACACTGAACCGCCTCTCCGCCAATCAGGTATCATGGGTCTAATACCCATAACCTGATTGGCTGAAGGTACATGCGCTCTGATTGGATGCCTGGCAGACTGAAGAAGAGAGGCGGGGGAAGCATGGAGGACACAGGAGTCCCTCCACTGCTCGCCGCCGTTACCCGGTACCTGACCCGCCACTGAGACGGGGTAAGTACCGGGCAGACAGTGGGCAGGAGGGGTCACAGTAGCGGCATTAGATGGACATGAGTGGTGGCATATGATGGGCACAAGTTGCTGCATATGATGGGTACAAGGGGCTGCATATGATGGGCACAATTGGCAGCATATGATGGGCATGAGTGGCTGCATATGATGAGCACAAGTGGCTGCATATGAAGGGCACAAGTAGTGCATATGATGGGTACAAGTGGCAGCATATGATAGGCACAAGGGGCTGCATATGATGGGCACAATTGGCAGAATTTGATGGGCACGAGTGGCTGCATATGATGAGCACAAGTGGCTGCATATGAAGGGCACAAGTAGTGCATATGATGGGCACAAGTGGCAGTCTATGATAGGCACAAGGGGCTGCATATGATGGCCACAATTGGCGGCATTTGATGGGCACGAGTGGCTGCATATGATGAGCACAAGTGGCTGCATATCATGGGCACAATGGCTGCAATTGATGGCACAGTGGCTGCATTTGATGGGCACAATGCCTGCATTTGAAGTGAGGCTGCAATTGATTTTTTTTTATTTTTTTAGTATTTTTCTGTTTGTTTGCGCCCCCCAAAAAATTTGACAACCAGTCGCTACTGTATTGGATGCCTAGCGCTTAGGCAGAAGAGAGAGGAGGCACACAGTAGAGGTAGCTGCTGGGGGAGAGGACACCGAAGCTGCTGCCCGCACCCCTCCGCATGCACGTCGGGCAGTTCGTGCTGGAGGACACCACAGCCCGCCACCTGCTTATTCACTAAAACATCCCTAATTGGTCAGTTGAACTACCTTTGTTATCAAACAATTGGAATCCATTTAATTGAAATCAGGGGATTAATAAGATGACAAGTTGCTATAGGTTACTGCATTTTGCACTTTGCTCTTTGTCTCACTAAATATATGTGTTGATCCGAATCCCAGAGGAGCCTTTCCTGCTACTGAGTCTCCTATCTCATCTTCCCTCCTTGTGCAGGGATGCCTCTGCAGGCTTATTTATGACTGTGGTGAGGAAGAAATTCCCTGTGCGTCACAGCCCTCCGGAGAGCACGCAGGGAGCCCTCGTATGCATTTGTGGATCAACAACTTGCATAGTTTAGCAGATTCTTGTTTTACATTCAATTTAGCCAGGGAGGAGGAGAGAGCGCCTTGCAGGGAAATTTGCTGCAGTCAGCACTTTAGCCTGCGGAGGCAGCAAGAGAGAATAGATGGGATGACAAGTAGTCTGTGGGGCGCCAAGACCTTTCTCTACGTGAGCTAATTTAGCCACATTATCCAGCGTTACCTATAAATCACAGATGCGATTTGTTTCTTTACTCAGCAGCCAATGACGATTGCCCCAATTGTTCCAGGCGGCGGTTGACAAGAGAGATCTAGGACTGCGTCGTAACGAAAATGCAGATCTGGAAAAAGAGATTTTCTGGGGGTTGCGGATCAGCCTAGCTGAGCATCTGCATTAATTTACTTTGGCTCCAGAAACTTTTGAGGGCCAACAGCAAATGTACCTTGATTTACAAGTCACTTTAAGGAGGAAGTAAACCCTGATGTGTTTACTTCCTCTGTGATTCCCTGCAAAGGTAAAGCATAATGGACTACTATGCATCGCATACTACCCCATTATGTGTCACTTACCTGACACAGGAGCCAGCGAAGTCACCGCTGTCCCCTGTAGTTCCGAGCGTCCATCTTCTTGGTGGGTCTCTGTGGGTCTGTCGGCGCTGTGATTCACCGGAGCAGCGATGACGTCACTCCCGCGCATGTGCACGGGAGCTTACACTCGCGGCATATCGCCGCGGTCTGTGGCTTACCCAGTGCGCCTGCGTGCCGGTGTCTACGGCGCATGCGCCGTAGACATCGGTGGCTGTTTTCAGGTAAATATCTCCTAAACCGTATAGGTTTAGGAGATATTTCTTGGACCTACAGGTAAGCCTTAATCTAGGCTTACCTGTAGGTCAAAGTGGTTTGTAAGGGTTTACAACCACTTTAAGGACAGTACAAAGCTGAGCTGGGAAATATTAGGCCATAGCCTGCAGTGTAGACTCAGATAAACTCAGACTGCAGTATGATATACAATACCGGTCAAACATGATAGAACACTCCCCTTTATGCAGTTCAATGTCTCAATGTATTATGAATCTAAAGCTGAACTCCAGATATCCTTTCAAATTCACCTTGCAGTGGGGCTTTATCCATACTGCAAAGGTTAAATGCATGTTTAATCTAAGGCAACCATTCTCAACCAGGGTTGCATGGAGCCCCAGGGTTCCTTCAGAGTTTGCTAGGGGCTCCATAAGCTGTGACTAATTGACCTCCCATCTGATGGTGTCTGCATAGTTATGGGACCAACACCACTTAGTAGAGCCAGAGGCATGACATCAATTATCATTTTAGCTATCTTCTGGGTATGTGCTTAGGAGCAAACTTCTATTTTGCTTGAAACTAATTTAAAATGTGTTAACAAAATCAGATACCGCCTATGTGTTTCGGGGGGAAAGGATCCTTTCTTCAGGGGCTGAATAAGGATTTGTAAATCAATCTGGATGAAATAACATAGAAAGCCTGAATTGGGGCTAGATTGAAGCTAGCTTGTCCTCTCAGCAGTGTAAACAGACCTTTTAGCTGTCTGTAAGGATAGAATTCTGACTAGTACAATCCTATTGCTATCAACGTATGGGGGGGGCATTGTTCCCACTGAGCCTGTTAAATTGGTTTTAGCAAGGGTTCCCTGAGACCGGAAAATTATTTGAAGGGTTCCGCTTGGACAGTGGTCTCCAAACTGTGGCTCACAGGCCAGATGCGCCCCTTTGCCTTTATCCGCCCCTTGGTGCACTATTTCTCCCACTGATAAAAGACATTTTTCACCCCACTGACTCCAACGATGGGGCATTTTTCCTCCAATTGACACCAACAGTGGGGCACTTTTCCTCCCACTGACACCAATGATGTGGCACTATTTCTGCCATTGATACCAACACTTGGCAGTATTCCTCCCACCATTACCAATGACAGGATACTATTTTTCCTCCCACTGACAACCAAAACTATACATTGCTTACATTAAGGGATTTTCTACTCCCAGTGACCACAGTCCAGCCTCCCTAAAGTCTAAAATACAGTAATCGAGACCTTTGTTTAGAAAGTTTGGAGACCCCTGTTCTAGGGTAAGAAGACTGAGAAACGCTGACAATCCCGGGATGTAAGGGGTCCTTTTATTTATGTGATAAGGTGAGCAAGCAGCAAAAAGGAGTGGTGGGTTTGGGGGACCTGTTGTACAGTGGGGTGGAAGCCTGTGGGAGCAAGCAATAAGGTAAGTATCTGACCTCATTCCTTGACGCTGAAAAAAAAAACAAGTAATTCATATTTACAGATTAGAGTTTTAAAGCTAAACTCCAAGTATGGTTTGTATCACAGAATTGGCTAATAGGGAAAAACTATTACTTGCTCATTAATACCCTTTACATTTTTGTTTTAAAGAATGAGCAGTACAGTTATTTACAAGGATACAATAAAAGCTAATGCCTTTGTACAATATTTGGACCTTAAAGAGGGAAGATTGACAAATGGAAATGAGTCAAAAAGATGGGCAATCAGGAGCCATGCCATTGACCGAAGAGGGGGATTGTGACCAGATGGTGCCCAGAAACTAGGCAAGAAAGGAAAGCATTTCCATGAACCACCGGGTATGTATTTTCTAGCCCTGTGCACTGGCCAGCAGTTTTAATAATCTATCATTTCCCATGTTGAGAGATGAAGGCTTAGTGGAATTCAACTCTATTATCACTGAGAGGCTTCCAGTTAATAAGACAATTAAAACCAGAAGAGACAATGCCACTTCAACAAAGAAATGCTAATTTAGATTCTTGTTCTCAGTAGTGGAATTATTCCTATGAATATATGGGAGGAAGGGCTATTATACGAGGAGATAGCTGAACCTATATTTATCCACCCACAGACTGACTGGCCCCTTGGCAATATCATGTGCCGCAGACTGTCTCCTGCTTTACATATGGTATCCTCCTTCAGAGCATAAACAACAGCAGTCATCGTGATCGTCACAGCTCTGTGTGCAGGAACATTCACGATGGCAGAAACGGCGACTCTGAAAAACAAAATGGACGGCTACATTCCATAATGCCAGCTTAATTAGGTTGATGCCACTTAATGAAATGATATTGTGCATAACCCAGGCTGGCTGGTGTGATGTATGCAGATTGAAGTGTTTGAACCCTAACAATGGACTTCCCTTCTTTGCTCCATTTTGATCTGAAAATATTACTTAGAGAGCTTTTTAATAATGTAGGCTAAGCTGAAAACCGCTCAAAGGCTCCAGAAGGTAAGTCCCGTGGCCGGTGACACTGCTGGTTGCAGTGTAAGGCTCATAAGGCTCAGCATAGACTACAAAAAAATGGCACCCAGCCGCACACAGGATCAGCGGACTGTAGAGCTAAGATAGTAAAAAATAATGAGAACTGGCTACAGCTTGGTTCTCCACTCATAGGAGAACTCCCCCAGTGCATTTGTCCATGTGAGGAACATTTTTGATTCTTCTATAGAGAGCATTTTGTTATATATGTTCAAAACCTGTTAATTCTGCCAAAAATCCAATGAGCTGATAACTACCTGTTCTCTCCGACTGGGCGATTAGTATTGATCCCATTTATTTCTGTGCATTTGTAAACAGGCGCCTAAAATATTATTGTGACTCAGGGTTAAAATGTTGTGGTGTGTTCGCTGTTGGCTCATGGTACTTTCCATAGCTGGGGATAATTTAGCAGGAAGGGGTTGGGCTGGTGAGTCACTGGGAGGTGGAAGGACCATACACAAGAAGATGTCGTGTTACACCTAAGTGGGGTTGTCCCTTGGCGGGACCCTGAAATGGGACTGTGTAGTTATATCAGGACTCGGGTCTGAACCTGCAACCTCTGCTGTGTCTGGCAAAGTCTCTACTTGCTGAGCCATGCCTTTGCACTTCTTGTTTGTCAGATTATTGTGCTCTCTCCAGACAATATCTCACTTGTGTCACTCCTGCTGCTGTCCGTATCATGATTTTTGTCTTGTTCCTCAACTACGCTTCTACTTAATCCCAACCTCCAACCACATGTTACTAACCTTTGGCCTGTTTACTGACAACGCTTCATCCCTACCTGTTATATCTGCTACTGGAGCCTGGCTTGCACACCTTCTGGTGGGGCAATCCTGAGAAACGGGCCTTGTTACTAACATGCAGCAAAACTCTCCACCATCAGGAACTCTGGTGAACACTGTTTAGTACTTAGACTCCAAACTTCAGGTAAGCCTGTGTCATCCGCCAGGGTGACCTACTTGCGTACTTATCCAGCTGGTGGGTGGGAGCCTCTCCCCTGCTATAGCTACTGGCCTCCAAGCCTAACCCTTGAACATGACAAGCTGAGCCATGTTACCACTGGTTGGAAACTACTGCAAGCTAAAGGTCTAAGCATCACGACATACCCCCAGGTCCAGTATAGAAAACAAAGAGGGAAAGAAGGAACATCATTGCGTTTGTAACCTGTACACTGCCGTGTGACTAATGGGAACTGTAATGTGGAGATGAAAAGGAACTGTTGCTTATGCCTTTTATTCAAATAAAAAAAAAAGGCTTCCCCCTGAATGGGTGGGATTTTAAATGACCATCAACTCCGGACACAAATGGACACAATAATATACAATTTTTATTCATAAATTACACAATGTACATAATATTACCAGGAAGTACAAATGGGCTAAACAATGTCCTCCTGGTGTATTAATAAACAAACATATATACAGAACAAAATATGATTAAAACAATGCTTGTCCTATATCACCCACACCCGACGCGTTTCCAGTTGCTGATAATTCAGAACCTTCATCAGGGGTGAACAAACTTGATGATATAGCAATCTATAATATAAAACAATTCAATTAAAAGCATATAAGCTATTTTTACCAGGCTGGGAAAAAAAAAATATATCAATAAATAAATAAAAAGCAAAAAAACAAAAGAAGAGAAGAGGGGGATTCCCAACTCCCATATCCTCCCCCCCCCCCCCCCCCCAAACCTACACACACACACACACACACACACACACCCCACTCCCTTCACAGAACAAAATTAGCTAAACAGATACATTTTTTTGATAAGTATATAGGGATTGGACCACTTCACCGTTATTTGACCCATTTTCAGTTCTTTTCTCGTTTTTATTCAAATAAACATCTGAATTCATTACAATGACTGGTCTGAGAGAGTGAGAATGTGCTCCTACGGTGAATGGGAATGGGGGAATGAAGTGTAATCCTTCATATTGACTTTATGGATAATGAAGTAAACAGTAAAAGGAAGAAAAAGCAGCCAATTTGGAAGAGGAGGAAAGAGAGTTGACGTTTCTGTTGGAGGGGTAGATTGGTGGCTGCATGGTCTACTCTTCTAAGTGGCAGGGTTCCTATGTTAGGGCCCGCTGCATAACACAAACCTCCTAAGGACTGGATCACAGGAGTGAGAGGCTTCAAATAATAATACAAAAATACACAGAAATATACAGTAGCTTCCCTCCATGCCTTCGGGCTGAAGAATAGATTGTATCGTGTAAAGCGTGACAAGAACTGTTCGAGGAAAAATCAACACCTTTCCCCTTAAAATTACTCTGTAGACAGTTTGGGGACAGGAGTCTCTGGCAAGTGAAAGGACATTATCTCTCAAGTGTGGGGCCTGATGAAGTGATTGGGCCTCTGGCTATGAGGGGTTCTAACTCATTAACCACTTGCCTACCGGGCACCTTTACCTCCTTCCTGGGTTTTTTATATTTTGTTAAACAAATGAAACAAGGATGAACATTTTGAAAAAAAAAACGTTTTTTCTTCATTTCTGTTATAAAATTTTGCAAGTAATTTTACTTCTTCAATGATGTTCGCTGATGAGGCTGCACTGATGGGCACTGATGAGGTGGCACTGATGGGCACTTATAGGCGGCACCGATGGGCACTAATAGGCAGCCCTGAGGGGGACTAATGTGGAGGCACTGATAGGCAGCACTGATGGGCACTAATGTGGAGGCACTGATAATCAGCACTGATGGGCACTAATTGGCACTGAAGGGGCTGCACTGATCATCAGGGCACTGATGATCGATGACCTGATTATCAGCGTAAACGATGTGCTGACAGGCTTACCGGTTAAAAGATCTCCTTTCCTCTCACAGACACACAGTGGGAGGAAAAGGCCTGCCGATAACCGGCAAGTCTGTTTACATGTGATCAGCTGTGATTGGACACATCTGATCACATGATAAAGGGCCGTTGTGATTATGCCTCTCTTGTGTAGACATCTAAAAGTCCTGATACTGCTGCTGGGTGCGTCCATCTTGAATGGGATGTAAGCAGTCCCTGAAGGTTATTAGTGTCCATAGATGCTTTGATTTTTTTTATCTGATCGATGTGCAGTTTGATCAAAATGATTGAGTTTGCGAACAATGAAACAGTCATAACGTTCCTTCCAATTGATTTAGACTCAAGTTGGATCAGATTTGAGTCAGTCAGTCAGAGGGGGGGGGGGGGGGGTAATAGTATAGTATCAGTCATTTTGCATCAATGGGCAGCACTGAGATACTTTGCTCATTAATATTATCGAATTTCAATCAACCAAATTATGGGTATACTGTACATGTGAAAACAAGAATGTTGATGATTTACGTATGTATTATGTATTATTATTCAGATGGGTTGTTGATAATTTAGTGAAGTGTGTATGACCATCACAATATTTGTACCTTAACCACTTGATTAATGGGCACTTTAACCCCCTTCCATGCCCAGTCCAATTTTCAGTCTTCAGCGCTTTCAGGCACTTTGAATGACAATTGCGTGGTCATGCTACACTGTACCCATATGAAATTGTTATCATTTTTTTCATACAAATAGAACTTTCTTTTGGTGGTATTCTGCCTTGTGAGTAGGCACTGCTGTGTCACACATTTCAGAGCGCCTACCTTCTAAACCACAGAGGTGATCAGGGGAGGGGTTTCAGGAGGCGGAGTCAATACCGGAATCACCGCTTGCAGGCAGCAAGGTACCATGGGATATGTAGTCCTTAGAAGTTAGAGGAGAAGCTGCAAAGCAAGAAGGGAATCCAGGGAGTTGTGGAAAGTGATGGCCAGCAGACATGCAGAACTCACAAAATGAAAAAAGTTTTTCAAGTACGCTTATATTGAATTATCAACAATAACTATTGTTTGTATTGTTATTACAATGCTGATGTTATAAAATGAAAGTGTATGCTGTGACCTTAGATTTCCTGTAGGATTGCATCTTCACTTTCAATCTAAATCCAGTTCCCCATGTGTAGCATATGAATGAATGGATTGTCAATTAAACATCGATTATTATTATTCCTATCAGAAGAGATCGATCAGAAAAAAACCGGATCATTTATTGAATCGTGTATGGCCACCATTAGCCTTGGCTTATATCTGCATGCACAGGTCACGAGTAGGGCAGCCCATTCATTTCATTGCACTTTCGTACCTGCAAAAGTCCCCAACCCTTTGGTAAAATGTGGCACCATTGTATTGGTGTGCACGTTTACTGGTGTATGGGGGGGCATTAAGAATTTGTAATTTTTTTAGGTCGGTGACAGGGTCTCTTCAAATCTGACAGGCATTCTTTATCTTTCAATAGTATTTATTGGTTTTAACTGGTAGAAAATACAAGATACATTTTGGAAACACTGAAAATAGAAACATATTTTGACCAACATGGCCTACAAAGCATTAAAAGGATATTATGCCAACACCAGTATCACATTGGTTAATGTACCATGGGTGATTAAGTAACTACGTCCAAATTTGACTGAACACAACCCATATTTGATTAGGCATCATTGAGAACATCGTAACTTGGAATTATAAATGTTTAGGTATATTTTGCCCCTAGGTTTGTCACAACGGTACTTATTAGCGTGTAAGAGAGAAGAGGGTAGGCGAGAGTCCCACCAGCCACTCCCAATGGGATCATGCTGTGGGTGGGGGGACCCCAGCCACCCCACCCCGCACTATGTGACCATGAGGCCTCCTACCCCTTACTGATCTTTCGTACAAGATTCTAGGGGAAAAAAACGTACAGAGGAAAAGAAAGAAGGAGAGAGGAAAGAAAAGAAAAGGAAGAAATAATAAGGGGGGGAGGGAGTGCACCCCTGGTGTTCCCTCCTTAGCTATACTAACAGCTCATAAACCTTCAGACAGATATTCCAACCATGGTTCCCAGATCTTATCAAAGACTGGTTGTTTATCCAGTAAAATTGCTGAGAGGCGTTCATTGATCATGATCCACGACAGCTTCGCTTTCATCAAGTCGAAGGGGATCATAGGTGCCCTCCAGGATCCCGCTACCGCTATCCTGGACGCCATGAAGATAAATGATATAAGTTTCTTCATGTGCCCTGGTATTCCCTGTATTTGGTTACCCAACAGCGCCTGTTGTGGTGATTTAGTTAGATTTACCTGGGTTAGTGAGTAGATAAAATTATAAATGGGTATCCAAAACCGCCTGACTTTAGGGCAAGTCCACCATATATGATATACTGTGCCTTCTATACCACAACCCCTAAAACATAGAGGGGAGATGCCTTGGGACATATGTAGCCACTCTCGCTGGTACCATGTACCATCGCATTAAAACTTTATAATTCGCCTCTACTAGTGAGGTATTGATAAATGAGTTTGAGGCAGATTACGCCATTTTAACCCATTTATCAAATCCCATCATTGCCTCTATATCCTGTTCCCATTTGTTTCCTGTAAAATCGTTTTTCCGACTTTGAGGACAAGATACTGTATATTTTCGAGATGTGGCCTGTATGGTTATCGAAGGATCTGCACAGGTATTCCATTGAGGTGGACAGGCATTCTTTAAAGGGTAACTCCACTTTCATGGGGAAAAAAAAATAGCAAATAAAAAATAATAATAATATAGCATATACAATTGTGACATAAGTCATTTTGTAATTGAATGTCATTAAAAATGAACTTTCCTTTTCCTTCTGCAACTATGTCATTTTCTGTAAATGCAATATGGCTACCTGGAGGTGTTGTGTACACAGATAATGTACAGTACGTCCCCTAGAAACATAATTTCCTGCTTGTGTGATTGGCCCACTGATTTTCCCAGAAGTCTGCACCAAGATACAAGTTAGATTTTTGGCATCCTCTGCAACAAAAATCTCATTTTTGATAAGATACTCCCAACAGGAAATCATGTCTTAGGATGTAGACCCAGCAGTTTTCCTCTTTAGAGCCCTTCAGGTGCAGCAGCCAGTTGATAATTATGAAACCACTCCTATTAGACTTACTAAGCACAGGGGCACAGAGGAACAAACAACGATTTCTTCAGAATAACAAAAGGTAGGAATCTGAAGCAAAGTTTGTTAAAATCCCTGCAATGTACATACAGTAGATCACCCAGAGGGGAATGTATTTTTTCTTTTAAAAAGTGGAGTTACGCTTTAAGTGTAAGAAGAAGCTGCATTATCTTATCCCTGAACAGCCTTCCTAAAAAATGTATTATGTTGATGAGAGATTTAAGCCCTGTATGAATGGATTATCTTCTTTTGTACTGGATACAGGAGAAGTATTAAGACTATTTTCTAAAGTTACTGTGCCATCTGGATATGTTTTGATGGGTTTTTACTCAGAACCATAATACACATGCGGGAAATGATCTGTATACTATAATACAGCTACAGTCGTTCCTAATCACAATGGCCAAGTTCCAAAAAAAAGATTCCAGCAGCCATTTTTCATTCGAAAATAAAAACCCAACTGTGCAAATTCCAGTTTAACCAGCATTGAGATATTTCATTTAAACACCTTTGAAGATGGGACCTGATAGGCAGAAGAGCCGCACCACCATCAAACGCCGGAATTTCAAAACGCTGTTTACCTCTCTTTGCTGTTGCTTAGCAACCTATAAGTCACTACTTAAAAGGGTTCTTTAGATACCCTTCCATGTCTTTCCATTGAGATGCGGGAAGAGAAAATTCCCAGAAGGCCACTGATAAATTGAGATGTATTCAAACGATATCATTTATGGCTAGAAGAACCCTTTACACAATGTATCACATTAATCAACTTTTAATCTGCCCTGGGCGTTTATCTGTTTAGGCGCGGAAAGGAAGAAAGGTTTTATATTTATTATAGCAACAAGCAGGAAGGTTTCAATGCCAACTATCCCAGTTTTCTGGTGCAGATTCCAGGATTTTGACATTTGTCCCTGGAAATATTAATTTCAAGATCCAGCTTTGAAGACATACCTGCTCTCAATTTTGAGCTTAGATGGCAATTCATTGATGTGGCATTGATTCAGAGGCACCTTGATGCAGAGGTGGCTTACAGGTTCCTTGATGCAGAGATGGCTCAGATGTTCCTTGACGTGGTGGTGGCTCAGAGGTGCCTTGACGCAGCTGTGGTTCAAAGGTGCCTTGATGTTGGGGGTGTTTCAAAGGTGGCTTGGTGCGGGGGTGATTCAGAGGTGCCTTAATGCAGAGGTGGTTCAGAGGTTCCTCGATGTGATGGTGGTTCAAAGATGCCTTGAGGTGGTAGTGGTTCAAAGGTGCCTTGACCTGGTGCTGGTTCCGAGGTGCCTTGATATGGCAGTGGTTCAGAGGTGTCTTGACATGGGGCTGGTTCAAAGATGCCTTGAGGTGGTAGTGGTTCAAAGGTAACTTGACGTAGTGGTGGCTCAGAGGTGCCTTGGCGCAGTGGTGGTTCAAAGGTGCCTTGATGTTGGGGGTGTTTCAAAGGTGGCTTAGTGCGGGGGTGATTCAGAGGTGCCTTGATGCAGAGGTGGTTTAGAGGTTCCTCGATTTGATGGTGGTTCAAAGATGCCTTGAGGTGGTAGTGGTTCAAAGGTGCCTTGACCTGGTGCTGGTTCCGAGGTGCCTTGATATGGCAGTGGTTCAGAGGTGTCTTGACATGGGGGTGGTTCAAAGATGCCTTGAGGTGGTAGTGGTTCAAAGGTGACTTGACGTAGTGGTGGCTCAGAGGTGCCTTGGCGCAGCGGTGGTTCAAAGGTGCCTTGATGTTGGGGGTGTTTCAAAGGTGGCTTAGTGCGGGGGTGATTCAGAGGTGCCTTGATGCAGAGGTGGTTCAGAGGTTCCTCGATGTGATGGTGGTTCAAAGATGCCTTGAGGTGGTAGTGGTTCAAAGGTGCCTTGACCTGGTACTGGTTCCGAGGTGCCTTAATATGGCAGTGGTTCAGAGGTGTCTTGACATGGGGGTGGTTCAAAGATGCCTTGAGGTGGTAGTGGTTCAAAGGTAACTTGACGTAGTGGTGGCTCAGGGGTGCCTTGGCGCAGCGGTGGTTCAAAGGTGCCTTGATGTTGGGGGTGTTTCAAAGGTGGCTTGGTGCGGGGGGGATTAAGAGGTGCCTTGATGCAGAGGAGGTTCAGAGGTTCCTCGATGTGATTGTGGTTCAAAGATGCCTTGAGGTGGTAGTGGTTCAAAGGTGCCTTGACCTGGTGCTGGTTCCAAGGTGCCTTGATATGGCAGTGGTTCAGAGGTGTCTTGACATGGGGGTGGTTCAAAGATGCCTTGAGGTGGTAGTGGTTCAAAGGTGACTTGACGTGGTGGTGGTTCAGAGGTGTCTTAACGTGGCAGTGGTTCAGAGGTGCCTTGATGTAATAATGGCTCAGAGGTTCCTTGACAAAATAAAGGTTCAGAGGTGCCTTTATGCAGTAATGGCTCTGAGATTTCCTTGACATGCCAGTGGTTCAGAGGTACATTGAAGTGGCCATGACTCAGAGGTGCCTTTTATGCAGTAGTGGCACTGGGCTGCTTTGATGCCACAGTGACTGGGAGGTGCATTTGCACAGTGTTGGTTCAAAGGTGCCTTAACACAGAGGTAGCCCAGAGGTGCCTTGATGCAGTGATGGCTCAGGGGTGTCTTGATGCAGAGGTGGCTCAGGGGTGCCTTGACGTGGCAGTGGAAGGGCCAGCTTTGAAGACATACCTGCTCTCAATTTTGAGCATAGATGGCGATGCCTTGATGTGGCATTGACTCAGAGGTGCCTTGATGCAGAGGTGGCTCAGGTTCCTTGAGATGGTTGTGGTTCAGAAGAGCCTTGGTTCAGTGATCAAAAATTGGAGACCATCAACTCACTACTATGTATACGCTGCACTATCCCATAGATGAGCATAATAGGTACAGCGTCCCTGAAGTGCAGACTCACCATTCAATGTGTGGTCTCTGTGAATTAAAACTCAAGTGAAAATAATAATACAGGGGATAGAAGAAGAAGAAGAAAACCTCCCTGAAAAAAAAGTCAGGGGCGGACCACGCTGCCTAAAAACAGGAAAAATATTTATTACACAAAAATCAAAAACCATACAAAAACTAGGCACCCACCACCAACACCTAGACTACATTAAAATAAAACAACGTTGTCTGAGTAAAAGCAGCTGCGTCACGCATACAGCAAGCACACATCATATACTCAATTTAGAATACAAAATAAAGTGTTAGAAATGGCTATTGAGTTAGCAGCTAGATCCTAGTGCTCATCACCATAGATCAATGTACATATCTCATCACTGTATGTAAAAAAAAAAAAGGGGGGGGGGCTACCAGGGGATACCAGGGTATAGATTATAAAGTCCACACAAGGACTGAAGAAAAAAACCCACAAGAAACCCAACACTGGCTTAAGCTAAATTACTGTTTTTGTGGCTTGATGATATATCCTGCATGGAAAGCAGCATAGAACCATTTATTGTAGATGATTTCAGGTGTTCTATATATAGCCATTTAACAGCGCTAATCCGGTATGGGGTTATTCAATATTAAGCAGTGGGTAGAGGTTAACTGCTGGTGAGCACAAGCAATTTATGCAAAGTTAATAGAAAGTCTAAGGACCATAGGTCCGCTCACCCAACCGCAGATATTAGACATATCCGGTAAACTGACAGGAATCCCAAGTGTGTCCACTGAACTCCCCCGCCTGGATGAAATTCCTCACACTGCGGCAGTCTAATCAGCTGGAACACTTCGCCATCTCAGAGAAGTCCTGCAAGCTTCCACGAGTAGTCTGCTAATGTCAGTATGGCATTATGCCGTCCGGAGACATCGTTCCAATAACTCGGCCAAAGATGGCTCCCACTGGCTTCAAAGTGTGTCATGCTCTTGCGCTAGTGAGACGCAGTGTGTCACCCGTTACGTATAAAGCCTGTGGTGTCGTTATCAACTTGTTTCACCCTACCATGAGGATTTTCTCAAGGATGGTGCAGTGATGGCTCAGAGGTTCCTTG
Organism: Lithobates pipiens; assembly: GCF_037356315.1. Lineage (NCBI taxonomy): Eukaryota > Metazoa > Chordata > Amphibia > Anura > Ranidae > Lithobates > Lithobates pipiens. The sequence continues at coordinate 67,238,879 of NW_027507785.1, forward strand.
ACATGTTTGTGGTTCAGAGGTGCCTTGATGAAGTGCTGGCTCAGAGGTTCTTTAACACAGGGGTGGTTTAGAGGTGCTTTAAAGTGGTGGTGACTCAGAGGTGCCTTCATGCAGTAGTGGCACAGGGGTGCCTTGATGCCATGGTGACAGAGAGGTGCCTTGGCACAGTGTTGGCTCAAAGGTGCCTTGACACAGTGGTAGCTTGGAAGTACCTTGATGCAGAAGTGGCTCAGGGGTGCCTTGATGCAGTGGTGGCTCAGGGGTGCTTTGATGCAGTGGTGGCCCAGGGGTGCCTTGGTGCAGAGGTGGCTTAGGGATGCCGTGATGTTGCAGTGGCTCAGGGTTTCCTTAACATCGCAGTGGCTCGGGGGTGTTTTGACACCTCAGTGGTTGAGAGATCCCTTGCCACTGCAGTGGCTCAAAAGTACCTTTAGATAGATATGACTCAGAGGTACCTGGATGGAGAGGTGGCTCAGGGGTGCCTTGATACCGCAATGGCTTAGGGATTCTTTGACGTCACAGTGGCTCAAAGGCGCCTTGATGCAGCAGTGGCTCAGGGGTGCCTAGCCATCGCATTGGCTCATAGGTAACTTGACACAATTATGGCTCAGAGGTGCCTTGATGTAGAGGTAGCTGAGAGGTTCTTTGAAGCCACAGTGGCTCAAAGGTACTTTGTCACAGATGTGGCTTAGAGGTGCTTTGATGCAGCAGTTGCTCAAAGATGCCTTGACTGAGAGGTGGCTGAAAGGTGCCTTGATGCAGTGGTAGCTCAGAGGTGCCTTGATGCAGTGGTAGCTCAGAGGTGCCTTGATGCAGTGGTGGCTCAGAGGTGCCTTGATGCAGTGGTGGTTCAGAGGTGCCTTGATGCAGTGGTGGCTCATATGTAGCTTGATACAGAGGTGTCTCAGAGGTGCCTTGACATAGTGGTGGCTCAGAGGTGTCTAGACATAGTGGTGGCCCAGAGGTGCCTTGATCCAGTGGTAACTTAGATGTACCTTGATGCAGTGGGGGCTTAGGGGGGCCTTGTCACCTCAGTGGCTCAAAAGTACCTTGATAAAGAGATGGCTCAGAGCTGTCTTGATGCAGCAGGAGCTCATAGGTTCCATGATGCAGCTGTGGCTCAGAGCTACTTTACACCAGACTGGATCAGAGGTGACTTGACACAGAGGTGGTTAAGAGGTCATTTGATGCAATGGTGGCTCAGAGGTACTTTACACTGCAGTGGCTTATATGTGCCTTGACACAGAGGAGGCTGAGAGTTATCTTTATGCAGTGGTGGATCATATGTGACTTGATGTAGAGGTGGCTTAGAGGTGCCTTGACCCGATGGTGGCTCAGAGGTTCCTTAATGCAGCAGATGCTTAAAGGTGCCTTGGTGCTGGCAGTAGCTCGGAGTTCCTGTAATGCATCGATGGCTGAAACATGGCTTCACTAGCATTTACAAATATATGCAATAAAAACGTTTTTAACCTCAAATGTTGACATAATTTAAATAGGCTTTTCGTGCTGAAAGTTTTTTATTCTGTGGATTTCTGTGCCCATGAGCCCCTTTACTTTTGCTATTTATTCATTAATCTGAGCGGTTGTCATATTTGTTTCATTGGTTCTCAGACCTAACCTACAGAATCTCTCTGACTCTACATACGAAGGTCCCTTTTAGGCTGTTGTGTTGACCCACATGTGGTAACACAGTGTGTTATCATGCAATAAGGCACACTTTGTTAAGGCATTTTCGTTTGGTTAGTGGTGCATTTTAGTGCACGAAAAAATGGACATGATTCGTTTTTCTTATGTCTCGCACCACTAGGTTAAGGTTCACCGCAGTTCAAGGGCCTTTACCTGCTACCGTAATAGTGAATTGTGGTTTGTGCATTATTGTATATTGCAGCAATTTGGTGTATTGAGGTAAAAATATTTCTTAGGGGTCCTTTACATGTGGGACTGCCTCTCCTCTGAAAAAGCCATCCGTACTGGGACAAGCATACATTTAGAAAAGTTGACGGAGCACTCAGAACTCCCAGTCTGCATGCTGTGGCCTGGACAGTGACTTAAGCCAGGGGTCTCCAGACATTTTTAAACTAAGAGCCAGTTTACTGTTCCTCAGGCCTTAGGGTGTGAGTAGTGACAGTAGAAAATGTCCTGACATCAGTGGGAGTAAATATTCCCCCATAATTGGTTTTAGCAGGAGGAATAGTGCCCTATGGTTGGTAACAATGAGAAAAATAGCGCCCCCATTAACAGTGTCGGTGGGAGGAGTATTGCCCCATCGATGGTGTCTGTGGGAGGAATGGTGCCTCATCATTGGTGTTATTTGGAGGAATATTGTCCAAAGGGCCAGGTAGAGGTAAGCAAAGGGCCACATCTGGCTCCTGGGCCACAGTTTGGAGACCACTGACTTAAAGTGTTACTAAACCCCGAAGCCTGCATTCACTATATCTGATTTCTCACAGTACACAGAACATGGAAATGCAATTATTTTAGTAAACATAAACTGCTAAATATCTTTTCTCATCAGCAGTATATAGCAGTCTTGTGACTTCTATCAGTGGCTGGTTAAAGCTTAATGGAGGAGTTTTCACTCTGCTCTGACTGTCCTATGAGGCTGCATGACCCCTGATGTTCTGTCTGGATAGTGCTGATTGGCCCTGTGCTGATCACATGCACTCTACCAAAAAAATAAAAATAAAAAAAACACTCTAGCGTTACAGACCCAACTGAGCATGTGCAGAGTGCCCCCAAGGCTCTCTTCTATCAGCAGATGGATTGGGGACAGTGGAAGAAGGGAAGGATATCAGCCTTTTGTGGGTTTAGTAACACATTAAGCTATCCATACACTTAAATGTTTCCCTAGAAATCCATGGATCCCCCCCCTTTCACACTAAACAACGTGAATGGAAATGCATGGTCAGCTAAAAATCACTGAACCCCTTTTGATCACCATGACAGCTAGGCAGTTGGAATTTTCTGAAGAGGGTCAGCGTGCATATTACTTTCAGGACAGGTTTTCTTTTATGGCGTTAGGCATGCATTCCTATATTGTTTTATAGCACCGGTTACACTGATAGCACCTTGCATATCATCGTATATAAGACAAGGAGGGGGGAAGGATGAGGACAATGGGATTGGAACGAATAGAGAATCTCAGGGTTAGCGGGAAAGTGAAGAGAGACGTGGACCGGAGATAAATGGTGAGAAGGAGGGAGCAGCAGGAGACATCCAGAGAGCACCACTGATTACATAGCGCCACTGCTGCAGATAGTTTCCATGGCGACCGGAATCCAGAATCAACCAACTTAGAAGGTTTTTTTTTTTCTCCTTTCCTCGTTTTGTTTGGGGTCTTGGTAGTGAGGAGGAGAGGGTCTGCAGAAACGGAGACTAAAAATAAATCCTGGAGGAAGAGGGCAAAACAAAGTTAGGTTGGATGCTTCATTACATCCAATAAGAGAGCCTGTTCTCCCTGCACTCCGAGGTGGAGCCATGATGTAGGTCCGCTCCTATTGTTATAAACTTTTCAGAAAGTAATCAGTCTGCTTTCCACATACAGTACTTGCATGCTTGATGTTGCTTGTTTTCGTGATCTTTTTTCATTTACAGCTTGGCGAGAGCGCCCTCTACTGGTTACATGCATAACAGACAATGCAATCAGCATTCTTACAAAACGGCAACCGCTGAGTGAAAAACAGTTTAGTATTATTCTTTATTGTCTTTAGTTTTGTCTTTTGGGATTGTTTAGTGTAGGGGGTCTCCAAACCTTTCCAGCACCTTACCTTGCACTGGGGCCCCATTTTGTTGGATGCAATGCATTGTTCACAGTGAGTCACAGACTTCTTGCTGGAACTAGGCAAGGCTGCATTGGGGGTTATTTACGAAAGGCAAATTCACTTTGCACTGCAAGTGCACTTGGAAGTGCAGTCGCTCTAAATCTAAGGGGTAGATTTGAAATGAGTGGAAGGTCTGCTGATTTTATCAACCAATCATGTGCAAGCTAAAATGCTGTTTTTTATTTTCCCTGCTTGTCCCGGTCTACAGCGACTTTTCTTTCCAGTGCACTTGCAGTGCAAAGTGGATTTGCCTTTAGTAAATAACCCCCATTGTATATTTTACAAAACAAAATGGTCCCTCTGGCCCAGAGGGCATTAAGGAGGGAGAAAATATAGGACTTTAAATGTGCCACAAAGAGGTTATGCAGATTTACAATATATGAATAAAACAAGCGGTTACCCCGACTTGTTCATGACCCGACTTAGTTGGGGTAGGTGGAACACTTTGGTGGGGGTGGGTCAGCCAGACCTCTTGACATTTGACCTCTGGGGACACACCTGCTGACCTTTGACCTTTGGGGGAGGTCCCTATTCAATCCTAACCTTGTTCTTCAATGGGAAACTCTAACCCAACCCTAACCCTAAACTTTAACCCTAACCCTAACTTCTAACCCAACCCTAATCCTAAGTTCTAACCCAACCCTAACCCTAACTTCTAACCCTATAGGAAAATATAGGACTTTAAATGTACCACAAAGAGGTTATGCAGATTTACAATATACGAATAAAACAAGCGGTTACCCCGACTTGTTCATGACCCGACTTAGTTGGGGTAGGTGGAACACTTTGGTGGGGGTGGGTCAGCCAGACCTTTGACCTTTGGAGGAGGTCCCTATTCAATCCTAACCTTGTTCTTCAATGGGAAACTCTAACCCAACCCTAACCCTAAGTTCTAACCCAACCCTAACCCTAAGTTTTAACCCTATAGGAAAATATAGGACTTTAAATGTACCACAAAGAGGTTATGCAGATTTACAATATATGAATAAAACATTCAGTGTTTATTATGCAATTAAAAGATATTAAAACATGGCCAAGTCTGGTATATATCATGAACAGAGGTATCCATTTGGTGTATCTAGTGGCGTTTCGGATCGACGTAACTTGCTTCCTCAGGATCCAAGCCTTTTGTACATGCAGACAATATTACCATCTAAAAGTAATTCCCAAATAGAAACAAGCCTGAAAACGTATACATCTAATACAGCCACAGAGTTCTCAAACACAAGAGTTATAGTGTCCTTCACCTCACATTGCCCACTACATCAATATGTAATGAGGCCCCCTTGTTCGTAATCAACCCTCACCTATTACAAATGTATTAAAATAATAAAGAGTGCCACCTTCCCAGTTCCAGCAAGAAATCTGTGACTCACTCTGAACAATGCATTGCATCCAACAAAATGGCGCCCCAGCATAAGGTAAGGTGCTGGACATTATAACTCCCCTATTTGAGGAAAGAACTCTGCAGCTGGATTAGACGTATACGTTTTCAGGCTTGTTTCTATTCCAGAATTGCTTTTAGATGGTGAAATTGCATGTATAAAAGGCATTGGATCCTGAGGAAGCAAGTTACTTGCGAAACGTGTCTTTTCAAAACACCACTAGATACAATAATTGGATGCTTCTGCACATGATATATACTAAACTTGGCCATTGTTTTAATGCTGTTTTAAATGTATAATAAAGATTGTGAATGTTTTATTCATATATATGTGCATGACCTCTTTGTGGCACATTTAAAGTTCCATATTTCCTCTGGGCAGGAGGGATCATTTTGTTGTTCAGAATAAGTTATGGTGCCCGAAGAGTGATATAAATACTCACAAGAGGGTTCCACTATTACTATACATTTGTGGCTATATTTTACATATATTAATGGGAAAAGAAATCCCTGTGTGAGTCCCTCCTTACATCAGGGTCCCCATTAGAGTCCCCCGTTACATCAGAGTCCTTCTTACATCGGAGTTTCCATCAGAGTCCCCCCTTATATCAGGGTCCCCATCAGCATCCCCTTTACCTCAGGGTCCCCATCAGTGCCTCTCCTTATATCAGAGCCCCCATCAGTGCCTCTCCCCATCAGTGCCCCCCTTACATCAAAATCTCCATCAGTTCCCCCCCCCCACATCAGGCTTCCGATCGGTGTCCCCCTAATATCAGGGTCCCCATAAGTGTCCCCCTTACAACAGGGTCCCCATCAGAATCCCCTCTTATAGCAGAAGTGAAGACCATATAGAGCAGTGATGATGAACCTTGGCACCCCAGATGTTTTGGAACTACATTTCCCATGATGCTCAACTACACTGCAGAGTGCATGAGCTTTATGGGAAATTTCGTTTAAAAAAATCTGGGGTGCCAAGGTTTGCCTTTACTGATATAGAGCCTCTGCTGACCATAATCCTCAATCTGTGCACATTGAGTATATGCCACTGACCCTAACTGTGGCCCGTATAAAATCTTGTAGCCGGTGTCACGTCACATTTGGCTACCCATCACATTTGGCTACCTGCTGGACTGCGCATGTGCGACGCCGCCATATGCGTTCCAACACTGTGGTAATCTGCGCTTGCTTGCGCAGAATTTTGTGGCCACATCCCTAAGTCCCCAAGCTCCACCATCCAAGTGGACAAGGAGTTGGATTATAATTATGCTGAGCGAAGCGAGGCTGTGCCTGAAGCGTGGCAACCGAAGCAAGCCCGAGAAGGGCCCTGTGGCAAAGTCGTCTTACAATAGTGTTGGAACGCATATGACGGTGTCGCGCATGCGCACTCCAGTGAGTAGCAAAGTGTGATGGTTAGCCGAATGTGACGTGACATCCGGCTGGATATGGCCCATAGGTTGTAGTTTGGTCAAGTGCCTGAACATTGAGAGAAGAGGAACAATAAAACAGGAAACTATATTAAATACTTACCATAATTTTCTTTTCTTGACACCAATCTATGGCAGCATACATGTGGCTGTAATGTTGAAGAAAGAAAGAAAAGAAAGAAAGCAGAAAAATTCTATCAAATACCGTAATTTTCATTTTCTGGTGCCAATCCATGACAGTATACTTCCCCATGTATGCTGCTATGTTGGTGCCTGGAAAACATATTTCATGAACTACTAAAATCAGGGTACAGCAAGCATACTGTACAGTATATAATGAACAAATATGTCAGCCACCAGGCACATATAGCATAACAAAAAAGTATAGCCAGAAAAAAGGTCTATAAAATATAAGCAAAATGGGGAAAAAAATAGAAAATAAAGAAAAAAGTATATAGCGTATAAAATTGCTAGACAAGTCATATTGTCATGTATTTAAAATGTTATTAAAAATTGCCTTTTGTTTTCAATCTGCAGCTTTCCCACTTGTGTGATTAGCTCAATGGTTTTCCCAGAATTCTGCACTACTAAGATACAAATCAGATGTCAGGCATTATTTTTGGTGAGATACTCCCAATAGGAAACCACGTCTAAAGAGATGCAGGCCCAGCAGCTTTCCTCATTAGTGCCCTGCAGGTGCTGCAGCTGATTGACAATTATGAAACCACTCCCATTAGATTCACTTTCCCCATATGGACACAGACAAACAAACAGTGATTTCTTCAGGATAAAAAAGGTAGGAAACTGCAACAGTTAAAATCCTTGTAACGTACATAGATTACCCACAGGGGAATGTTTTTTTTTTTTTCAACAAAAGTGAAGTTACTCTTTAATAAGATTGTTGACATAAAGCCAGTTATATAAAAGTAAATGTACACCCCCATCACTTTCATCTTTAATCATTTAAGTTAGCCAAAAAAGGTATCAATACACTCCAAACCTTCTACACGATATCACTAAAATCTCATTAAAAATCTTATATGATCTTTTACATGCAAATCTAATTTCAATAATTATTTTTAATATATAAAAATCTGCAGTTTTCATTAAATTTCATTATTATATATAATAACCAGTGATTATGGGGGGGTCTTGCATAGTCATTTCATGCTATAGAGTGTCCAATGGGGACTACAAGTGGCCATTTTACATAGTTACATAGTAGGTGAGGTTGAAAAAAAGACATAAAAAAGACATAAGACCATCAAGTCCAACCTATGTGTGTGATTATATGTCAGTATTATATTGTATATCCCTGTATGTTGTGGCCTTTCAGGTGCTTATCTAATAGTTTTTTTAAACTATCGATGACCCCCGCTGAGACCACCTCCTGTGGAAGGGAATTCCACATCCTCGCCGCTCTTACAGTAAAGAACCCTCTATGTAGTTTAAGGTTAAACCTCTTTTCTTCTAATCTTAATGAGTGGCCACAAGTCTTATTAAACTACCTTCCACGGAAAAGTTTTATCCCTATTGTGGGGTCACCAGTAAAGCATTTGTACATTTAAATCATATCCCCTCTCAAGCATCTCTTCTCCAGAGAGAATAAGTTCAGCGCTCGTAACCTTTCCTCATAAACTAATATCCTCCAGACACTTTTTAGTTGTGTTGCCCTTCTTTGTGCTCGCTCTATTTCCAGTACATCCTTCCTGAGGACTGGTGCCCAGAACTGGACAGCATACTCCAGGTGCGGCCGGACCAGAGTCTTGTAGAGCAAGAGAATTAACTCTTTATCTCTGGAGTTAATCCCCTTTTTAATGCATTCCAATATTCTGTTTGCTTTGTTAGAAGCAGCTTGACACACTTAACCCCTACACTGCCACCCCCTGGTTAACCCCTTCACTGCCAGTGTTATTTACACAGGAATCAATGCATTTGTATAGCACTGATTGCTGTATAAATGACAATGGTCCCAAAAATGTGTCAAAAATGTCTACCATAATGTCGCAGTCACAATAAAAATCGCTGATCGCCGCCATTACTAGTAAAAAATAAATTATGAATAAAAATACCATAAAACTATCCCCTATTTTGTAAACGCTATAAATTTTGCACAAACCAATCAATAATCACTTATTGCAATTTTTTTTTACCAAAAATATGTAGAAGAATACGTATCGGCCTAAACTGAAGAAAAAAATGTTTTTTTTATATATTTTTGGCGGATATTTATTATAGCAAAAAGTTAAAAATAATGAGTTTTTTTCCAAATTGTCGCTCTTTTTTTGTTTATAGCGCAAAAAAATAAAAACCGCAGAGGTGATCAAATACCACCAAATGAAAGCTCTATTTGTGGTAAAAAAAAGGACGTCAATTTTGTTTGGGAGCCACGTTGCACGACCGCGCAATTGTTAGTTAAAGCGATGCAGTGGCGAATCACAAAAAGTGGTCTGGTCTTAAGCCAGCAAAATGGTCCGGTCTGATAGTGGTTAATATTAAGTTTTAAAAGTCTATTTTTAATTCTGTCCTCTGTTAGCCATGAGGCTGCTTCCTGTGATGTGTCATGAGGATAAACACTGCAGTTTTGGTTACTGAAGCCCCCCGATTCCCTCGTGAAGACTGAGGAGAAGAATACATTCAATACCTTCACCATCTCCCCATCCTTTGTAACCAGATTTCTTTCCTCGTTCTTTAGGGAGTCAATATGGTCTGTCCTCCCTTTTTACTGTTTATAAATGTAAGAATTTCTTGGGATTTTTTTTTTGCTCTCCTCCGCTATTTGTCTTTTGTGTTCTATCTTAGCTGCCCTAATTGCACCCTTACATTTCTTGTTACATTCTTTGTAAAGTCTGAATGCTGATGGTGATCCCTCAGACTTTGCTTTTAGATGCATTTTTACATTGGAGTTAAGCCATCCAGGACTTTTGTTCACTCTTTTAAATTTATTTCCCAACAAAATGTACTGGCTAATGCCCTTATTTAATATGCTCTTAAAGCAAACCCATCTCTCCTCCGTGTTCTTTGTTCCTAAGATTTTATCCCAATTTATATCTTCTATCAAGGTTGTAGTTTAGGGAAGTTGGCTCTTTTGAAATTCAGTGTCTTTGTATTCCCCTTATGTTTCCTAGTTGTGTGATTTATACTGAAGCTAATTGATCTGTGATTGCTGTTTCCTAAATTGCCCCTGATTTCCACATCCATGATCAGGTCTGTATTGTTGGTAATCAGTAGGTCTAGTAAAGCTTTGTTTCTAGTTGGTGCGTCTACCATCTGACCCATGAAATTGTCCTGCAAGACATTTATGAACTGGCGAGCCTAATGCCCCGTACACACGAGAGGGATTAAGTCTGACAGACCTCCAAAGGAGTTCCGCCGGAGTTCCGACGGAGTTCTGGCGGACTTTTCGACCGAACGGACTTGACCACACACCATCACACCAAACTCCGACGGAGTCGAACGTGATGACGTACGACTGGATTCGACGTAGGAAGTTCATAGACAGTAGCCAATAGCTGCCCTAGCGTCGGTTTTAGTCCGTCGGAGTAGCACACACACGAGCGAATTTTTCGAAGGGGACCGGGTCCGGCGGAGTTCCGTCGGGAAAATTTGAAGCATGCTTCATTTCTAAAGTCCGTCAGACTTTGGCGAAGCTAAAGTCCGTTGCAGCCCACACACGATCGGATAGTCTGACGGACTCGGTCCGTCGGAGTTTGGATGTCGAAAAGTCCGCTCGTGTGTACGGGGCTTTAGACAAATGCACAGTTCCCTCCGGTTCCTTTAACACGGACATAGTCCACTGTTGTCACTATCAGGAAATCCACCCAGAGAAATGCCAGAGTGACTGCAAAGAGGCTGCAGGAGATCAGCAGCACTGAAATGGAACAAAGAAAAAATGAAATATCCTATGTTTTGTAAAGGCAATTGTTTGTAAATTGCTTTAGTAAACTAGATGTAGTTCAGTTAGGATTTATATTATTAGGGTTATATTTGTAACTATACATCAAAGTTGCTAATACATTTAATCACAAGACTGACAACTTCCTTTATGTGGGCGTTTTAGTAATAAGTACAGGGCCTTTATCGCTGGGACTAAAATAGGAAAACCCGTAGCACGGTACACAATGGCACTCATAAGATAATGATAGAAAAGGAGTAGAAAGAAAGTGATTCATAGAAAATTATTCCTGTATCTCTCATCTTACCCCCTGCTATATACCTACACCAGACAGGACATATAGGTGCATTATTATTCATATCACCTACCACAAAAAGGGCTGCCATTCCCAAAACACTGGTGCTCTCTGCTAATTAAAGCCAGACATTTCCGCACCCAGGAGAATCAGCCATTGTATGCTTTTTTCCTGCAATATTTGTTATAGAGTAGAACTAAAGGCCATACACAGTGCTAATTTCTTTCCTGCAACCACAATTCCCCCATCAGCACAATTCCCCCCTCAGCACAGACAGCAATTATTTGCTCTCCACAGTTAAGCGGGGACGGGTGGGGGAAGACAGCGATTGTTACTAGCGGCTATAGCAGCTGCTAGCGATAATCATAGGAGTATCCAGCAGGCTGGTAGCACCCAAGCTGATCGATTTCAGCCCATTAACGGTTCGAATCATGTATGGCCGGCCTAAGAGAGGGTTACATCCCCTGTCAGTTTTTTTTATTTTTTTGCCATTTGTGTCCCATTTGGGAGAATTCCCTTCACTTCTGGTCCCATAGCCAAAACAGGAAGTGAGAAAAAATCCATCCAAAGTGAGGGAATCTCTGGTTGTGAGTTCACCAAGTGGAAGATTTCCCCTCTATTCTTGTTCTGGTGACAACCCAAAATGCGGTATTTTCTTTTACTTTCACTCTCTGTGATAATGGTCACCAGGACAAATAGAGAGGGTGAATCTCGCTAATGGGGACACAGATAGCAATAAAAACCTGACGTGGTTTCTATTGCCTCTATACTCTATCCAAAACTCTCTTACTGTCTCTCTTCCATAGGATCCAGTAGATCCCTATTACTATATCTTAGATCACGTGATGAATATTACATATGCAGGGCTGTTTTCTGTGCTGGGGATAGGTACCGCTACCCTGTGAATCAGCTAAGTTTTCCTATTAATATCACTATCTCTCTCCCCTTGAAAACGTCTATCAAACCATTAAACATGAATACCCTTTGGGATCCTCAAGTGTCTAGTAGGATCTTTCTGGTCTCCATTCTGTTCCCTCTATGGCCTATTAATATTGATGGGGTTGGCTCCTTGCATTTGTGAACTTTAGCGATTCATTCATAGATGGCTGTTTAATCACTCTTTGGAATATTGAGGTTGTGACAATATATGTAAGACTTTGCTAGGTCCTGAAGAAGCCAAAGAAGTGAAACATGTCGAGCAAAGAGCACTTGTCAACAACCTAAAAATCTGTATATGATATTTCATTGCTTGACCTTAATATGTATTTATATTTTAATATTGATTTATAATAAAAAAAAATTTTTTTTACTATATCTGTGTTTTGACACCTTTGAAATCCCATTCTGATTCTCTCTCTCCATACTGTTCAGTGTCACTTCTTTTCCCTCTATTTCTCTGGCTCAGGCTTTCTGCCCCCCTCTCTCTCCCTCCCTCCTTCTCTTTCTCTCTCTCACACAGCCTGTTTGATTTTCTCTCTCTCTCTTTCCCCCATTCAGTCTCTCTCTCTCCCTCTCTCTCGCTCAGCCTGTCTGACTTTCTCTCTCTCTCCCTCTCTCTCTCTCTTTTCCCCCATTCAGTCTCTCTCTCTCTCTCTCTCTCTCTCTCGCTCAGCCTGTCTTACTTTCTCTCTTTCTCTCTTCCCCCCTTCAGTCTGTCTCTCTCTCGCTCAGCCTGTCTGACTTCCTCCCTCTCTATCTCAGCCTGTCTGACTCTCTATATCTCTCTCTCTCATTCAGCCTGTATGACTTTCTCTCTCTTTCCTCCATTCAGTCTCTCTCTCTCTCTCTCTCTTTCTCTCCTTCTTTCTTTATCCCTTTCACACAATCTCTCCCTTTTGTGTTTCTCCTTTCTCTAGAGTTACCACCTTTTCTTGAAGCCAAACCCGAACACATTAGCGGTCTGGGACACCTTTGGGTGCCCCAAGGAGAGTAGTAATGTGCTGCACAGCAAAATATGGGTGTGGCCAAATTGCTCTTGATGACATCTTGCTGACATCATCACCCTGCCCCCTCAGTGATGCCCCCAGTCAGCCGCCCACAGCTCTCGGATGGCAACAGATTTGTGTGTGACTATCTTGGTTACTTGGGGAGCCACAGCCTGGTCTGAATAATGTGTCTGGGTTTCAGTCCACCTGAAACCAAGACATATGATTCAAAACCTGGACTGTCCGGAGGAATCCCGGACAGGTAGCAATCCTATCTCTCTCTCTCTCTCTCTCTTCTTTTCTCTCTCTCTCATTCCCTCTCTCTCTCTCTTTCTCCCATTTAGTCTATCTCTCTCTTCCTTTCTTTGTCTCTTTTACTCAATCTCTCCCTTTTTCTGTTCCTCTTCTCTCTCTCGCTTTCCCTCTCTCTCTTGCTCAGCCTGTCTGCCTTTTTTCCTCTCTCTGTTTGCCCCATTCAGTCTCTCTCTTTTCTTCTCGATCTCTTTCTTTCTCTCTCCCTTTCACGCAATCTCTACCTTTTCTGTTTCTCCTCTCTCTCTTTCTCTCCCCTTCTCTCTCTCTCGCTCAGCCTGTCTGACTTCCTCTCTCTTTTCCGTCATTCAATCTCTCTCTCTTCCTTTCTCTCTCTTTCCTTCTCTCGCTCTTCCTTTCTCTCTCTTTCCTTCTCTCTATCTCTTTCTCTCTTCATTTCTCCCTTTCACCCAATTTCTCAATTTTTCTATTTCTTCTCTCTCTCCCCTTCCCTCTCTATCTATTTCTCTCTCTTTCTGTCTCTCTCTTTCTCTCTCTCCCCTTCCCTCTCTATCTCTTTCTCTCTCTTTCTGTCTCTCCCCTTCCCTCTCTCTCTCTCCCTCTTTCTCTCTCTCTCTTTCTCTCTCTCTCTTTCTCCCCCTCTCTCTCTATCTCTTTCTCTCTCTCTCTCTCTCTTTCTCTCTCCATCTCTCTATTAACTATTCATTGTGCATTTGTGACTGAAAACAGCTTCAGCTAATTTTCCTGCAACCCACAGCAGCCATGCAGTGACCTTGCCATACTAAGCAATTTGAATATAAATGAGATATTTGCAGCTGTTTGGCCGCACCAGAAAGCAGAGACAAGAACAAAGATTCTCCTGATAATCGATCGACCTCCAAGCAATTATATTTACTATGGCGCAGCATTTTACTATTAAAACACCAATAACCTCACATATTTACACTCTTCTTGTCAATGATTTCCTCATCCACTAAAAGATAATCTCCCCCCTCTTTGGTAATATTTTAGTAAAAGGAAGAGTTGGTGAGCTGATTCATCTACTGGCTTGTTCTTTCTCTTTTGGGATCTCCAGAAGCCCCTGCTTGTAGTTCTTGTATGTGTATCCACCCGTCCATCACGGCATCCTTCACATTTTATTGCTGGATGCCATGACGGACGGGTGGATACTTGTAACACTAAGGAGCCGCTCTGCTTGTTAACATCATGCCTGGGATTACCCATTATATCTCAGGACCGTTTGCTTTGCCCCAGTGTCTCTCTCGGGTTGGGAGCCCTTCGCTCCAACTGCCCATCAATGCTAGGGGATTGTTCTTCCTTCTGCATCTTGCCAGCTTTTTTGGCCTTCGTTGTCGGAGTGACCACATTGGAAGGCTTCAAAGGGGCAAAACAACCATCGGCGACTCCCACTCTGGTTCCTAGTCGTGTTTTTAATTATAAATTTGATGGAATGTCAATTCAACACGCTGTTCTGAATATATTATCTTTTATAATTGTACATACCCCCTGAAGAAGGAGATTCAGTCTCTCCGAAACGCGTAGGGTTTCTCTAGTAATCAATATATGTACAGATCATCAGTTTATTTATGCATTCCTTGTTTTATGTATTTATTTAAAAAAAAAATCTTTCTTCAATAAAAAAAACTTTTTTATATCTTTAAAATCTGATATCTATTGTACGTGCCTTAAAAGTCCACCACTAGGGGTATTCCAAAATTTTGGTTTACAATTTCGGATGTGGCACAGAAAACTGTAAAATTATTGCCTCCCACATATATCGTAACTTTATTTACTTTAAGCTTTTACGCTTCCCTTGAAGGACACATCTCACAAGGAAGGAAACATAGAAGTTGCGGGAGGCTGGCAGTCGCAGATACACGGAGTGGGATGTAGTTTAGAGTAGGAGCCGTGTGATTTGCATTGTGATTTATGTGGGACATTTCAGCTTGGAAACCAAAACCAAGCAGATGAATCATGGTTGATTAAATATGAATGTATCAGGAGCTGGAAGACAGATCTGTCCTTGGCTTTTATTGTAAGTCATCTGTATAAACACCTTTAATACAGTCACTTTCGCTCTGTCTTGCTTATTGTCATCTGCAGAGCTCAGCAGGTTTATATATGTTTCTGCTGGTTACATTTTAATCTCATGTTGGATTAAATATATTGCGATGTCTGTTGTCTTAGGTACATCCTGATTCATACGCGTGTATTAATCTTTTTTTCCCGCATCCTTTACAATCTACAGCTAGGTAGCCCAGATGTCGAGTTGTTAGAAGTATATGGCCATGCAATAGATTTACGTGGCACCCACCAGCACTTAAACGTGAAGATGTAAAGTAATATTACATTTTTTTAAAGAAAATGTCCAATGTGTGAACTATATATTACAGGAAGTTTAGAAACTTTTTTGCTGATTTTTACCTTTCCACATCTTGGAGATATTGATGCAGTCCTTGCTAGCACTAAGTCTTAGTGGGAGTTTCTACCTTCGTTATAACCACTAGACTGCTAAGTGGGGGGGGGGTTAGTCTTCATTATAACCTCCAAACTCTTAAGTGGGAGGCAGTGGTATAGTATTGGGGGGGGGGCAGCCAGTGTGCTCACCCTAGGCGCAACATTTAGGGGGGTGCAAAATGATTCCTGCACCATCCTGAGTGTGCTGTGCTGTAGCTTATTGCCTCCCCCTACACCCCCCCGATGAGTCAGATCACTGCGTTCCTCTACAGCAGCCTATTCCCCCTTCCCCCCCTGCCCCGGGATTTCTCCGGTCCACCTTGTCCTCCGGGATCCCTCTAGTGTGGTCTGTGTGTGTGAAAACGACAGAGGGGTGGTGAACGGTGCAGATGGCAGAGGTAAGGCGGCTGTTGGTGGACCTCCTGGCGGGGGATACTGAGGAGAATCTGGGTGGCAGGATCCCAAAAGACTACTGTTTGTCCGGTGCTAGGGAGAGCCTGATGATAGAGGCCTAATAGAGGTGAGGAGGATCCCCCTATCTACATTGTACTGTGTGTGTGTAAGGGGTGGGGAGTGTGAACAGTGTAGGGCTGTACTGAGGACTGGAGATCACTTCTCAGAAGATGTACAGGACTTTCCAGTCAGAGTTGGTAGGAATTGGGTAGGGCAGTGTAGTGGTCAGTGTAGGAATTGGGTAGGTCAGTGTAGTGGTCAGGTAGGTCAGTGTAGGAACCAGGTAGGTGAGTGTAGTGGTCAGGTAGGTCAGTGGGAATCAGCTAGATTAATGTAGTGGTCAGGGAGGTCATTGAAGAAATCAGGAAGGTCGGTGTAGTGGTCAGGTAGGTCATTGTAGGAATCAGGTAGATCAGTGTAGTGGTCAGGTAGGTCATTGTAGGAATCAGGTAGATCAATGTAGTGGTCAGGTAGGTCATTGTAGGAATCAGGAAGGTCAGTGTAGTGGTCAGGTAGGTCATTTTATGAATCAGGTAGGTCAGTGTAGTGGTCAGGTAGGTCATTGTGGGAATTAGGTAGGTCAGTGTAGTGGTCAGGTAGCTCAGTGTAGGAATCAGGTAGGTCAGTGTAGGAATTAGGTAAATCAGTGTAGTGATCAGGTAGGTCAGTGTGGTGGTCAGGCAGGTCACTGTATGAATCAGGTAGGTCAATGTAGTGGTCAGGTAGGTCAGTGTAGGAATCAGGTAGGTCAGTGTAGGAATCAGGTAGATCAGTGTAGTGGTCAGGTAGGTCACTGTATGAATCAGGTAGGTCAGTGTAGTGGTCAGGTAGGTCACTGTATGAATCAGGTAGGTCAGTGTAGTGGTCAGTTTAGGAATCAGGTAGATCAATGTAGGAATCAGGTAGGTCAGTGTAGTGGTCAGGTAGGTCACTGTACGAATCAGGTAGGTCAGTGTAGTGGTCAGTTTAGGAATCAGGTAGATCAATGTAGGAATCAGGTAGGTCAGTGTAGTGGTCAGCTAGGTCAGTGTAGGAATCAGGTAGGTCAGTGTAGGAATCAGGTAGGTCAGTGTAGGAATCAGGTAGGTCAGTGTAGTGGTCGGGTAGATCAATGTAGTGATCAGGTAGATCAATGTAGGAATCAGGTAGGTCAGTGTAGTGGTCAGGTAGATCATTGTAGGAATCAGGTAGGTCAGTGTAGTGGTCGGGTAGGTCAGTGTAGAAATCAGGTAGGTCAGTGTAGTGGTCGGGTAGGTCAGTGTAGGAATCAGGTAGGTCAGTGTAGTGGTCGGGTAGGTCAATGTAGTGATCAGGTAGATCAATGTAGGAATCAGGTAGGTCAGTGTAGTGGTCAGGTAGATCATTGTAGGAATCAGGTAGGTCAGTGTAGTGGTCGGGTAGGTCAGTGTAGAAATCAGGTAGATCGCACTTGGTGGGACGGTTCGCCTTCATTAAAATGACTAGGCTGCTAAGTGGGAGGACCTACCTATATTATAACTATGAGGTTACTAAATTGGAGGGTTTGCTGTTATTAGGACCACCAGGCTGCAGAGTAGAAGGGTCCACCTCTGTAACCAGCTGTTTAGTCTCCGAGTTGTAATAAGAATTCCGGCTGTGTATGCATCTCTTCTGAAAGCACTTGAAGTTGTGTCATCCAAAACGTAACCCCAGTCGCAGGTAATGTCTGTGATTTGACCTCAAGCTCTGTGTAGGCTTTTGATGGCAGCGAGCCAATCACAGGAGCAGTAAATGAGATTTATTGGGGCATGTTGTACACAAACAGTGTACAACACATTCTTAGTTGCCATGGTTGCAAGAAAGCGGGATTCAGTTTTTTCGGTTTCTTATAAGAAAGCTCTGGTAATGCACCAGGAGGGCGATTAAGGAAGTCTGGAGAAGCTGTTTAAGTAAATGGATGACCGTATTCAACGCCTGTTGAACAATGCAATCAGCGTGCGTTTTTTCTTGACTTTGAGAAAAGCAAAGCTGCGGTGTCTTATGTAACCATAAGAAGGACTAAAAAGAGGACTTCTGCAAAACACGCCAAACACATCAAATTGGTGTGCGTGCGATAGAGCGAGGGCCAGCTATAGAGACAGGAGGAGAGAATGATAGAGAGAGAGAGAGAGAGAGAGAGAAAGGAAGAGATAGGGAGAAAACAGCAGGATAGAGAAATAGGGAGAGAAAGAGAGACAGGGAGAAAGCGAGAAAGATATAAAAAGAAAGAGATATGGGGAGAAATAGAAAAAAAAAGAGGATAATGACAGAAAAGAGAAAGCGAACAGGATGGAGAGAGGGGGACAAAGAACAGCATAAAGAGAGGAGAGAGGGAGAAAACAGGATAAAGAGAGAATAAGAGAGGGAAAAAGAAAGCAGGATGAAGAGAGGAAGAAAAAGAACAGGATAAAAAAGAGGAGAAAGGGGAAAAGGGTAACAGGATAAAGAGAAGAGAGAGGGGGGAAGAGAACAGGATAAAGAGAGAGGGGAAAAGAGAACAGGATAAAGAGAGAGAGAGAAAGAGAACAGGATAAAGAAAAAAGGGAGAGAGGGGAAAAATGAACAGGATAAAGAGAGAAGAGAGAGAGAGAAAGATAATAGGATAAAGAGAGAGGGGGAAAGAGAACAGGATAAAAAGAGGAGAGAGGGGAACAAGGGAGCAAGGTAAAGAGAAGAGAGGGGAAAGGAGAACAGATTAAAGTGAGAAGAGAGAGGGGAAAAGAGAACAGGATAAAGAGAGAAGAGAGAGGGGAAAAGAGAACAGGATAAAGAGAGAAGAGAGAGGGGAAAAGAGAACAGGATAAAAAGAGGAGAGAGGGGGAAAGAGAACAGGATAAAAAGAGAAGAGAGAGGGGAAAAGAGAACAGGATAAAAAGAGAAGAGAGAGGGGAAAGAGAACAGGATAAAAATAGGAGAGAGGGGGAAAGAGAACAGGATAAAAATAGGAGAGAGGGGGGAAGAGAACAGGATAAAAATAGGAGAGAGGGTGAAAGAGAACAGGATAAAAAGAGGAGAGAGGGGAAAAAGGAAACAGGATGAAGAGAGAGAAAGAGAACAGGATGAAGAGAAAAGGAGAGAGGGGAAAAGAGAACAGGATAAAAAGAGGAGAGAGGGAGGGGAAAAGGGAACAGGATGAAGAGAAGAGAGAGGGGAAAAGAGAACAGGATAAAGAGAGGAAAGAAGGAGAAGACTGAGAACTAAGAGAACATAATAAAGTGAAAGGGGGGAAGGGAGACAGTGATAGTGAGATGAGAGAGAAAAGAATGGACAGACTGAGAGGGAAGAGAGAAGGTGAGATGGGTAAGGAGACAGTGAAAGTGGGAAGAAAGAGAAAAGATCACAGAAGGACAAGAGGGATCCGGGAAGGGGAGCAGCACGAGACAATAGTGGGAAGATGCAGATGGGGTAAAAAGATGTAGAGATACACAGAGAGAGAGGTTGTTAGATTTCTACTGTACATTTCTTGAAAGATAGATGGATTTTTTGTGACATGAAAAGAAACAAATCTTTTTTTAGGGCTTAAAGTTATGTTTGCTTATAAAACCATAGAAAGGCTATAACATAATTTCCATTTTACACCTCATCTCTTTTTTAATTTGCTACATTGACTGTCCATTAAAAGGCAGTTAGTTTATTTTCCAGAAGCACAGATCCCACTGCTTATGGTATTCATGCAGAACATGAAATCACATACATGGCAGTGCCTAGGTAGCTTACAGAAATTGTACAACTGTTTCAATTGAACAGCATGCCACCCTGGGTATTAGCATTGTGTGTTGTGCATTGTCATTTTTGTACTCTGGACTCAGGAATGTGCTGTTTTTGGCTATCGCCTCCGAGTGATATTATTATGCAAAACACTGCAGTAGTACTTCCAAATCAGTGCACTACGCCAGCAGGTTAGAATCCAAATAAATCAACATTTTTGTTCTAGGAACAAAGCCTGTCCCTCGATCCCTGTATACTTATAAATAATGCAGTCTTTACCCTTTTTTTTTTGCCTTTAGAGCTGGAGTTATTGTGATAGGCTGCTGATCCGGATCACCTGGGAAGAGAACAGGTCAGCAGAAAATATCCACTATGACAACTGCCACTCTGCAGCGGCTGGAAGAGGCATAAAGCGAGGGAGGAAATGACTGATAAGAGTCATCTGCCAAATGTCAGCTGACTGCAGTCACTCCTCATCACACCAATACGTAGGCAGTTGGAGGCTGCAGTATACCCTCTAACCTGAAGGTGGCGCTGTGCTATTTCTTCAAGCTGGCAGGAGTCGATTGAAGACCAATTGTCTGCTGCTATGGGTGCTAGGCAACCAGGAGGACAGCAATCCTATTGGAAACTGGACATGTGCACAACAAAAAAATAATTGTTTTGTTTTATTTTGATTCGTTAATCTAGTTATTTGTGTTTTATCCTTTGATGTATTTATTAAGAGGAAAATTATTAAAACTACTCACAACTTATAAATACTTGTAACAATAATGCGCTTCAATCATCCTGACACCATAACAACCATGGTGCCGAGATGATTGAAGTGCTAACACCAGGTGTTTGGAATATCTTTATCTGCTGATTGTTATGCTTTCTAGAATACACATATTTCTATTGTTGTGTAGGATCTGGGCCTGCTGTCCCTCCATCCCTCGTTCATCTCAGACGCTAACCACACCACCTTAGAGCCACGCCCACTATGTCACTGAAACCACGCCGATTTTCACCAAGTGGGAGGGGTCAGAAAGAAAGGGCGAGGTCTGGTGCCCCCCCATCCTAAAATTTCACCAGCCCCCACTGCTCACAAGCATAGAAAGAAATCCACACTGTAATGCCCTGTACACACGGTCGGGAATTTCGACGGAAAAGGTCCGATCGGATTATATTGTCGGAAAATCCGATCGTGTGTGGGCTCTATCTGACTTTTTCCGTCGGAAATTCTGATGGAAAAAATTTGAGAGCAGGATGTAAAATTTTCCGACAAAACAATCCGATCGGATTTTTTCCGATCGTTTGTAGAGAATTCCGATGGACAAAGTGCCACGCATGCTCAGATCAAATTACGAGACCAAATCTATTGGCTACTGGCCTCTATGTAGTCCTGTCATGCGCAACGAACGTCACCATGTTCCGAACGATCGGATTTTCCGACAACTTTGTCCGACCTTGCGTATGCAACACTAGTTTCGGACAAAATCCGTCTGAAAAAATCCAACGGATTTTGTGGTCGAAATGTCCGACCGTGTGTACAGGGCATAACAGTCTTTAGTTTATGACAATCCGTCTACTGGTAGCAGTCTCCAGTAGACGGATTGTCATAAACAATTGTGGATTTCTTTCTATGCTTGTGAGTAGTTTTTAATAATTTTTCTTTTAATAAATACATCAAAGGATAATGCACAAAGCTGGTGCACACTCTTTCTGCTGTTATAAATGATGGGGCCCCATACAGCCTCCTTAACAGGCCCCCCCATTCACCAAAAATAACAAAATTATATTTTCACTTAAAATACACTAAAATTATTATCAGCGGACACAAGCATGACATAACTTACAAACATTCTGCTAATTCTAAGCCCTTGTACACACGGTCGGACATTCCGACCACAAAATCTGTCGGATTTTGTCCGACGGATTTTGTCCGAAACTTGTGTTGCATACACACGGTCGGACAAAGTTGTCGGAAAATCCGATCGTTCAGAACGTGGTGACGTTATTTCGTTACGACGGGACTACGTTCAGGCTAGTAGCCAATAGCTTTGGTCTAGGAATTTGATCTGAGCATGCGCGGCACTTTGTCCGATCGGAATTCTCTACAAACGATCAGACAAAGTCCCAGCCCTAAAACTTTGTCGGTCAGATATACCGACGGAAACAGTCCGATGGAGCCCACACACGGCAGGATTATCCGACAACATGGTCCGATCGGACATCTTCCGTCGGAACGTCCGACCGTGTGTACAAGGGCTAAAAGATACAACTGTATTGCGTTAATACATAAAGTTGTGTGTGTAAATGAGGTCTGATGAGGTCTGAGGGCTCATTCACATGGGTGCTGTGTCCTTTGACAGGTGTGTGGATGCAGATGTATGGCCTCTGAACACTGAACCTAGGTTCACACTGGCAGCGGGAATGAAATTTTGCGTGTTCAGTTGAACTCACAGGATTTCATTCCTGCATGTCAGTCGCGACTTACGGGTACGGGTTCCTGCACAGATGTCTATGGAAATCGCACCCGGAAGTAACCAAAAGTAGTACAGAAAGTACTTTAACAAAAGTAGTACAGAAACTACTTCTGGGAATCGGCGTGGCGCCGCAAACGCAGTGCCATTTCCGGCAATTGCCGCATGTCAAATCGCATTCCAAATCACTCCAATGTGAACCAGGGCTGAAAGTGTGCATTTGGGGCCACTCACCCACCCCTGCGTACCTATCAAATTATGGCCTGCGGCTGCGTTCGTACAGCTGCTGCATCTTAATACAGTAGAATAACATGCAGCTACAGCTGCACAAACTGCTCATTCACAGTGTATGGGCCAGAGAACTCGTGTGAATGAGTTCTTAATTTTTTTTAATCATTCTTTTAATTTTTAGAAATTTTTTTTACAATTTTTTTTACATTTTTTTTTTTTTTTTTACTTATTTTATTATTTTTTACAACACTGTTAAGGGTCTTGGGCGAAATATTACAGGTCTAAATAGACCACTGACATCTCACCTTCGAGTCAGGGAAAGGAATTGAGGAAACAGATTCTTCAATTCTTTTCTCTGCAGCCTCAGCTGCACTGAAGATGAATGAGCTGGAGACAGAGGCTTCTGAATGAATGAATAACTTGTATAGCGCTACATATGCAAACTAAATTGCCTCAGGGCTCTTTTGCCACCAGTGTCTGTCTGGGTTTTCAGAAGAGATGGGTCTGGAGCTTCTTCCTGAAGCCCAGATAGTTTTCCTCTGAGCGGATGTCTGCGGGTAGAGCATTCCAAAGCCGTGGTCCTTGGACTGCGAACCTTTGTTCACCTTTTAGTAAATAACGGGTCTTGGGGATGTGGAGGAGGTTCTGGTTAGTTGACGGAGAGTGCGACCTGGGGTGTAGTGCTTTATTTTGTCGCAGAGGTATTGCAGGGCTTTTCCTTGTGTACATTTGTGAGTGAGGCAGAGGGTCTTGAATGTAACTCGATCCTTCACGGCTAGCCAATGGAGGGTCCTCAGGGACGGGGTAATTGATTCCCAATCACCCGTTCATTCAAAAACTGAAGCATAATAAACATAACGTTTACTATCCTTTTGTTATGGATGAAGACAGTGAGACCTCACTCACTGTTTTCATTCACTAAGCAAAAGGACAGTAAATGGCATATTTCCCGGTCTCTTCCCCCACTCTACACCCTTAAACTGCACTGAAGATGAATAAGCAGGAGACAGAGGCTCCTGTTCATTCAAAAACTGAAGCATAGTAAACACAGAGTACTAACCACTACACCACTGTGCTGCCCAAGTGGAAGTGAAAACGGTGTGATGAGGGGGGGGGGAGGCAATCACAGAATGATGCCCTGTGTGTCTCTCCCTGCAGCAGCTGAAAGCTGGCATTCAGCTTCTGCAGAGAGCTGCACAAGGCATCATTCCTGTAATTGTCCCCCCCCCCCACCGCAACGATCATCCTCCTTGCCCTGCCGTGGCCCTCCTGTGTGCCCGGACCCCGTATAGGTACCCCCTTATCGGCTGCCCTGCCTATGTCTACTGAATCATTGGGTACATTCATTAGGCCCCGCCTACAAATACACTAGTTCTTGGATGACTTTTATTGCTTGAACACATGCCTTGCTGCAGGAGTGGTGATCAACCTATAGAGCAGGGATATGCAATTAGCGGACCTCCAGCTGTTGACATCCAGAGGCAGAGGCATGATGGGACTTGTAGTTTTACAACAGCTGGAGGTCCATAAATTGCATATCCCTGCTATAGAGAAACACTCTGGAAAATATTATTGACTGCATATACGGTATGCTTGCAGCTTCATTAGTCCAACATATACATTGATATTGCTTAAAGCGGGATTCCGCTCTTTTTTTTTTTTTTTCTTACCTGTGTCACAGGTGGGCGACTGCTACCTTCGCTTAGCATCCACGTCCGGCGTTTTTTTGACCCCCGGCGCGACGATTCTTTTCCTCGGGATGACTTTTAAAAAAGTGCTCTGGCGTTTTCCATTTTAAGTGTGGGCGTCTGAAGCCCACAGGCATTTACTTCCTGTATATCGATGACGCTCGGCTCCCAGCATGCTCCGCTCCATCTCGCGCATGCTCAGTGATAGCAGTGGTAATGGCAGATACAGCTGCCTGCCCACTTTAAAAATGGCAAATTCGGACACGCCCTCGTCACGTGACCGGCGTCCTATCGAAATCTCACGAGATTTCGCAATTTCATTGTCCCCCCATGGATTCTTGGGAAATAGCTTAGAAATTTCCCAGGGACCATTGCGAGGACGATAACCACGCCTACTCCCACGGGAGGACAACCCGGAAGTCAGCAAAAACTTCTGAAATAAAAGGTAAGTAAAGAATATTTTTTTTTTTTCATTGTTCATTTAGGTAAGTATTCGATCTGGTGATTTTAATAATATGAAGTTTCATTTTTAGGTACCAAACCGCTTTAAAAATAATATAGTTCAAGAATTTTAGCTAAGTGTGTGCGAGTTTGGATATGTATTAGGCTTATTTTTTTTCAAAACTTTGTCCATTAAGATACCAAATAAGTCCAGTGACCGTAGAATACAGTCATAGCTCTAGTCCCGGTAGTTATTTATTAATGATTTCTCATTCTGTTGCAACTGCATACTGTGTAAGATGTACAGAACGTTTTCTGCTTCAGTGCATAAAATACATTCAGAAGAACAGAAAAAGCGAACCATCGCTGCTATCTCTTCCCAGGGGGAATTAGGGAACTGCTTTTGGTTATATCTTTTGTATATATATTTGTACTAGGCAGATCTCTTGTATTTGGCTTATTCATTCTGATCTGGAAAATTCTATCTGAATCTGCTAGCGCAGTGACAAAACGACGTAGGCAATTATGATGGCGAAAAGATTAATTTCCATCAGGGAATACCTTTCACTACGCCTACAGTTTTGATCCAGAGGATCAAGGCAACTGCTGGCGATTTTGCCTACGAAGGAAAAAATACCTCCCTGACCCCAAAAGGTCAGTCTGATCCATTCGTTCGATCAAAATATCCCTTTAGAAATTACAGTTGTGGATATCTTTATTTGGAGGAAAATCACCCAGTCCATTTTATACAATTCATTATTGTTCTTGACATTGTAATCTCATCCAAAGGCATTACAGAGTTTAAACCGTGCTGTGGGTGAAATATGTTGTTGCATGGCCTTGTCTAGGTGTGAGCAGTGTGCTGTCATTGCAATAAACCTTGGCTGGTGTGTGGCCCATTTTTTTGGATCGAGATTTAGGCTGGATTCACACCTATGCAGTTTTAGTGCTTTTTGCATTTTGCAGATTTGCACTACAGTCCATGTAACATGATTTCCTATGGAACGCGTTCTGTAGTGAAAATCTGCAAAATGCAAAAAGCACTCAAACTGCATCGGTGTGAATCCAGCCTTAGCCCTTGTACACATGGTCAGACATTCCAACAACAAAATCTGACTGATTTTTTCAGACGGATTTTGTCCGAAACTGGTGCTGCATACACACGGTCGGACAAAGTTGTCGGAAAATCCGATCGCTCGGAACGTGGTGACGTTCATTTGTTACGACGGGACTACGTTCAGGCTAGTAGCCAATAGCTTTGGTCTTGTAATTTGATCTGAGCATGCGTGGTACTTTGTCCGATCGGAATTCTCTACAAACGATCAGACAAAGTCCTATCGGATCATGTTGTCGGAAAATGTTATATCCAGCTCTCAAACTTTGTTGGTCCTTAGAGAGCCCACCTTACATCAGGGACCCCAGAAAGCCCCCCCTCACATGAGGATCCTCAGAGAGCCCACCTTACATCAGGGTCCCCAGAAAGCCCCCCCTTACATGAGGATCCTCAGAGAGCCCACCTTACATCAGGGTCCCCAGAGAGCCCCCCCCCCACTTACATCAGGGTTCCCAGAGAGCCTCCTTAACCCCTTCCCGCCGAGCGTACGCAGATGTGCGTACTCGGCTTTCGGGGGTTATACCGGGATACCGCAGCTGCAGGCATCATCCCGGTACTGTTGGTGATTGGCTATCCAGCCATAACAACCGATGCGGCTAAAAGCCGCTCGGCTGTTATGCCGAAGGAGCGAAGGGGACGCCCCCCTACCGCCGCTGTTACCGGGGCTCCCGATTGAACAATCCACCGCTTCTGGCGGCTAGGGACAGACTGGAATAAAGCAATAAGCGGCTTCATTCCAGCCTCCTAATCATAAACACGGAAGCGACGTCATGATGTCACTTCCCGTTTACTCGGCTGCCAATGGCACCGGTTTTAAAAAACATACAGTGTTCAGAATCTCCGAAAACGGCAATCTGAATACTTTGAAGTGTAAAGGAGGGATCGGGGGTCTTTTAGACCCCCGATCCCTCCATAAAGAGTACCTGTCACCACCTATTACTGTCACAAGGGATGTTTACATTCCTTGTGACAGCAGTAAAAGTGATCAAAATTATTATTATTTTTTTTTAAAACAATTTATAAATTTTAAAATAAATAAGACAAAAAATTTTTTTTTAAAGCGCCCCCGTCGCCGCGAGCTCGCGCAGCAAAGAACACGCATACACAAGTCGCGCTCGCATATGTAAGCGGTGTTCAAACCACACATGTGAGGTATCACCACGATCGTCAGAACGAGATCAATAATTCTAACACTAGACCTCCTCTGTAACGCTAACCAGGTAACCGGAATTTTTTTTTAACACGTCGCCTATGGAAATTTTTAGGTACCGCCGTTTTTCGTAATGCCACAAGTGCGTGCAATTATAAAGCGTGACATGTTTGGTATCTACTTTCTCGGCGTAACATCATCTTCCACATACCGTATATACTCGAGTATAAGCCGAGATTTTCAGCCCCTTTTTTTAGGCTGAAAGTGCCCCCCTCGGCTTATACTCGAGTCACCGCCGTCTGCCTACCCGATCAGCGTGTCGTGCAGACAGACGGCGGCCATTCCACTATTCAAAAGCCGCGCCTCCCTGTCTGTGATAGGCGGAACACTCAATTTCCCAGCAGTCAGTGGTCCGCCTATCACGGACATCCGCTCATCCTCATACTACGGACAAGGATGAGAGGATGTCCGTGATAGGCGGAACATGCTGACTGCTGGGAAATTGAGTGTTCCGCCTATCACAGACGGAGGCGCGGCTTTTGAACAGTGGAATGGCCGCCGTCTGTCACAGACGAGGAGGAGAGGTGCGGCGATCCTGGCATGGCCGCCGTATGTTTTTTATACATGCAGATCGGTGCTAAATGGCACACAGAGGCTGCAGAAGGACACAGAGGCTGCAGAAGGACAAAGAGGCTGCAGATTGGCACACGGAGGCATGCACAGGACACAGGTAGGCTGCAATGGACACAGGGATGGTTACAGGGATGGACACAGGGATGGACACAGTGATGGACACAGTGATGGACACAGGGATGGACACAGGGATGGACACAGGGATGGACAGGCATGTCTCACCCTCGGCTTATACACGAATCAATAAGTTTTCCCATTTTTTTTGTGGTAAATTAGGGGCCTCGGCTTATATTCGGATCGACCTATACTCGAGTATATACGGTAATATAAAAAAATTTAGCACTTTACTGTTTCGTTTTTTTTTAATTCATGAAAATGTCCCTTTTCCCAAAAAGTTGCGTTTAAAACACCGCTGCACAAATACCGTGTGACATAAAATATTGAAACAATCACCATTTTATTCTCTAGATTCTCTGCTAAATATATATATATATATATATATATATATATATATATATATATATAAATGTTTGGGGGTTCCAAGTAATTTTACAAAAAATACGGATTTTAACTTGTAAACACCAAATGTCAGAAATAGGCTTAGTCATGAAAGGGTTAAATCAGGGTCCCCAGAGAGCCCCCCAGTTACATCAGGGTCCCTAGAGAGCCTCCCCTCCCCTTGGGGACCCCTGCAGAGACTTGGGGCTATGGGCTCCAGATTCAGGGCTATAGCCCCAAAAGCCACCCCCTAGCGAAGCCACTGAACACAAGACACACGTGCAGCACACTCTTTTTCTGAGTTACACTGGCCCAGCACTAGTTGGAATGATGCGGTTCCACTAGCTAGAGTCTTTGCAGCGAAGCATGTTATCTGCCCTTGCTTTGGCCCTGTAAGCTGCCGTGCCTTGGAAATAGATGTCCCTGTTACTCATGAGTGATTTGATCATCGTATTTTCTTCAGTGTGCTTTGTCTGAACTGTTTACAATAGAATTTATACCCATCTGAATCTATAACAAAACCTCTGAAGAAGGACTTGTAGTCCGTAACATGTAAGGTGTTATATACTATATTGACCGCCACTAGTCCACTTTGCACCAGGACAGTGACCAGTTCATACAACTGTATCATTTTGGGTGTCAGATATTGTTCAGATGTCCAATGTATTTTTCCTACATGTATATTTTTATACATTTTTCAATAAATTCATACTTTTTTTTTTTTGTTCCAAACTTCTTTTTATTGAATAAAAGGAAGAAGTACAGGTAAAATATCAACAGGTAGGTATGTTACATTTATAGATACATGACCAGATCACATTAGAAAAACGTAAACAAAAGAAGAACACAATTGATAAATATAGTGTTAATACACTATTATGTTGCATCTAAAACAATTACAGTGGTTATTAATACAGCGGTTCTGTAGGGAAGGGGGGGGGGGGTAGTTCTATCTGTAGGGCATGTGATAATCAGAATACGTATAATGTTACCATTACTCCCTACCTTTCCTAATTTATGATCATTGTGTGTCTAATTTAGTGTATGACAATTTGGAGTCTAAAATATGTGCTGTAGTTGTTTACTCGTACGCACATGTGTATGTCCAGCACTTGTGGGGCCTATGGTGGGGTGTTCGTTTTGAATTTTTGGTAGGAGGTTGCGCTGGATCCATGAGGTCCCACCGATGGGGTGTAAGGAAAATTAGTTCTCTAGGGCTACCCAGTCCTTCATCTGTTGGTGATTGTGCCAGTCTATGAGTCGTTGCAAATGACAGGACCAATAGTAGTGTTGTATGTCCGGTAGGCCTATTCCTCCTTTGGTTTTGGGTTTTATTAACTGGGTGTATCTAATTCTGGGGTGTTTTTGGATCCAGATATAGTTTCTACATATTTTGTTGGTTAACTGCAAGAAGGGAATGGGAAGTTTGATAAGGATCGTTTGGAAAAGGTATAGTAAGCGTGGTAGGATATTAATTTTAATAATAGCTGTTCTACCGAATCAGAAGAAGTGTGTTTTATTCCATTTTTTAAGGTCTTCTGTAATAGTCTTGAGAAGTGGGAGGTCGTTTTTCAGAAGAGGTCAGATAGTTTTGTGGGTAATTGGATCCCCAGGTATGTCATCACGTCTGTTTTCCATATGAACAGGAAGTTTTGCTTACATTGGGAGATATGTGGTTTTGTTAGGGCTATGCTGAGGGCGTGTGTTTATTTTTAAAAGTTTTAGCTAGTTAGTTAGTTTTATAAGTTTATTTTGAATCGAGCGATAAACTGGAATAGGCGGAAGTCTTTGAGGAGGTCTGGAAGGGTTAAGAGGGGTTTGGACAGGAACAGAAGGATGTCGTCCGCGAATGCAGCCAATTTGTATTTTTTTTCCGGCTATGGTGATTCCATGGATATCTATGTTTTCACGTATCTTACATAGGAAGGGTTCAAGAGTGAGGACAAACAAAATGGGGGATAAGGGGCAACCCTGTTGTGTGCAATTTTTGATCTGGAAGGAGTTTTACAGTAGCCTATTGACACGTAATTTCGCTCTAGAATTTTTGTACAGAATACTTTTTATACTTCATATTTTGGTCTGTCTATTAAAGACCCTAAGGTCAGAATATCAGAATTGGTCTGGATGGGAAGTGGTTAAAGACCCTAAGGGGTTCTCTCCACCGTGCCCTTGGCTTGGCACCAGGTGTTTTTGCAATTTTTTTGGATGGTGGACTACTGTGGAGCAAGAACAGACTCCAGGCCTTCGGCACCTGGCTGCAGGGAATAGAGAAGAAGGATACAGGTTGGCATGTAAGCAGTGCAAGGGGTTGGCTTTGTCTACTTATCCATTTTATTCATTTATTGCCCTGTGCAAAATCTCTTGTTCGTCACTTTAAAAAAGTCCCTTGACCACATTCATACTACAGTATTAAACGAATAAATTAGCTTTAAATCAAGCTTGCTGGGTCATATTTGTTATCCCATGTGTATATTGCAGAGTTCCATTTGCTTGTTGGAGCATTTCGCCATACCTTTCCCCTTGGTATACAAACCAATGGATGTGCTGCAATTGAATGAGAGCCTTTCTCCTTGGTTTGGGGATGGTGACGGGATGGGATGCCACAAGGTAAGGTAATTCAGTGTGTGCATGGAACTGAAAGGCTTTCTTCTTACATCGAAAAGGTACTTAAAAGTGCATGCCCAGAATTTTTTAAGAAAAGTACAGTATAAAGCATAGTTATTATATTATTTAAGAGATACATTCAGATTAGTTGCTATGGGTTGCAGTGCTTTGCCCACAGCCTTTGCATTTTGAACTGCTTTGTTAAATTTGTTCTTAAAACTTTGACTGAAAAGCCCTGCAGATGAACTTTTAAGAGAGTTGCTCCCACTGGGAGAGCTCAGGTTCATTCAGAAGATAATATATCCCCTTCCCTATCTCTTCTTGCTGATACACATTTATTGCATTGATGTTTTTAAAAGCTTTTGTTGCACTTAAATTCCTCCCAGTGGGTCAGATTAGAATTTAGCAGAGCAACAATTGCTTTTGCTGCTAACTTCATCTCTGGAAGAGCTCCCAGATAAAACGTGAAGAGTAGAGTTAAGTGAACTAGGTCACGTGAACCATCATCCGACCTGGAACAAGGCAATTTGCTTGATGGAGATATCTGTGACATGTAAGTCGTTCACAAAAAAAGAGTGATTGCAAAATGTTTAGTCCCCAGTGACCTGCTCCAACAAACTCCCTGTAGTGTCTTGTATGATCTCCTGTTCACCTCTGAGCCCTCTGCCCTTTCCTGGAGCCGAGCAGACAGGATTGTGACAGCAACACAAGCCCCACACATTATGACAGTTGAGGAGCTTATCATTTCCCTTTTCCTGAGTGCACAGGTCCTATGCACTTTACTGCTTCTTGAAATACCCTAAAGCATTGACGCAGCGTGGGCAGGACCACAAGGTGGTTGCCCTGGGCAGAAAATTTGGAGTTAGAAGAGGCAGGAGATTGGTCTGTGCACAATCCCTCTTAGCCCCTGTACACACGGTCGGAGATTTTGCCAACCAAATCCGTCGGATCTTGTCCGAAACTGTTGTATACACACGGTTGGACAAAGTTGGCGAAAAATCCGATCTTTCAGAACGTGATGACGTAATTTCGTTACGATGGGACTACATTCAGGCTAGTAGCCAATAGCTTTGATGTAGGAATTTGATCTGAGCATGCGTGGCACTTGGTCCGATCAAAATACTCTACACATGATCGGATTAGGTCCGACCGGCCCAGTTGGTCGGGAAATATTTCCAGCATGTTGGAAAATTGGGTCCGACGGAGATTCGGACGGAATCAGTCCGATGCATACCACACACAGTCGGATTATCCGATGACACGGTCCGATAGGACACATTCCGACGGATTCTCCGACCGTGTGTACAAGGCTTTAGACTGTGTGGGCAGTTCTAGGTTTCAGTTTGAAGAAGGTAGAGTTGGGAGGAGCGGGCGGTGCATTGCTCAGTGCAATTGAGGATGGCTTTGAACTCTCTTCTACTTCCTCTTCTTCCTTCCCCCAGTGACCACCGTCAACCGGCATGCCATGCACTGGTTCTCCTCCGACAACCAGTAAGCCTTGGGCCTTGGGTGGAAGGTGTTTATACGGAGTTGGGGTGCCCAATAATGGGGTAAAGGGACATAATGCAATGTGTATGGAGTTGGAGGGCACAATGAGCAGATGAAGGGTGTGGGGATGCACAATGCGAGGGTGGGGGTATAGGTTGGGGGGTGCTCACTTAGCAGGGTGCATGGAGTGGATGTGAAAGCCAGCACACAGGAGAACTCAGGTAAGGCCCATTTTTCAGAGAATATTAATGATAACACAAAAGCTTTACTTTCACTAATGGTTAGTGTTTGGCTGAAGCCATTTATTATCCATCAACTGTGTTTACTCCTTTTAAATCATAATGAAAACAGACAGTACCCAAATGACCCTGATCAAAAGTTTACATACCCCGGTTATTAATATTGTGCATTGCCTCCTTTAATATCAATGACAGCTTGAAGTCTTTTGTGGTATTTGTGGATGAGGCTCTTTATTTTCTCAGATGGTAAAACTGCCCATTCCTCTTGGCAAAAAGCCTCCAGTTGCTGTAAATTCTTGGGCTGTCTTGCATGAACTGCACGTTGGAGATCTCCCCAGAGTGGCTCATTGATATTGAGGTCAGGAGACTGAGATGGCCACTCCTGAATCTTCACTTTATTCTGCTGTAGCCAATGACAGGTCGACTTGGCCTTGTGTTTTGGATCATTGTCATGTTGAAATTTTCAAGTACGTCCCATGTGCAGCTTCCTGGATGATGAATGCAAATGTTCCTCCAGTATTTTTTTGAAAAGATACTGCATTCATCTTGTCATCAATTTTGACCAAATTTCCTGTGCCTTTGTAGCTCACAGGTGTTTCACAGTAGGAATGTTGTACCTTTCATCATAGGCCTCTCCAAATGAAGCGTTTATGGTTGTGGCCAAAAAAGCTCAATTTTGGTCTCATCACTTCAAATGACCGTGCCAGAAGGTTTGAGGCTTTTCCCTGTGCTGTTTGGCATATTGTAAGCAGGATACTTTGTGACATTTGCATAGTAACCGCTTTCTTCTGGCGACTCGACCATGCAGCTTCCTTATTGTGCATCTTGAAACAGCCACATCACATGTTTTCAGAGAGTCCTGTATTTCATCTGAAGTTATTTGTGGATTTTTCTTTGCATCCCGAACAATTTTCCTGGCAGTTGTGGCTGACATTTTAGTTGGTCTACTTGACCGTGGTTTGGTTTAAACAGAACCCCTCATTTTCCACTTCTTGATTAGAGTTTGAACACTGCTGATTGGCATTCTCAATTCTTTGGATATCTTTTTATATCCCTTTCCTGTTTTGTACTGTTCAATTACCTTTTCCCGCAGATTCTTTGACAATTCTTTTGCATTCTCCATGACTCAGAATCCAGAAACTTCAGTGCAGCACGTGATGAAAGATGAAAGGGTCTGTCAGGAGTCTAGAAACACACTGACTTTTTATACACACACTCCAATTACAAGCAAACAGATCACAGGTGAGGATGGAGCACTGTTCAATCCATCATCCGAAAATTGAAACAACTACAAACCTACCAAGACATGGCCGTCCACCTAAACTGACAGTCTGGGAGAGGAGAGCATTCATCAGAGAAGCAGCCAAGAGGTCCATGGTAACTCTGGCGGATCTACAGAGATCCACAGCTCAGGTGGGAGAATCTGCCCACAGGACAACTATTGGTCGTGCTCTCCACAAATTTGGCCTTTATAGAAGAGTGGCAAGAAGAAAGTCATTGTTGAAAGACAGCCATACGAATTCCTGTTTGCAGTTTGCGAGAGGACATGTGGGGGACACAGCAAACATGTGGAAGAAGGTGCTCTGGTCAGATGAGACCAAAATCTTACTTTTTGGCCTAAAAGCAAAATGCTGTGTGTGGCGGAAAACTAACACTGCACATCACCCTGAACACACCTTCCCCACTGTGAAACATGGTGGTGGCAGCATCGAGTTGCAGGGATGCTTTTCTTCAGCAGGGACAGGGAAGCTGGTCAGAGTTGATGGGAAGATGGATGAAGCCAAATACAGGGCAATCTTAGAAGAAAACCAGAGTCTGCAAAATACTTGAGACTGGGGTGGAGGTTCACCTTCCAGCAGGACAGCAACCCTAAACATACAGCCAGAGCTACAATGGAATGGTTTAGATCATTGGTGCTCAACCTGTGGCCTTCCAGCTGTTGTGATACTACAAGTCCCATGAGGTATTGCAAACCGCTGAGAGTTACAAGCATGAATCCCAAAGGCAGAGGAATGATGGGATTTGTAGTTCTGCAACAGCTGGAGGGCCACAGGTTGTTCACCCATGGTTTAGATCAAAGCATATTCATGTGTTGGAATGGCCCAGTCAAACTCCAGACCTAAATCCAATTGAGAATCTGTGGCAATACTTGAAAATTGCTGTTCACAGACATTCTCCATCAAATCAGACAGAGCTTGACATTTTTTGCAACGAAGAAAGGGCAAAAAGTTAATTCTCTAGATGTGCAAAGCTGGTAGAGACATTCCCAAAAAGACTTGTAGCTGTAATTGCAGTGAAAGGCGGTTCTACAAAGTATTGACTCAGGGGGGATAAATACAAATGCACGCCATCGTTTTCACATATTTATTTGTAAAAAATGTTGAAAACCATTTATCATTTACCTTCCACTTCACAATTATGTGCCATTTTGTGTTGGTCTATCACATAAAATCTCAATAAAATCCATTCACATTTTTGGATGTAACATGACATAATTTGGAAAATTTCAAGGAGTAGGAATACTTTTTCAAGGCACTGTATATACATATATACTAATATATATTTATTCTGGTGGGTGGGATGAGTGAGTGCTAATTGTTCATTGGTTAGGTAGCGCGAAACCTCCCTTGGCCCAGGTGCTGGCAAGCCATGCTATGTCACTGCTCTGAAGGCTCCGTCCTCACTCAGTGTTATAATTTGATCATCAACATCATTCAGCATGGGCACCATTTGTTGACTGTTTTTGCCCATGAGTTTTTAGTAGGTCTTCATTGTTCTTCTGATTTCCAGTTGCTCATTGTGCTAGAAAGTGACTGTCAAATTACTCCACGGAGACAAGCAGCAGGTGTCACGCAAGTTCAGTTTGAGGGTCAGTAAGTGATTAATTGCGAGAATTCAGAATAATTCCAGCATCTCCCCATTTCTCTGTTAAGGCTAGGCAGGAATATTTAAATTCCACTTCCTTCCACCCACTGAGATCTTCATTTGCAAAGTTCCAAGTCTGAGCACACATTGTCCCTGCTCTACATGACTAAATTATTTGTTGGAGATAGACATGTATGGTATTTTCTCATCAAGCTGATGCAGGGCTCAAGTCCTGCGGGAACGCATGAGAACGGAGTTACTGTACTTTTTCCACAACAGGAACTCAGTTCCCATTAGCAGCCGTGTCCTGCGTGACTTTGAAGTATGCGAGCTGTGTGGTAGGTGCTACACCAGCAGCTGCCGACACAGCTCGCAATAGTAAGTGCCGCACACCAGGGGTGGACTGACCATTGAGGCATTGCCAGTAGGGGGCCCCATGAGAGCTTCAGCTTCAATCTACCTGTCAATCACAGCTATCTGACGGGTAGATCAGGTCCCTACTGCTAAGAGATAGTATTTAGTCAGACCACTCAGACCTCTGATGCACTCCTCCCCGCCGGCTCCTCCTGATTTTCTGTCGCCTCATCACAGCTATTCTGCTTACAGGACATGCAGGGAGAGAGGTGAGCTGAGGGAGGAACATCAGTTTGGGGTGGTAAGCTGAGCACAATACCTGGCAAAGTTTAATGCCAGGAGGGAAGTTTATGTGGAAATATGTGAAGGGTTAAAATAGCAGAGAGTGTGTGTTGGAGCCCTGCAGAGTTTGCTTTCGGCTTTCCGAAAGCCGCCGAGAACGGCCGAGGGTGGCCGAAAATAGCTGAAAACAGCCAAAAATAGCCGAGAACAGCCAAAGATAGCGAAAATACACGGAAGCCATAGAGAGCCGCAGAAAAGGATGGAAACAGCGGGGGATCGGCGTATAACACGCACCCCCTGATTTTAGGGGGAAAAAAGTGTGTGTTATATGCCGATAAATACGCTAATCTTTATTTAGACTTTGCAACATATTTTTGCCTCATTATCATTATCCCCAGCCCAGTTCAAGATTCTTATGATAACAAAAACGCTAACCAAACACTTTTCCTTTATAGTATTCATATCTCATTCTCTTGTATAGAAAAGAAGGTTCAAAGTGGCGTGAGATATATGTGTAGGAAGTAATTTCGCTCTGCTTTTCCACTAAAAGAAAAAATACATTCGAGCCAACAATTACCATAGCATGGAAGTTTGCAATTAGCATTGGTTAGTGATGGCGAGAGCCAGACTGCCGCAGAGGAGCGGATGTTAACAACAACACGGCATCCGAATTACCTGCAGGATGCAGACCTGCCGCACAGGGACCACACTTAAATGCTAGCCTTGTTGGAAGGAGGAGAAAATGTATTTTCCTATTAATGTGCTGAGTGCCTCTTGTGATATGAGGTGATACAATACATTGTGAAGTGCATGCTTCAGAAGACTTCATCCTAACTCCCGCTATAAATTAACACTGGCAGAGCCGGAGAGTCCGCTTACAGAAAGAGCTGAGATTGGTGTGGGACCTAAATTCAAGCCCATCACTAAAGCAGACTTTCTCAAACTTTTTACCCCAGAGGAACACCCCTACTTTTTAGATCTCTGCTAAAACCAATTTATTGGTGGTCAGTGGGAAAAAAATGCTCCTTTCATTGGTGGCCAATGGGAAGAATTTAGAGTGATGATCAGAATGGCACCCTTACAGACAACTAAAAAAGATCATGGATGTTATTCAGTTGGCTTTTGTCAAGTAGTGTTGGTACTGGGACTATACAAGCACCATCAGATGGGAGATCAATCGGCCACAGGTCAAGGAACCCCTAGCAACCTCTGGGGGAACCCTAGGGTTCCACTGAACCCTGATTGAGAATGGTGTATTAAAATCTTGTATATGATTTAACATGTTGATATCAATTCAAGCCTTTTTTAATTAATATCTACAACTTTTATTAACATAATATCTGGTAACCTATTCATGAAGGTCCTTTTTCAGGTACTTCTTGTTATAAGGTGACAATGCTCTGTCTCCCAATTGTGCTCCTGCGTTATCACCCCGTGACATCTCCCTACATGTCTGCATTGCCACCCTGTCATATCGACTTCTGATGAACAGAAGTGGCCATGTCAATGCATATTATGACCAGCCATGGTCCACAATTGTCACCATTTGAAAACCTGCCCTGAGAAATGCCATGCAGTCATTGTTAGAATAAATGAAGGCATTAAAGGAGAAGCAGGGCCAAAGCCCATTTTGGCTGTACTCCTTCTGTAGATCAAAGGAGTGCAGTTTGTTGGGCAATCCTCCGGAGTGACATGCTGACTTCACCGCGTTTGCACCAGTCCCAGACTACGGGCTGCATTGTGAGCCGGCTGGTCTGTTGAATTTATGCGATTTTTACTTATCTTTGATGTAAGTGCAACGATTATTCTATTAAACAAAACCCTTAACATTTTGCACTATGGAGGTTTTATTTATTTTACGAAACCCTTCTGTGATCGATTCCTATTGGGCGGTGGAGGCATAAAAATGCAATCTTTTTTGGGAACCATGTCACCATATGGACTTTTTTTGCATATTATGCATATAGACCT